>NC_089249.1:156561522-156868707 GCF_963930625.1 Muntiacus reevesi
TTTCTTATATTCCTTATCTTCTAAGAGATTTAAATTATAAATGTATGAATCTTACTACATTGTATCTATTGAGGTGATTATATGCTTTTTTCCTTACTTTAATGTGGTGGTAAATTACTAGATTTTCAGATGTTAAACCATACTTGCCTACTTGGAACAGAATTCTTGTCATAATTTTTAAAAAACATATCATTAGTTTCAATTTGCTGATATTTCTCCTAGGATTTTTACATCTAAATTAATGATAGTGCTTGGTATGTAAGTTCCCTATCTTGTGGTGTCCTCCTCAGGGTTTCGCTTACCTCATAAAAATGAGTTGGAAAATATTACCAACCATTCTCTGAAAGAGTCTTGGTAAGATTATTTATTTCTTAAATGTTTTAAATAAGCCCACCTTTGACAGTTCTTAATAATGGATTTAATTAGCTAATTATTGTGGCCAGAAAAATCTTTGTGTGATTTTAGTCCTTTTACATTTTTTGAGCCTCATTTTAGGGTCTAACATAATCTGGTCTCTTTTGGAGAATTTCCTATGTGTGTTTGAGAAGAATGTATATTCTTCTATTGTCTGATAGAGTGTTCAGTAGACCTCTGTTAGGTCTCACTGGTTTGTAGTGTTGTTCAGGTTTTCTGTTTACTTGTTAATCTTCTGTCTGATTGTACTGTCCATTGTTGAAAATGAGGTGCTAAAGGCTCCAGGTAATATGCATCAGGAGTTTCTCATTCTCCTTTGTATTAGGATTCTCCAGAGAAACTGAAGAAATAGGAGGTGTGTGTGGGTGTGTGTGTGTGTGTGTGTGTGTGTGTGTGTGTGTGTGTATAACAGAAAGAGAAATTTTTTTTTTTTTTTTTTTTGAGAGAAAGAAATTTTAAAGAATTGGCTCATGTGATTGCAGAGGTTTAGTCTGAAGGTCAGTCAGGTGAATACTCAGCAGAGAGTTTATAGTTCAAATCCAAAGGCAGTCTGCTGTTGGAATTCCTTCTTGAGGGGAGGTCAGTCTTTGTTCTATTAAGGCCTTCAGCTGACTAGATGAGGCCCACCCATATTATGGAGATCAGTCTGCTTTATTCAAAGTCCAATGATTTAAATGTTAGTTTCAACGAGGCCTGTGACTCCAAAAGGGAATTTTTGTGCGTGAAGTTAACTGGCGTAAAGGATATCCAACCAGGCCTGTGGCCTCTTAAGACCATAGCCTCTAAATTTCTGGGTTAACTTGTCCAAAAAAATTTTTTTAATAAGTAAAAATAGGATTTAAAAATCAAACACTTTTAAGTCTGGCCCCTCTCTCCTCCTCTTCCAGCTTCCTTCCAAGATGGGCTTTCTGGGTGCCTAGTTGAGGGCTACTGACCCAGCTTGATTTCTGCTACAGGACAGGGATGGGGAGGAGAGAGGAAAGTGCGTCATTGATTATCACTTACAGTCTGACTCTGACCCCAGGCAGCTGGACGCACATGGGCAAGGGATAAACCCAGCATGAATTGTGTCTTCTTATCTGACTAAGAATTTTCTTGTAAAGATCGTTTGTGGCGGAGGGATGTTGATAGGGGGCTGAGGGGTTTTTTTTGTTTTTTTAATGGTGTCTGTTTTTCACATTATGTTTAATCATCAGTGCTTTAAAAAGCAGAGTCCTGTAGTGTCCTTGGAATTAGGATCTGTGGCACATTGGGTGGGAGGCAGAGGTCATGTCACCTGGTCGTGTTTCACCATCTGCATGTGGGCTCTGGCCTCTGGGGCATCCAGGAGGGATTCACACACCCTGGCACCCGGGCAGGGAGAAACCCACTGCAGCTGGGCCAGCCTGTGGTTTCATTTCAAATAGGATACAGTTTTTGTTTTTTTTTCAATAGGGAGCCATACTTTTTTTTTTTAAAGCTTGAGATCCGACTATGATTTCTAATTGTACCAGATGTTAATGTTTTAAAGCTGTGACAATGTTTAAATTTCTACCTTTTTGTGTTTCATTATTTTAACTGTTCTTTTATCTATTGTTGTATGTGAACTGGGATATTTTGTTTCTCCTCTTAGCATTTGTTTCTATAACCAGAAATAAAATTATATATTAAAGAAAAAAATAAATGTTAATCTCAGCCTTAAAAGGCCCACAGGTATATCAATAATAAAGTTTAACCAAATATCTGGGCACCATGGCTGATGCAGTTTGACTTAAAATTAACCGTTACACATGCTTCTCCATACTCTGCCTCCAGAAATATGCCAAAGTTAGAATTTAAGTGTTCTTTTAAGTGGTCTTCCCTTTGGAATTTGTTATTCTCTATTATACGTACAATATAGAATTAGAAAAACCTGGTTCAAGCCTAGCTCTGCAACTTATCCTTGTGACTTTGAACAAACTAAATTTTCTCTCTATTATGATTTAGGAATTTAAATCCATTAATTTTCCAGGGTGATAATGCAAATTAGAACTAAGAGTTAAATTCTATTTGAATTCTTGTCCTTGTACATAATTCATTATAAATAATGTTATTAAATACTATTTAATGAGTGAGATGAGTGCCTTTTTAGTTTATCTTCGAGTGTTGAACTACTTTTGTCCTAAGTTTTTCAGTTTGCAAGCATGAGTAGATACCTTTTATTTCTTTGTTCCAGGGTTGTTCTAAGTATGATATCAGTTGCATGTATAAGATAGTGATCATCGATGATGGGAACCTTAAGAGAATCTTTAACTTACTGCCAGTTTCAGGGAAGGAGAGCCCACAGCTTCTTTTAATAAATTTTTCACTTTATTAATGACTTTTGCTGAAAGAAAATTTTTTCTTCATGGAATTCCTGAAAAAATTTCTTCTGGGTTAAATTATTACAGAATACCCTCTTAAAAAACTAACTGAATAGATATTAGCTGAAAGACTTTGAGCTTAATTTTCATATAGGGGAATAATCTAATGGCTTAGAGTGGAGATTTTTATTTTATAGCCCAACTTATTTGCATTGTAGCAGACAAGATAATATAAATGAAGTTAGATCTGGGTGTAAATTCTAGCTCTGCCACTTAATCACTTGAATCTTTAGGTAAGTTGTTAATTTTTCCAAGTTTCAGTGTCTTTTTTTATAAGGTTATTGAAGGCTTACAAGATATTCATATGAGAAGTACCTAATTCAGTCCTAGATACCTTGAAGGAACTCAGCAAATATTGATGTCATTCATCTGTGTTTACATGTGGGCAAATGGGAATGTTGATGAGGAATAAGAAGGGAATCCCTCCTCCATGCCCCAGAACTGAATTTTTCTGGCATTAATGAAACTGATATATCTCTTCAAATACTTGCTTCACTCATAGTTAATAGCTTTGGATAAAGAGTGTTGTTTGTTGCCTCTTTGCTTTTTCACAATTTAATCTTTAAAAACAAGCCTGTTAGGATGCTTGTGTTTGAATGTTAGTGTTTGATATGTATGTGTTTGAATATGTATAATAAATGTCCCAAAATGCAGTCTTAAAATTTGGAAAGAATAGTCATGAAGGCCATATAGTCTTTTTGTTTCTTGGAGCAGAATTTCCCTCCCTGAACTCCTTGGTTCTAGATAGGTATCAGTGCTCTGTAGGAATAGCTTTAGTGACTGTGATCTTACTCCCTTTTAAGACAACCATTCTGGCTTTAGAATGCTCCGTTTATTAGAAAGGTCTTCTTCATTTTGTCCTTTACTGTATCTCATAATAATTCTACCTATCGATCCATTCTACTCATCTATATTCACAGAATAAACTAATCTTATTTCATTTATATTCAGGAATCATGTATTAATCATTTCTGTCCTCAGAGTCTAGGATAGTAAGTGTGGTGTGTATGCTCAGTTACTCAGTCATGTCCAGCTCTTTGAGACCCCCGTAGACTGTAGCCCACCAGGCTCTTCTGTCCATGGGATTCTCCAGGCAAGAATACTGGAGTGGGTTGCCATTCCCTTCTCCAGCCGATCTTCCCAACCCTGGAATTAAACCCATGTCTCCTCAGCTCAAAACATGGGTATGCTTTAATGAATATTTGAGATTCAGATCTTGAAGGCAGTTCTTTATTTTTTCATACAAAAACTTCTAAATTCAGTCTACATTTTTATTACTTCTGGTCAAAAATTTTTTTCAACTGTATTGACAAAATTAAATAAGGAATATTGATTTATGTTTATTTCTGATATCACTTATTATATAATCTAGAAATGAGTAAACATTTTTTATTCTCTTACACTTTCTTTTGTAGTGCTTTTTGTACCCACTACTGGCAATAACATTTTCTGTGATATTAATATAGTATATACTCTTATTCATTGATCTATCAGACTGGACAAAAGTAAGCAACATCCATCTATATAGTATTTAAGAAAAAGATATATATATATGATAACAAGGAAAAGTTGAAAATAAAAGTACAAATACATATCATCCAAGCACTAACTATTACAGCTATATGAAAAGTAAACCAAAAAATGTCAGGGGAAAAAGCATTAATAGAAATAAATGGAGTTACTTCATAATGGTAAAGTGCCCAATTCACCTGGAAGTTATAATAATTCTAAATATATGTTCACATTTTCTGTGATTTTTAAACTTGTTCTAGTATTTATTGCTTGCATTATTTACTTATTCATCTGGCTGCGTGGGGTCTTAGTTGCGGCACACAGAATCTTTGTGGCATCATGCTGGATCTTGCCTTCACGGACTCTCTAGTTGTGATGTGTGGGCTCCAGCGTGCCCAGGGCTTCAGCAGGTGTGGCACGTAGGCTCTCGAGTTGTAGCACACAGGCTGCAGAGCACGCGGGCTTCAGTGGCTGCAGGATGCGGGCTCTCGAGTTGTGGTGCTTGAGCTCTGGAGCCCGCTGGTTCAGTGGCTGCGGTATGTGGGCTCAGTTGCTCCACAGGCTGTGGGATCTTAGTTCCCTGACCAGGATTCGAACCTGCATCCCTTGCCCTGCAAAGTGGATTCTTAATCACTGGACCGTCAGGGAAGTCCCTACTTTTTTTAACTGAATGCTGTCTTCCCAATTGATTTCATGTCATCACCAGATTTTTTAAATCATTTTTCTTCATAATCTTTACAAATTTCTTACATAAAATGAATGAATACCATATTAATACTAATCCTTATAACAGTCTATTTGTGCTTACTAGTTCAGTTCTATTTCTGTTCCTATTTGACTGCAGAATAAGGGTATTATTCAACAGTTGAAAAACTGAATTATATAAAATTAAAATATGTAAGAACATCGCTACAGTGAATGATATAGCTTACAAAAAAGCTATCTCTTTAGAATTCTTTTTCTTCTGCCTTTGACTGGGTATGTCAGGAGTAAAGAAAAGGCTGCCTGGAGGAAGAGGAACCTTATGTTTTGATTACAACTACTTTGCTTTTGTTTTCGCTTCTCGTGGCTTGTTACTGCATTTTGGCATATGAGTGGTAAAACTAAGTCACATCTTTGGGAGATCATAGGTATGTCTAAATGCTTACATCTACATAGTTTTCCCAAATACTTATTTTTCAGATCGTAGGTATAATCTTTTTGGAGTCCACATAACAGTATGTGAACTATCCCTTGCTGCACACTTTGTTATGTATCCTGACACAGTATCCATTCCTAATCATTCACTGATGCAAGAAACATCTACTGTGTGCTGGTCTTCGATAAGCAGTGTAAGTGATACTGTAATAGAAAAAAAGCTATGTTAGTTTTATTTAACAGAATAATAAATTCTCAGTTACCTTTTTGTTTCTTTTCCCAAGAAATTCAGCATTTAGTTCAGTCTCTTGTATTGAGAGAGGGGGATCACAATTACCAAAGAAATATGGGTGTCATTTTAATTATAAAGTAAATTAATGGAAATCTTTGAATTTTTCAGGATGAGCGAGACCCAGAGAAAGAAGAGGAACTGGAACTGAAAAGAGGTCTTTTATATAGAGACTCTGCCTATGACAGCGACCCAGAGTATAGGTATGTGCTTGACTAATGCAGTGTACAGAGATCTGCTCATAGTTAGTATCAAAATAACTGTGTTTTTAATCTGCAGGATTTGTGGCAAATTTATATATTTATTTATTTACTTATTTATATTTTATTTTAGCTATATAAAATCCTAGTAAAATATTTTAATGTTTGCATTACTGAAAATTTTCAGTGAAAACAGATATGGTCAGTTAATGGTGTTCCCTTTCTTTCTACTTAAGATTTACAGTGTATTTGACTGCCTTGCAAATCCACATAGTTCTAATTTATTTCAGGATGTATCAACTCTCATCCAAACAACAGGTTTCATAATTTTTGTCCATAAGTAAGCTAAATTATTTTATTATAATTTAAAAATTATTTTTCAGTAGTATAGGAGAAATTCAGCTCTTCTAGTCTAAAATTTCAGAAATGTTATAGTACTAATAAAATTTTTGCAAAATTATACTAACAGAGCTCATGAAGACTTTTGAAAACTCTGTGTTAATTGCAATTAAGTGTGGTGTTAAAAACTGAATGTGTAAATTGTGAGTTAATATAACTGAAATTTTTCTGAGTCTGTATGACTGATTGATGCTATACCACTGATTACTATGTCTTCCACCTTCCTGAGTTTTCTGAACAAGTGTAAGGAAAATAGTTCCAGATAATGGAATATGTTTTATTGCTAACCAGGGATATGGACTGAAATCTCTGATCTTTACCGTGGCAGGCTCATGTAAACATTTCTTGAACATGTGAGGACTTTTCCTTGTGTTCATTACACAGACTATAAATGTGAACTCCTGTGCAAAGTTACTGCTTCCCGATCTTAGAGGAATACACTACTTTCCTTCCCTCTCATATAGGGTAGTAGTGTATTTTAAGTGATTTTGAAGAAAAAGCAATCCAAACAGGAAAAGGAAGGTTCAAGAAAGTACATACCTTGGGAAGAATTTTTACCTTTTATTATTGTTACTTACACTTCTATTCCCTAAATTATTGTCATATGGGTTATCATTCCAGTTTTGTGTTCTATATCCACATAATTAATTCTAATTCGGGTAAGAAGTGAGTAGGGTTGATAAAGGGTTGATAAAGGGTCTGATTTTCAAAATTTTATATTCATGATATGCTTCTAAAAATATAGATTTCTACTTTCTACTTCCATAGATTCTGGTTCCTTATATATAGGAGTGAGACCTAGAAATCAGCATTTTTAAGTGACCTTTTACTTCTAATAATTTGGGATTTGAGAACTGGATTGGGGAAAGAATTTACTACCATCAAGATAGTCCTTCTCAACTTTCGTACTGCCTGTCTTTCAGGAAATTTTAGACATTTGCTATTGTACTGTTACCAGTTACCAGGGTCCTGAGATGCTCTTTCTCTTTTTAATACCTTCTATATATATTTCAAATTTCCTCAGTTTTCAGGATGTTGAAAATTCTCTACATTGTTGTATAATTCTAGCATCACTATCCAATTCTAGCATCACTATCCAGTTTGAGAATTAGTCCTAACTAAGATCAGGCAACGGGTGACACTTCATGATGGGAATTGGCCACAGAAATAGAGAAGAGTATAAAAATAATTTCAATTTCATGTTTAGAACATGAGATGGCCATTTATAACTATTTCCCTGAATTTTTAGCTATTATTGTCCTTTTATGGAACTAGCTATTGATATAAACTGTTTTCTGTTTACTTGTGCATATTTTTGCAGGTTACTAACAATAGGAATATGCTGAACATAAATGTTATAATTATGAAACTGTTTATAACACAATCTCAAAGTGACTATTTTAAACTTTGACTATGTATTTTTGAATAACACAGATTGACTGTAGTTTTAATCTCCTACCTAATGCTTACTATCCAGTTAACTTGATAAATTTACCAAGGTGTAACACATAACCAAAAAGCTGTCTTTGGTACTAGTAAATGGAAAAAAAAAATCAAAATAATATACAGACTTAAAGTCCCTTGAACAAGAATAAGCTTTCAGTTTTAAGTGAGAAAAATGTTGCTTAATTCTAATTTGAATTCTTTGGATTTTGTGTTACCTGGTATATTATGATGTTTCAGATAATTTGTGCCTTGGTTCTGTTATAGTATGATATAGAGAATAACCAATGCCATCTTGTTTGTCTAGTGAATGTCTATCCATTCTTTAGGACTAAGTTGAAGTTATTACATCTTCTGAGATACCTTTTATGACCTCAGCAGTTCAGTTCAGTTCAGTCACTCAGTCATGTCCAACTCTCTGTGACCCCACGAACTGCAACACCCCAGGCCTCCCTGTCCATCACCAGCTCCCGGAGTTTACCCAAACTCATGTCCATTGAGTCAGTGATGCCATCTAACCATCTCATCCTCTGTCGTCCCCTTCTCCTCATGCCTTCAATCTTTCCCAACATCAGGGTCTTTTCAGATGAGTCAGCCATTTGCATCAGGTGGCCAAAGTTTCAGCTTCAACATCAGTCCTTCCAATGAAGACCCAGGACCGATTTCCTTTAGGATGGACTGGTTGGATCTCCTTAGACTGCGTTTTTTCCTTTATCCTACCATTTCCTCTCACATACATATTTTCAATTGGCAGTATTTATCTCATAATGATTGGTTCATTCTGTGTCTGTCTTGCCTCCTCGTGTTAAGCGTAAGGCATGGATGTTTTGCCTACCTTTGTTTTTGACTGCGTATCAAGGTCTCTAATGTGTGCGAGGAGCTCAATTTTTTAAAAAAATTAAGATATTAAAATTAGGCCCTTTATTAATAATGATAAATTGCATTTGTTGAAGCTTTAAGGCATTACTTAAGTAAACACATTTTATGGTTGTGATATCTAATAACATCTCTAGATGAGGAATCAACAGTGGAATTGATGATGAAAGCTATCAGATCTTATTTCTTGTCAGTGGCTCAGTTCTACATATCTAAGAAAGTGACCTGTAAGTAACCAGTCTTCAGTAAATTCATTTGAATAAACTTCTATTAATGTTTACTATATAGTTTATGTGAATAGTAAAAGAAGTTAAACAACATCCAATTTTTTCCCTAAATTTTCACATTTCTATAGAAAAGCCAATAATTTACTGTAGTTCCTAGACCAGTAGTATCATAAATACCCTGGTATTTGTTAGAAATCCAAGTTCTTGGACCCCACCTCAGACATACTCAGTTAGTTATTTTGGGTGTGAGGCTCAATAATCTGAGTAGTAATAAGCCCTCCAGATGACTCTGATGTGTGTTAAAGTTTGAGAACTACTGCTGTAATTTATCAAGAAATCTTGATGTCTTTTTTTTTTCCAAAAAATTCCAAGATATTTCTGATATGCATATGGATTTTAAAAAGTGATTACAGGTTTTTCTATTAAATGGTAGTTTTGGTGATATAGAATTCTATAATTTTTTTGTTGACCAATCATGATACAGTAGTATTAAGTGGATAATAGTTACATAATCACAATAGTAAAAGATGTTTATCAGTTTTCACAATCAATAGCCAGACAAAAAATAAAAGATAATTACAATTGCAAGTCATAATGGGAACATGATTAACCTAACAATACAAAATAATTGCATACAATTTGGGGGTCAAGTAGAGTGATGTAAGTGGAAATGCATACATGGACATGTTGTCATCTGCTCAGCCAATCTGTGTCTTTTGGTTGGTTCATTTAATTCATTTACATTTAAGGTAATTAAATCTTACCTTAAGGTAATCCTATTACCATTTCCTTAATTGTTTGGGGTTTATTTTCTTTAGGTAGGGCTTTTCCTTCTCTTGTTTTCTGCTGAGAGTTCCTTTAGCATTTGTTGTAAAGCTGGTTTGGTGGTGCAATTCTCTTAACTTTTGCTTGTCTGTAAAACTTTTGATTTCTCCATCAAATCTGAAGGAGAGTCTTGCTGAGTAGAGTATTCTTGGTTGTACATTCTTCCCTTTCCTCACTTTAAATATGTCATGCTGTTCCCTTCTGTCTTATAAAGTTTCTTTTGAGAAATCAGCCTGATGGGAGTTACCTTGTATTTTTTTTGTTGTTTTTCCCTTGTCGCTTTAATATTTTATCTCTGTCTTTAATTTTTGTTGGTTTGATTATTATGTGTCTCGGTGTATTCCTCCTTCAGTTTATCTTGCCTGGGACTCTGTGTGCTTCCAAGACATGGTTGATTATTTCCTTTTCCATGTTAGGGAAGTTTTCAGCTATTATCTCTTCAAATATTTTCTCGGGTCCTTTCTCTCTGTTGTCCTCCTGGGAACCCTTTAATGTGAATGTTCATGTGTTAATGTTGTTCCAGAGGTCTTTTAGGCTGTCATCATTTCTTTTCACCCTTTTTTCTATGTTCTGTTCTGTGGCAGTGGTTTCCACCATTCTGTCCCCCAGGTCATTTATCTGTGCTTCTGTCTCAGTTATTCTGCTGTGGATTCCTTCTAGTGTACTATTCATCTCTGTTTGTTTTTTAGTTGTTGTAGGTCTTTGGTAGACATTTCTTGCAATCTTTGCCTCCATTCTTTTTCCAAGATCCTGAATCATATTCACTATCATTATTCTGAGTTCTTTATCTGGAAGATTGCCTATCTCCACTTCATTTGTTTTTCTGGGATTTTTATCTTGTCCCTTCATCTGGAATGTAACTTTCTGCTTTTTCATACTAATTAACTTTCTGTAACATGGTTTTGTTTTACTCCCTGTGGGATTGTGGTTCTTCTTGCTTCTTCTGCCTTCCCTCTGATGGAAGAGGCTAAGAGGCTTGTGTAAGCTTCTTGATGAGAGGGACTGTGCTGGGAAAAACTGGTTCTTGCTCTGGTGGGCAGGGCCTTGCTCAGTAAAGCTTTGATTCAATTATCTGCTGATGGGAAGGGTTTGCTGCCTCCCTGGTAGCTTTTTGGCCTGAGGTGACCCATCCCTGGGAGTTAAGGGTGACCTCCAAACGGGACTTTCCCAGACAGCTGCTACCAGTCCCCCCATCCCTGTGGTGGGCCCCTATGACCCACACCTCCCCAGCAGACCCTCCAACACTAGCAGGTAGTTTTGGTTCAGTTTCCTGTAGAATCACTGCTCCTTTCTTCTGAGTCTTGGTGCACACAAGGTTTTGTTTTGTGCCCTCTAAGACTGGAGTCTCTGTTTCCCCCAGCCCTGTGGAAGTCTTATAATCAGACACCTCTGGTCTTCAAGGTCGGATTCCCTGCAGATTCCCAGTCCCTTTGTCGGGTGGCCAGACTGGGAAGCCTGATGTGGGGTTCCGAACATTCACAATAGCGGGAGAACTTCTTTGGTACTATTGGTCTCCAGTTTGTGAGCCCCCCACCCAGCGGGTATGGAATTTGATTTTATTGTGGTTGTGCCTCTCCTACTATCTCAGTGCAGCCTCTTCTTTGCCTTTGGACATGGGGTATCTTTTTTGGTAGGCTCCAGGGTCCTCCTGTGGATAGTTATTCAATAGCTAGCTGTGATTTTGGTGCTTTTGCAGGGGGAGTTGAGTGCATGTCTTTCTATTTCGGCATCTTGAACCAGAAGTCTCTTGATGACTTTAATGATATTTTATGACATTTTATTTTCTGTTGTGTCTTTAAAGATGCAAAATGCTTTGATGATTTTATTACCTCATATTAAAGCCTCTCTCTATCATCTATCCTGATCTCCAAGATTTTGAATACTTTCCTTCCTACCTTCCTTACTTCCATCTATCCATACATCCATACATACATACATCCAGTATATTTAGTTCAGTCACTCATTTGTATCTGACTCTTTGTGACCCCATGGACTGCAGCATGCCAGGCTTCCCTGTCCATCACCAACTCCTGGAGCTTGCTTAAATTCATGTCCATTGAGTCAGTGATGCCATCCAACCATCTCATCCTCTGTCAGGCCTTTCTCCTGTCTTCAATCTTGCCCAGCATCAGGGTCTTTTCCAGTGAGTCTATTCTTCACAACAGATGTCAAAGTATTGTAGTTTCAGCTTCAGCATCAGTCTTTTCAGTGAATATTCAGGACAGGTTTCCTTTATTTTTTTTTTTTTTTTTTTTTTTTTTCATCGCAGCACTGTTTATAATAGCCAGGACATGGAAGCAACAGGTTTCCTTTAGAATTGACTGGTTTGACCTCCTTGCAGTCCAAGGGACTCTCAAGAGTCTTCTCCAACACCACAGTTTAAAAGCATCAAAACTGTGGCTCTCAGCTTTTTTTATGGTCCAGCTCTCACGTCCATACATGACTATTGGAAAAACTGTAACTTTGACTAGATGGATCTTTGTCAGTAAAGTAATGTCTCTACTTTTTAATATGCTGTTTAGGTTGGTTATAGCTTTTCTTCCAAGGAGCAAGCATCTTTTAATTTCATGGCAGTGGTCACCATCTGCAGTGACTTTGGAGTCCAAGAAAATAAAGTCTCTCACTGTTTACATCATTTCCCCATCTATTTGCCATGAAGTGATGGAACTGGATGCCATGATCTTAGTTTTCTGAATGTTGAGTTTTTAGCCAGCTTTCACTCTCCACTTTCACTTTCGCAGAACAGTTCCTGTTCGCTTTCTGCCATAAGGGTGGTGTCATCTGCATATCTGAGGTTATTGATATTTCTTCAGGCAATTTTGATTCCAGCTTGTGCTTCATCCAGCCCGGCATTTCACATGATGTACTCTGCATAGAAGTTAAATAAGCAGGGTGGCAATATACAGCCTTGACGTACTCCTTTCCCAATTTGTAACCAGTCCACTGCTCCATGTCCAGTTCTAACTATTGCTTCTTGACCTGCATACAGATTTCTCAGGAGGCAGGTAAGATAGTCTGGTATTCCCATCTCTTGAAGAATTTTCCAGAGTTTGTTGTGATCTACACAGTCAAAGGCTTTGGCTTAGTCAGTAAAGCAGAAGTAGATGTTTTTCTGGAACTCTCTTGCTTTTTTGATGATCCAATGGATATTAGCAATTTGATCTCTGGTTCCTCTGCCTTTCCTAAATCTAGCTTGAACATCCGGAAGTTCTTGATTCACGTACTACTGAAGCCTTGCTTGGAGAATTTTGAACTTTACTTTGCTAGTGTGTGAGATGAATGCAGTTGTGCAATAGTTTGAGCATTCTTTGGCATTGCCTTTCTTTGGGATTGGAATGAAAACCTACCTTTTCCAGTCGTTGGCCACTGCTGAGTTTTCCAAACTTGCTGACCTATTGAGTGCAACACTTTAACAGCATCATCTTTTGAAATAGTTCAATTGGATTTCCATTACCTCCACTAGCTTTGTTCATAGTGATGCTTTCTAAGGCCCACTTGACTTAGTATTCCAGGATGTCTCGCTCTAGGTGAGTGTTCATACCACAGTGATTGTCTGGGTTGTGAAGATCTTTTTTTTTTTTTTTTTATAGTTCTTTGGTGTATTCTTCCCACCTCTTCTTAATATATTCTGCTTCTGTTAGGTCCATACCATTTCTGCCTTTTATTATGCCCATCTTTGCATGAAATGTTCCCTTCATATTTCTAATTTTCTTGAAGAGATCTGTCTTTCCCATTCTATTGTTTTCCTATATTTCTCTGCATTGATCACTGAGGAAGGCTTTCTACCTCTCCTTGCTGTTCTTTGGAACTCTGCATTCAAATGGGAGTATCATTCCTTTTCTCCTTTACTTTTCGCTTCTCTTCTTTTCTCAGCTATTTGTTAGGCCTCCTCAGAAAACCATTTTGCCTTTTTGCATTTCTTTTTCTTGGGGATTGTCTTGATCACTGCCTCCTGTATAGTGTCACAAACCTCCATCCATAGTTCTTCAGGCACTCTATCAAATCTAATCCCTTGAATCTATTTGGCACTTACACTGTATAGTCATAAGGGATTTGATTTAGGTCATACCTGAATGACCTACTGGTTTTCCCTACTTCAATTTAAGTCTGAATTTAAAGAGTTCATGATCTGAGTCACGGTCAGCTCCCGATCTTGTTTTTTGCTGACTGCATAGAGCTTCTCCATCTTTGGCTGCAAAGAATATAATCAGTCTGACCTCAGTATTGACCATCTGGTGATGTCCATGTGTAGAGTTGTCTCTTGTGTTTTTAGAAAAGGTGTTTGCTATGACCAGTGCACTCTCTTGGCAAAACTCTGTTAGCCTTTGCCCTGCTTCATTTAGTACTCTAAGACCAAATTTGCCTGTTACTCCAGGTATCTCTTGACTTCCTACTTTTGCATCCCTTCATTCATCATCCATCCCTCCAATGTCTATAGAGCATATATCACATCCTCAATACTATTCTCCATGTTTTGTCAAAGTTTGGCTTGGTAGGAACCTTTACTAAGTATTGTAAGAAGGAATTCATCTCTTATATGTTTAATTATATTGAATCTTCAATCACAAGCTTTAGGTAGAGAATATGTATCATCATCTTTTAAAGTCACTTTCAACTCTGGTTGAGTACAAGTGGCAAATGGCCATTTTTTATTCTCATCACCTTCCAATTATTTATTAGAATTAATATCATTTGTATGCCATATATCTTACCCTCTGACCTTTTTTTCATGTATATCACTTTATAGATATGTTATCTCAATACTGTGTGTAAAGTAGTATGTACTTGGTCTTCGTTTCATACTGATACAGAAAACACTGTCAGGGTTTCAAGTGAGTTCCTCCTTTTCTGAGTATAAAACCTAGTCATGCCCTTTGTACCTAGTACATGTTAAGCTGCCTAAGACCTTTCTCTTCTCTAAATAAATGCTAGGCTTTAAAAATTTATAATTTATATCTTAACAACATTTAAATTTTGAAAGTGCTTAGTTCACAGATATTATCCTAGTCTCTGTTCCTTTTTTTTTCTTTATAGCATTGTCATAATTAAATAGAGAGCTCCCTATTGAAGTAGCAAGAGAAAATTGCTTAAAAAATGTATCTATGCTGCATTTAATAAAATAGCAATTTTATCCTGCTTTGAAGATAACCATTTTATGCTACATGGCACTGATGCCATGTTTTGTAATAGGAACTTTGAGTGCTTTGAATGAATGGATTCTGGAGATACTCTTGGTAAAATACAGAAGTGTGGTCTTTAAAAGCCTATTACTATAATAAGATGTTTTAGTGTCACTTACCTATTTTAAGCTTATTAATGTTCTCAACAAGGGAAAATTGGAATTGATTCAATATGTTTGCAATCTATTAGTTAGATAGCCAGTGCTTCCATGTCTAGAAGTAAATGTTGCTTTTAAGATTCTGCTGTTCTTTTTTTGCACCTATCCATGGACTATATTAGGACCTGTTTTGCAAACATCTCTATTTTACAATTCAGACTTACAGGATGAGCCAATTCCCAATTCTTTCCAGAGAACCACAGTACTGTCTACTAAAATGAAAGTTTTA
Source organism: Muntiacus reevesi (assembly GCF_963930625.1). Lineage (NCBI taxonomy): Eukaryota > Metazoa > Chordata > Mammalia > Artiodactyla > Cervidae > Muntiacus > Muntiacus reevesi. The sequence goes on from NC_089249.1 coordinate 156,576,793, forward strand.
CAATTTTAAAAAGAAATAATTCCCTGTCAAAATCTGCAAGATTTTTAAAGCATTAGGATGTCTATTTTGACCACATCAGCTCTTTTTTTACAGAAAATTTTCAGGTTCACAGTTGCTTCTAAAAAGGTTACTGGACTTTATTTATTCATTGTAAGCCATTGAGATGGCATTGATATTTTAAAGCAGCTTTGTGATATGAAAAAAAAAGCATTGTCTAATAATACCAAAGCAGTAGCAAATCTATGCCTGATGGCATTAAATACAGTAATTTATGATAGAGATTAGGAATTTGATTTACAATATCAGAAAAACCTACACAATGATTTTGAAAGTAAATGTCCCTACTATTTCTTACTTTTCTGAGATTTGGGTAGTGGCTTAATAGAAATTCAAATTTGTGTTGAGTAGGTTTATTGTGGCAGAACTAGCCTGGCAAAATACAGAATTCAGAAAAGGACATTATTATGCAGTAAAGTTGATGACTTTGGACAACAGGGAGATAGAGTACAGATCTGTGCTTTGTGAATATTAATTAGTGTATGACTTGATGTAAAACAAAACACAGCAACAAATAAAGCAAATACAATCAAATGAACAAAAGACAACATATGGGGACTCCTACAGTATTATGAGGGCTTTGCAATGTGGAGAATTCTGAAAGAGATGGGAATACTGGACCATCTTACCTGCCTCCTGAGAAATCTGTATGCAGGTCAGGAAGCAGCATTTAGAACTGGACATGGAACAATGGTTCCAAATTGGGAAAGGAATACGTCAAGGCTGTATATTGTCACCCTGCTTGTTTAACTTCTATGTGGAGTACATCATGTGAAATGCCAGGCTGGATGAAGCACAACATGGAATCAAGATTGCCTGGAAAAATATCAATAACCTCAGATATGCAGATAACACCACCCTTATGGCAGAAAGCAAACAGGATCTAAAGAGCCTCTTGATGAAAGTGAAAGAGGAGAGTGAAAAAGCTGGCTGAAAACTCAACATTCAGAAAACTAAGATCATGATATCCGGTCCCATCACTTCATGGCAAATAGATGGGGAAACAATGGAAACAGTGAGAGACTTTATTTTCTTGGACTCCAAACCCACTGCAGATGGTGACCACTGCCATGAAATTAAGAGATGCTTGCTCCTTGGAAGAAAAGCTATGACCAACCTAAACAGCATATTAAAAAGCAGAGACATTACTTTACTGACAAAGGTCCATCTAGTCAAAGTTGTGGTTGTTCCAGTAGTCATGTAAGGATGTGAGAGTTGGACCATTCAGAAGGCTGAGCGCTGAAGAATTGATGCTTTTGAACTGTGATGTTGAAGAAGACTCTTGAGAGTCCCTTGGACTGCAAGGAGATCAAACCAATCAATCCTAAAGGAAATCTGTCCTGAATATTCATTGGAAGGACAGATGCTGAAGCTGAAACTCCAATACTTTGGCCCCCTGATGCAAAGAACTGACTCCTTGGAAAAGACCCTGATGCTGGGAAAGATTGAAGGCAGGAGGAGAAGGGGCCGACAGAGGATGAGATGGTTAGATGGCATCACCAGCTTAACAGACATGAGTTTGAACAAACTCCGGGAGTTGGTGATGGACAGGGAAGCCTGGCATGTTGCAGTCCATGGGGTTGCAAAGAGTCGGACACGACTGAGTGACTGAACTGAACTGAAAGTAGTATGAGGGAACAGAGGCAAACATGGGGGCTTAGACTTGTAGAATATTTGCAGAGGTACAGAGTATATCCAGAAATGTTCTATTAATGTGTTTATGTATGTGATTTCTTTATCATTTGACTCAGAATGTCCAAAAAACTGTTTTGAGTGACTGTTTTTAGGCAGGAGTTTGGATTGTGAGAAACTGTATGAAAGAACTTGTATTCATTTGGCTAGACTATTTCTTAAGCAAAGCTAATGAAAGAAAGGTGGAAACTATATAAAAGCAATAGCATTTGAGACTTGGCTAAGGCCTTTTGAAATATTTTAAAAATTATAGTAACATTATTAGAAATTGTATTAATTAACTCTCTGAAACTGAATGGACAAAGTAAAAGTAAGGATAATCATGGTATCATTTTCAAAATTTTCCAATGTGAAAGAAGTGTGGTACCAGGTGTAAAGAAAGTTTGATAGAATCTAGTAAGATTGCTGAAATGTATGAGATAGAATCCCATTTTAGCAAAGCCATCAGGAGATAGAGACACCTGTTAACATTTGTAACATTTAATAACAAGAGCATACAATTTTATATGGCACATCTAACATGCCTGAGAGGTCTTATCTATAATAAGTACTTAATTTATTGAAGTGGGCTCATTATTTGTTTAAAAAATAAACTTAGTCTTTTAAAAAGTCAGTATTTCATTTCTAAGAAATAAAAAAGTGTTATCAAGCCTATAAAGTACTTAGTAAATACTTGATTTATATGTCCCACCTCTCATTTTGCTTCATTATTGTTTTAATCTTTTATATCCCTTTCTACAGCTCATTTCAACGGCCACGTGGCACTCTCCATTTGGATGATGGTGAATACTGGTCCAATAGGGCAGCCTCTTATAAAGGAAAATCCCACCGACCCATCTTTGAGAACAGCATGGACAAGATATACAGGAACTTATACAAAAAGGCCTGTAGTTCTGTTTCTCATACACAGGAAAGCTTCTGAGATCAGCCGCGATAAACTGTATGAGTGTCCTTGTCAACTTCTCAATGAAAACATTTGATGTAATCAATACCTGTATTCTTTTATTTTTTTTAGATGGGTGATTCTAATTGAGCACAGTAGTTAGAGTTGAATAAGTTTATTATTTCATATGATAAAGCATCATGGGCAAGCCTTCTTTTTCCAGTCACAGTAGAGAGCGCTGTATTCTCACAGTTCTGCCACATAGTCACAACCTCCATTCTGATTAGGAAAAAGCTGTCCTGTCACATCTCTCTCATGTCACCAGCTACAAATCCAAGAACATATTCTCTCTAAAAATGCTCTTCTGCCTTCATCACCTTGTAATTTTCTTTCCATTTGCTTGACTGGTTATCTTGTTCTGACTAAGATTATTTTTATTATTAACTCTCATTTCTTGGTCATGGGCAAAAATATATATATACACAGAGATTAATTTCTCAGGAGTTTAAACTCTATTTTAACTAGTGTTTTCTACCGTTTGCTCCCTAAGAAAAAGCTATTGATATGTCTTAGCTCCTAAGGTATAGCTTTCTTTTTAAAGTTTCTGTAATCCTTTACTCCCTCTTCTCTAAAAGAGCTAGCTAAGTTACCTAAAATGCCTAACAGCGAGAAATAGGAATGGCCAAATGTGACCCCAGATGTGAATAACTGATTTTTAAAGATAGATTTTTTTTTTTTTTGCATTGTTTTTTTCTAGAGTCAAAACTTTTGGTGGAACCAGAATCAGAAAACAGCCTTTGTTTAAAAGCTTGTAGAAACTCAGAAAGAATAAGGGATTTATATTGTAATTTAATCTCTTTAGAGTGTTAATAGGTGTCAAATAGCCCATGAAAGTAGCAACCTTACTTAAAAAAAAAAAAAAAAAAAAAACTGGGAACCATAAAGGGGAGGAAATATTAGAGCATAACTCTTTGTACTCAAAAGTTGTTGGTTGATAAAATTAGTTTCTTCCCCCTTCCCCCCCTATCCTGGCTCCAAACACATCTGAGGCCAGTTAGGCTTTGAAGATACAAAGAAATTAGTTACCTTGTATTTTTTAGAGAGAGTAGAAGAAATGCAGGAAATGATAAACTTGACATAAACTTTAAGAGTTGACTACAAGATAATGTTTTCTCATTGACTTCCTCTTTGGTTATAGTTTTATAACCAAAGTTATAATTTTATAGTTATGATCTTAATTTTATAGTTATGATCTTAAAAGAAAATACTTGAGTTAAACTCTATTTAAGTTGGAATTGGTATGCAAATTGGGCAATTTATTTTTTTAATTGGAGAAAATACATAATACCTGTTATCTAATAATATGACTTTTCAGCTTCATGTTGATTGTTTTATCTGTGGCAATCTGCAGTGTATTGGAAAGCACATCAGAGATAGGAGCCAGGTGTCCTAGGCTTCAGATCTCTGGTCCTAATTTCCTAGTCATCAATGGAGAGAATGGAGTAGGTCAGCATTTCCTGAACCATGTTTGTGGACTGCTGTTCTAACAAATGGCTTTAGGAATGTAGATACAAGTATTTCATTGGTCATGTAAGTTTAGGAAAAATCTGTGTACCACTCAGACTTAGAGAGTCATGGGTAAGATGACAGGAATGAAAAGGGGGTGCTAGTGATGCTGAAAAAAACACTGGTTAATTGTCCAGGCAAACTACATATGGTCATCTTAGTAAAAACATTAGCATGTTTGAAGCTCTAAGAAATCCTGGCATAAACATGCTTCGCTCTAGCATCTAGTAGAAAGTCTGATACATACTTGGTGTTCATTAAATATTTATTGATTAACCCAGACTTTCCTAAACTAAATTGATCGTGTAACAGTATTTGTTGTTATGGTTATCTTTCCCCTCCCGTTCCTCTCCCCCAACTCCCGATACTTCCTCTGAAATGCCATCTGCAGACACATGTGGACATAGTCAGGAAAATACTGGACTCCACAATCACTGAGCTTCCGTCTGGTTGTAAGTTGTCTAATGAATTTTTGTATAAGCTTTTGAAGGTCAGCATTGAATGATGGTTTTTTTTTAAAAATCATATATCAATGAAACTTAATATCTTTTCCTCCTTGATTGTAAACAAATGAAAAATTCCCCCATTTAAAAGTTGCTTCTTGGTGTGCTACATAGCTTCAGTCGTGTCTGACTCTTTGCGACCCCATGGACTGTAGCCCCCCAGGCTCCTCTGTCCATGGGATTCTCCAGGCAAGAATGCTGGTGTGGGTTGCCATGCCCTCCTCCAGGGGATCTTCCTGACCCAGGGATTGCACCTGAGTCTCCTGTCTCCTGCATTGGCAGGCAGGTTCTTTACCCCTAGAGCCATCTGGGAAGATGAGTGAAGTGAAGTGAAGTGAAAGTCTCTCAGTCGTGTCTGAGTCTTTGTGACCCCATGGACTGTATAGTCCCTGGAATTCTCCAGGCCAGAATACTGGAGTGTGGGTAGCCTTGTTCTTCTCCAGGGGATCTTCCCAACCCAGGGATTGAACCCAGGTCTCCTGTACTGCAGATTCTTTACCAGCTGAGCCACAAGGGAAGCCCAGGCTTCTTGTTAAAAAGACCAAATATGCACTTTAAAGAAAATATTTGCTATCATAGAAAATCTCCTGAGTAAGTACCAAAAAAAAAAAAAAATTACTTTGCACCTATATTTGCCATTATCATATAAAGGCCACCAAAAAAATGGGTCTCAAAGGGGAACTTTGGAAAATATTTGAGAGACATTTTCCTCTGAATTAAATTTGACATCTCCCTGAAGGATCAGATATACATTTCCACATACTTACCATCTTTACTAAGTGTCTATTTCCATTCCCTGGAGGAAAGGGTAGTCTTTGTTGTTTTCCTTAACTATTATTATGAATTCTTATGTTGTATTATCTTTCAAGAGTAAAACCTCTAAGTACTAATAGTTTCCTTTTCTCATTGAGAGAAGCAGAAAGATGCCATAGTTTATTCTCTTCACCCCTTTTTTAATATTTCCTACAATCTAGTAATAGTTATTAGATAATATGAAAGATAAATAGGTCTGTCTCCTTTTTAATATAATTTTTCTTTTAGATTAAAAAAATCCTAGGAATTTAAGGAAGGAAAATGTTAATTCAGCTAAGAAAGAAGTTGAATCGTTGGACTGAGGGTATGTCTTCCCTGGTTTCACTACTAGTTGTATAACCTTGTTTAAGTCATCTATCCTTCTTGGACCTCAGTTTTATTTCCTATAAGGTGAGGAAGGGGTTAATTTAGAATGACTTTTAATGTTCCAACATTTTTATAATTGTGTAATTGATCAATGTAGAAGATTAGGAAGTTTTTGGCAGCAGAGTTGTGTTCTGATTTCAAAGATTAAGCCCTTGATTAAAAATCTGGACCAAAAAGAGAATTCTCATTATTGTGCTCATTTCTTAATAACAGCTTTTTTGAGATAGTTCATATGCTATAAAATTCACCCTTTAAAAGTATACAGTTGAGTGGTTTTCAGTATAGTCACAGAGTTGTGCAACTGTAACCACTAGCTAATTATAAAATACTTCATCACTCCAGAAAGAATCCTGTATCCATTAGCAATTGCTCCTCATTCCTTTTTCCCCCTGTCTCCTGACAACTACTAATCTGCTTTCTGTTTCTATGCCTATTCTGGACATTTAGACATTTCATATAAATGGGATTATATAATACGTGAATTTTTTGTCTGGCTTCTTTCATCTAGCATAATGTTTTCAGGACTCATACCTGTTGTAACATGTGTAGTACTTTATTTCTTTTTATTGCTAATCTATTGTAGGGATGTATCATATTTTGTTTATCCATTCAGTTGGTGGGCATTTTCATTGCTTTCACCTTGAGGATATTATGAAAAATACTGGTACTATGAACATTTGTAAAGTTTGTGATAGATATATGTTTTTATTTTCCTTGAATATACATCCAAGAGTAGAACTGTTGGGTCATATGGAAACTCTTTGTTTAACATTTTGAAGAATTGCTTTCCAAAATGACTCAACCATTTTACAACTATTATGTTTATTTTTATCTTATCTTAGGAACTTGGGCTGGTTACACATTCAACCACTTATTCACCCATTTATCACATATTTATTGAGCACTGTGTTAGATATAGAGTATAAACTTTTTAAATGTATCTTCCCATAAGCACAAAGAATCTATTGAGAGAGACAAGAAAACAATATATTTCAGCATTTATGGTATGGTAACGTCTATGATAAAATAATGCAAGAATGAGCATAGAGCATGCTAGCTTGATGCAACAGAACTTGTAAAAGCATGAAAATGGGAGAGAAAATGATTGTTCAGAAAACCCCAAATGCTGTAACTAGAGATTGTGTACAAGGTTGCAAACACTTTGATGGGATATGATGAATGCTAAAATGGACCACAAAGAGAACCACAGGCTTGGAGCAGCATTAAATGAGGCAACCTTTTAGCTGAACACTGAAAGATGGGAAGGACTTTTGTGAACAGGAAACCCAAATGGTATATACTCAATATTGATCATTTACGAGGGTGGAGGCAGGATTGAGGAAAATGTCCAGAAATCAGTTAATGATCTAGAACTTGGAAGAACTCAAGAATTGAAAATGGATTTTTGAAGTCAGATATAACTTAAACAGATAAACAAAAAACCTCTGTTGCTCTTGTCCTAATTTGTATGTGACCATAATAAGCACCTTGAGAGTAGTGGACCCGAAGCAATTGTGCTTTTTACTTATTATTGAAGCCCTGGTGGGAGAAAGTTAGTTTGAGGAACACTCTTTTAGAAATTAAGAAAGATATTGTCCTCCCAATCCCAGATTATCCAACTAACTAGAAATTTATTTACAAAGATGAAAAAGTAGGAGAGAAACTCAATTTTTTGTTATTGGGGTTACGAGAGTATTATTTATCTCTGAATGATATACTTTGAGTTTAATTACATGAAGATCCTTAGACAACCGGAACTTGTGAGTATTCATCCATTTAACAAATGTTATTGAAGGTCTAATGTCCAAAGATAAACAAAAACCTAGTTCCTGACCCAAGTTCATAGGGGAAAAACTGACATTTACTTATTACAGTGAAAGAAGTACTATAATAAATAATAAGATTTGCAAGTATTTTCTCTCATCCCATTGATTGTCTTTTTGTTGTTGATTGTTTCCTTTGCTCTGAAGAACCTTTCTATATGGTTTTATGTGAAGTGGTTCCACTTTGTCTATTTTTACTTTTGTTGCTTTTGCTTTTGGTGTCGTAGCCAAGAAATCATTGCCAAGACCAATGTCAAGATTTCCCCCTATATTTTCTATTAGGAGTTTTACAATTTCAGGTCTTATGTTTAAATCTTTAATCCACTTTGACTTGATTTTTATGTATAATGTAAGTTAAGGGTTTGATTCCTTCTTTCTTTTTTTTTTGCATGTGGATATATAATTTTCCTAACCATTTGTTGAAAAGACTGGTTTTTCCCCTTTGTATGTTCTTGACTCCCTTTCAAAGATCAGTTGACTCTGTGTGTGTTACTTTATTTCTGGGTTGTCTATTCTGTTCCACTGCTCTTTTTCTGTCTTTATCACAGTACCATACTGTTTTAATTGCTCTGGATTTATAATTTAGTTTGAAATCAGGAGTATGATGCCTCCAGCTTTTTTGTTCTTTTTTAAGATCACTTTGGTTATTCTGAGTCTTTGGTGATTCTATGTGATTTTATGATTTTTTTTCCTATTCCTATAGAAAATGGCATTGGGATTTTGATGGGCATAATAGGAAATCTGTATTTGGGGAGTGGACATTTTAACCAGCCACATAATAATCACACACACACATAAATATGTAAAGAAGACACACAAAATTAAGGAAGAAAAGAATTAAAGAATGTTACTACAAAAAAATCAACAAGGCACAAAGGAAGATCACAAGAGAGGAATAGAGGGACAAAATATAAAACAGAAAACAGCAAAATGGCAAAAGTAAATCCTTTCCTATCAATGATTGCCTTAAATGTAAATGAATTAAGACATAGAGTGGCTGAATGGATAATAAAACAAGATCCAAGTATATGCTATCTACAAGAGACTTTATATTAAAGGACACACATAGGCTAAAAGTGGAGGAATGGAAAAATAGTATTCCATGTAAATATTAAACAAAAGAGCATAGGTGCCTATAGTATTATCAGGAAAAAAATAGACCTTAAGTCTGTCACAAGCATCACTACATTTCTGTTGCAGTTTAAGTTTTTAAAAGTTTAATCTTCTGAGTTTATGATATAGTTCAGAAATGAGAGGAAACCTTTAATGCCTTTGAACACATGTAGTAGATTTGAGAATAGGTGTATCCTCTTCGAGACTTATTTTCATCAGTGAAACACATTCTTCACTGTGGAGTTTTTTTGTGTGTGTTTGTTTTTCAGTAAAATTAGTGATATATGCAGACAAAATGTTGAAGGATTTATGTACATACGTTTCCAGTAACATCTATTTCTAGGAGATTGACAACAACACTGAATAATAGAAAAAGTGCTTTCTTCACAACTTTTCTGAACCTCTTTTTTTAGCCTGTGAAATAAGATATTAATAAACATTGCCCTCCATTCCTCATAAAAGTATTGGGATTAAGTAGGAAAATGAATGTGGACGTTCTTTGACACATGTTAAGCATTATCCTAATTACTTTGGGGAAGTGATCTGGGAAAAGAAATTCACAATTTTAAAAATAATCTATCTAGCATAATAAAAATACTGTTGGTTGCAGAGTTGAATGAACTTCAGATTTTTTTCTCTGTTTTCTTGTAACCTCTGTGCTGCTTAACTTTTCTGAGCTTATTTTCTCTTTTGTGAAATGGAAGCTGTTTTCGTAGAGTTCATTTAACCGGTTAATGCATGTGGAACACCTCATACAAAGCATGGTGCTCAATAAAGGGTAACTGTAATAACTAAACTTCCAAGTCAGTATAAAGATAGTATTCTGATAGATCTTGAGGATCTGATTGAAGAAAGTGAAATAAATGTAAAAAAATTTCAAAATTATTTCAGGACACAAGACCAAATCAGATTTCTTTCAGTATGGCTCTTGAGTTTACTAGCTATTTAGTTGATGTAGGTTGTATAATATTCAGTTCAGTTCAGTTCACTTAGTCGTGTCCAACTCTGTGACCCCATGGATCTCAGCACGCTAGTCTTCCCAGTCCTTCACCAACTGCCAGAGCCTAAATAGAACCCTGGTAGGCCCCACTGGGGTTTGAACCCAGGATCTCCTATTTACTAGACAGGCGCTTTAACCAGCTAAGCCACAGAGCCTTTCTTAGCCTTGTAGTCTATTCTGTGGTGCTATCTGGAGATATTAGACCTTAATTTTATTTTTTACAAAATGAGAACGATGCCTACCTAAGATGGTTACTATGAAGAATATTTTAGGTAAATGTTGCAAAGTGATTAGTATTATACCTAAAAAATAGTAGATGCTTAAAGCAGACATCTTTCCCTTTCCCTTTCATTATTTTGTGTATAAATCCACCCAGGCATAGACCTTAGCATCATTTATTTTTATTATTTAGAATCCTATTAACCTTGTATATGTTGTGCACTTTGGTAGAGGTTTTAGGTAGATTTTATAAATGAAACTAAACACGTGACTTTAGTCCTTGAGAATATTGTCCACTTGAACTTTATATGTGGCTTCTCTCACTTGTTTGAGGGCCTTCCTATTAACCAGTTTTGATACTAGGAAGTTTATTTTGTCCTCTGTTTATTTTGGATTTAGCACAGTTGTGTTTTGCAAATTAACTCTATTCCTTTGATCTGGAGGGTGTTAGAGGTAGAAGTTAAAATTGTTGCTGTTGTTCAGTCACGAAGTCACATCTGACGCTTTGCAACCCCATGGACTGCAGCACTCCAGGCTCCTCTGTCCTCCACTATCTCCCAGAGTTTGCTCAAATTCATGTCCATTGAGTCAGTGATGCTATCTGCCCATCTAGTGGTGGTGGTTTAGTTGCTGTCGTGTCTGACTCTTGCGACCCTGTGGGCAGTAGCCTGCCAGGCTCCTCTGCCCATGGGATTCTCCAGGAACAAATACTGGAGTGGATTGCCATTTCCTTCTCCAGGGGATCTTCCCAACCCGGGGATTGAACCCAGGACTCCTGAACCCAGATTCTTTACCAACTGAGCTGTGAGGGAAGCCCCCATTTGGAAGTTAGAGTTAAATCTCCATAATTCAGCAGAATTAACCCTGGATCATCTCAGTCAGATGAACATCCCTATAAGTCTTAAGAATTTGTTGAGTGGTCACCTTTTTCAGAAAACTGTCCTATTTGACACTAGTCACAGAGGTGTATGTATGTGTGTATGTGCACTAACATACATATACACATGCACATAAAACTGTAGACTCATCTCAGGTTTGCTAAGTAATTCTTTAGAAGTCTTAATTTTTAAAAATAGCAATTTCAAAAAATTCCTTTATAACTTAAGATATAAATAAAATAATTTTAAAAAATATGTTTGTTTTTGGAAATTGCTGACGAATGATTATATTTTAGCTGTTGCATCTTACTGCATATGAATTATTCATTGCTCACAAAAATAGCCTAGTGATTAAATACATAGCCTCTGGAGTCACTCTTCTAGATTCCAATTCCACTTCAGCCACTTAATAACTATGTGAGTTTTGACAGGTTACCTGATTTCTTTGTGCCTAGTTTTCTCATCTGTAAAACGAAGATACTATTATCAATCCTGTGGGATCATTATGAATATTAAAGTAGTTAACATATAGAAAGTGCTTAAAGCAATGCCTTGCACATGGTAAGGACTGTATAAATATATTATTTACTACAGTTATTGTTATTGTTACACAGCTGACATTATCTAATGGATTCACCTATAACATGTATGTTTTCTGAAACAATTATCTAGTATAGCCCCCTATTTATCCTGTTTATAGTAATGTTCTGTTGCTAAATAAAAGAATATACTTGAATGGAATCTACCACTCAACAGGAATATGTTAAAAATATTTCGCATTATCCTGACTCTCCTTTGTGGCCCAGCGGTTGTTCACTTATTATACATTCCTACAGCTATATGGAATAAAGAATGTGTTTTGGCATAGAAACTGCGTAATTTGGAGATATTTTTGTTGATAATCTTAAACTAAAGCAGTCAAACTAATTTCAGTTCCACTGGAAACCCAGGGGGGTAATTGTTTTCTCCAAATGAGAGAGAAGATGCCAGCTTTTGTATTAGTAAATATTTCCAAGTGTTTATGTGGGGAAAATGGAAGAAAAAGAACCTTTTACTTCAGTGAATTTAATCCACCAAACATTTAAAACCTTAGAAAAACTATTTTCACTAGACTTCTATGATAAATAATAACTTGTATTTTGTATAGCCTGTTATCATTTTCAAGCATTTTAGCATAAGTTATCTTTGTTGTATTTCTCTATAGCATGTTCATAAATTAGGTAGGACAGGGTTATAATCTATAGTTTCACAAATGAGAAAACTCAAATTTGCATTAGGTGTCTCTTGCAGGTCACACAGTGGGGATATAAGTGGGTGTATAAGTGGCTCAGTAAGAACTTAAAACCAAATATTAGTATTTCCTCATAAATATCCTATTGAATTTCTCCTGCTATTGCTTGGTATTCCTCTTAAATATTGGTTTTAATATTGGATTTTAAGAGGTGATACTTGGTTCTTGTTGATTGATCACATCTATATTTGGAGAAGGCTTATTTTTCATTATTCAGACTCTTTAATATGTTTGTGACTATCTCCAGCCATTTGTTTTTCCTGCTTTCTACCCAGGCCCTACATGTTGGCTAATTCTCCCACTTATGAACACACTGCCAGTCCATTGAAGAGCCAGGGAAGTTAAGCTAGCCAGCTTATAACTTATGGGTAGTTGTACTAGAAAGGGTTAGTAGTAAAGAGTTCCATCAGTGATCTAGTTACCCCAAATAATTGGAAATTGTCATAATTTGAAAGTAAGTTAGGTATAGGATGCAAAGAGTATCTGAGACATACCTAACATTCCACTCATTAGTTGAATGTGTGATTATGGAGCATCCAGGTCTAAAGCTGGTAAAGCTTTGGGTTCTGTTCCAGTTCAGTATTTCCAAATCCTGACTGATGAGAGTCATTCAGGAAGCAGTTAAAAAGTTTCCTCCTCTCAATCTCTGGAGATCTTGATGCAATAAATTTAACTTATTAAAGAGTTTTTAAGAGATTTTAAGAGTCTCTCTAGGTGATTGTGATGTTTGCCTAGGTGTTGCTGAACCATAAGGCTATCACCTCTTCATGGATTCCTCTCTATTAAAGAGAATGAAGGCCTTTTTCCAGCTGATTTAAATTTCTCCTTTTTAAAAAACGTTGTCATTTTGTTAACCTCTTCATCTGAATGTTTTTATATTGTTGGCACAAAATACCTTGAGCTCCAAGAAGGATAATGGCTGGCTCTTGATTTCCATGTGAATGATATACCTTTGGGATTTTCCATATCAAGGTTTTTTTCCTCCCTTCATCTAAATAGTTAGCAAGCTCATCATTTATTTATGCATTCATTAAGCAAACAAACATTTAGTTGGGGCTTCGTAGGTGGCACTAATGGTAAAGAATCCACTTCCCAATGCAGGAGACATAAGAAACGCAGGTTCGAACCCTAGGTCGGGAACATCTCTTAGAGGAGGAAATGACAACCAGTATCTTTGCCTGGAGAATCCCATGAACAGAAGAGCCTATAGTCTATGGGGTCGCAAAGAGTCAGGCACAACTGAAGCAACTTAGCACACATGCATGCATGCAAACATTTAGGTAAGCAAACTAAACTTGATGTTTAGTTGGTGTTTAGTCCATACCTATTATGGACCTATTATACCTTCTAATAAATAAGAAGATATATCCTGCCCTCTGAAACACAGTCAGCTCCCAGTCTTGTTTTTTGCTGACTGTGTAGAGTTTCTCCATCTTTGGCTGCAATGAATATAATCAATGTGATTTCAGTATTGACCATCTGGTGATGACCATGTGTAGAGTCTTCTCTTGTGTTGTTGGAAGAGGGTGTTTGCTATGACCAGTGCATTCTCTTGGCAGAACTCTGTTAGCCTTTGCACTGCTTTACTTCATTCTGTACTCCAAGGCCAAATTTGCCCATTACTGCAGGTGTTTCTTGACTTCCTACTTTTGCATTCCAGTCCCCTATAATGAAAAGGATATCTTTTTTGGGTGTTAGTTCTAGAAGGTCTTGTGGGTCTTCATAGTATCGTTCAACTTCAGCTTCTTCAGCATTACTGGTCAGGGCATAGACTTGGATTACCGTGATATTGAATGGTTTGCCTGGGAAACAGAGATCATTCTGTCATTTTTGAGACTGCATCCAAGTACTACATTTTGGACTCTTTTGCTGACTATGATGGCTACTCCATTTATTCTAAGGGATTCTTGCCTACAGTGGTAGATAATAATGGTCATCTGAGTTAAACTCACCCATTCCAGTCCATTTTAGTTCACTGACTCCTAAAATGTCAACGTTCACTCTTGCCATCTCCTGTTTGATCACTTGCAGTTTGCCTTGATTCATAGATCTAACTTTCTAGGTTCCTAATCAATATTGTTCTTTCCAGCATCGGACTTTACTTCCATCACCAGTCACATCCACAACTGGGTGTTCTTTTTGCTTTGTCTCTGTCTCTTCATTCTTTCTGGAGTTATATCTCCACTGATCTCCAGGAGCATATTGGGCACCTACCAACCTGTGGAGTTCATCTTTCAGTGTCTTATCTTTCTGCCTTTACATACTGTTCATGGGGTTCTCAAGGCAGGAATACTGAAGCGGTTTGCCATTCCCTTCTCCAGTGGACCACGTTTTGTCACAACTCTCCACCATGACCCATCTGTCTTGGGTGGCCCTACACGGCATGGCATAATTTCGTTGAGTTAGACAAGGCTGTGGTCCGTGTGATTAAATTGGTTAGTTTTCTGTGATTGTGGTTTTCAGTCTGTCTGCCCTCTGTTGGGGAAGGATAAGAGGCTATGAAAGCTTCCTGATGGGGTCTACTGATGGAGGTCTTGTTCTGATGGGCGGTGCCCTGCTCAGTAAATCTTTAATCCAATTTTCTTTTGATGAGTGGAGCTGTTCCCTCCCTGCTACTTACCTGGGGCCAAACTATGGTGGAGGTAATGGTGATAATGGTGACCTCCCCCAAAAGATCCCATACATGTGCTGCTACAGTCCATGCCCCCAGCCCTGCAGCAAGCCACCACTGACCCACGCCTTCACTGCAGACTCCCAGACACCCACAGGCAAGTCTCCTGTGGGGTCACAGGTTTCAGATCATGAACTCCTTATTGCCAAATTCAGACTTAAATTGAAGAAAGTAGGGAAAACCACTAGACCATTCAGGTATGACCTAAATCAAATCCCTAACAGTTATACACTGGAAGTGAGAAATAGATTTAAGGGACTAAATCTGATAGAGTTCCTGATGAACTATGAACTGAGGTTCATGACATTGTACAGGAGACAGGGATCAAGACCATCCCAAAGAAAAAGGAATGCAAAAAAGCAAAATGGCTGTCTGAGGAGGCCTTAAATAGCTGTGAAAAGAAGAGAAGCAAAAAGCAAAGAAGAAAAGGAAAGATATACCCATTTGAATGCAGAGTTCCAAAGAATAGCAAGGAGAGATAAGAAAACCTTCCTCAGTGATCAGTGCAAAGAAATAGAGGAAAACAATAGAGTGGTAAAGTCTAGAGATCTCTTCAAGAAAATTAGAGATACAAAAAAAGAAAGAAAATTAGAGATACCAAAGGAACATTTCATGTAAAGTTGGGCACAATAAAGGACAGAAATGGTATGGACCTAACAGAAGCAGAAGATATTAAGAAGAGGTGGCAAGAATACACAGAAGAACTGTACAAAAAAGATCTTCACAACCCAGATAATCATGATGGTGTGATCACTCACCTAGAGTCAGATATCCTGGAATATGAAGTCAAGTGGGCCTTAGGAAGCATCGCTATGAACAAAGCTAGTGAAGGTGATGGAATTCCAGTTCAGCTATTTCAAATCCTAAAAGATGATGCTGTGAAAGTGCTGCACTCAATATGTCAGCAAATTTGGAAAACTCAGCAGTGGCCACGGGACTGGAAAAGGTCAGTTTTCATTCCAATACCTAAGAAAGGCAATGCCAAAGAATGCTTGAACTACTGCACAATTGCACTCATCTCACACGTTAGTAAAGTAATGCTCAAAATTCTCCAAACCAGGCTTTAACACTACGTGAACAGTGAACTTCCAGATGTTCAAGCTGGTTTTAGAAAAGGCAGGGGAACCAGAGATCAAATTGCCAATATCCGCTGGATTATCGGAAAAGCAAGAGAGTTCCAGAAAAACATCTATTTTTGCTTTATTGACTATGCCAAAGCCTTTGACTGTGTGGATCACAATAAACTGTGGAAAATTCTGAAAGAGATGGGAATACCAGACCACCTGACCTGCCTCCTGAGAAATCTGTATGTAGGTCAGGAAGCAACAGTTAGAACTGGACATGGAACAACAGATGGGTTCCAAATTGGGAAAGGAGTATGTCAAGGCTGTATATTGTCACCTTGCTTATTTAACTTATATGCAGAGTACATCATGGGAAACACTGGGCTGGATGAAGCACTAGCTGGAATCAAGATTGCCAGGAGAAATATCAGTAACCTCAGATACACAGATGACTCCACCCTTATGGCAGAAAGTGAAGAAGAACTAAAGAGCCTTTTGATAGAAGTGAAAGCGGAGAGTGAAAAAGTTGGCTTAAAACTCAACATTCAGAAAACTAAGATCATGGCATCTGGTCCCATCACTTCATGGCAAATAGATGGGGAAATAGTGGAAACAGTGACAGACTTTATTTTGGGCGGCTCCAAAGTCACTGCAGATGGTGACTGCAGCCATGAAATAAAAAGACACTTACTCCTTGGAAGGAAAGTTATGACCAACCTAGACAGCATATTAAAAAGCAGAGACATTACTTTGTCAACAAAGGTCCGTCTAGCCAAGTCTATGGTTTTTCCAGTAGTCATGTATGGATGTGAGAGTTGGACTATAAAAAAAGCTGAGCACCGAAGAATTGATGCTTTTGAACTGTGGTGTTGGAAAGACTCGAGAGTCCTTTGGACTGCAAGGAGATCCAACCAGTCCATCCTAAAGGAAATCAGTCCTGAATGTTCATCGGAAGGATCGATGCTGAAGCTGAAACTCCAGTCCTTTGGCCATCTGATGTGAAGAACTGACTCATTTGAAAAGACCCTGATGCTGGGAAGGATTGAAGGCGGGAGGAGAAGGGGACGACAGAGGATGAGATGATTGGATGGCCTCACCGACTCAATGGACATGAGTTTGAGTAAACTCCGGGAGTTGGTGATGGACAGGGAGGCCTGGCATTCTGCTTTCCATGGGGTCGCAAAAAGTTGGACACGACTGGGTGACTAAGCTGAACTGAACTGAACCCTGACCTCTCAAACATACATACCGTGTGCTGTAAAATGTTGTAAATGTATGCGAGAGATATTTGGGTGGGTGTGTGGAAGAGGAAGGAGTATGAAAGAGGAAGCAACCACTTCCTTAATGAGTGAAGGAAGACATCACAAAGGAATCAGTCTTTAATATTGGTCTTAGTGGATGATTTTCTCAGAAGAGGAGAGGCTGGGCATCAGAGGTTGTGTGGACATGAAAGAGGCTCAGCATCTTCAGGGAACTGCAGGAGTTCAGTGTGGTTAGAGTACAAGGGTGTATGGTGAAATGGGGGTTTGTTGAAATTATATCAAGGTCCTTCTTCATATGCCTTACTATAGAATTTGAATTCTGTCCTCAGACCCCCCAAAAGTTTTAGGGACTCGTGTAATACCATTTCATTCCCATAGTATTCTTTGCAGATATACTTGACATCCCAAAGTCATATTATGATCTAAGGCAAGAGTTGTGTAGTCTGTTTCTCCAGCCATTTCTTCATCCTTCTGCATATTTATTGAGCATTTGCATGTCAAAACACTTTGGATAATACAAAAAATACTTCACAAATGTTCTCATTGAATTTTCAGTCTAATGTAGCAGATGACATAAATACTTGTAGTAAGTATTTATACTTCTTGTTGTCATTCAGTCACTAAGTCATGTCTGATCCATGGACTGAAGCACACCAGGCTTCCCTGTCCTTCACCATCTTCCCGAGTTTGCTCGGATTCATGCCTATCGAGTCTGCTGCCCTCTTCTCCTTTTGCCTTCAGTCTTTCTTAGCATCAGGGTCTTCTCCAATGAGTTGACTCTTCACATCAGGCAGCCCAAAAGATTGGAACTTCAGCTTCAGCATCAGTTCTTCCAATAAATATTCAGGGTTGATTTCCCTTACAATTGACTGGTTTGATCTCCTTGCTGTCCAAGGGACTCTCAAGAGTCTCCTCCAGCACCTTACATCAAAAGCATCAGGTCTTCAGTGCTCAGCCTTCCTTATGGTCCAGCTCTCACATCCATACATGACTACTAGAAAAACCATAGCTTTGACTATCTGGACCTTTGTCAGCAAAGTGATATCTTTGCTTTTTAATTTATTCTTGTAGGAAGCATTAAATATCTAGTAAGAGATAAGAATCTACAATTGCTGAAGAGTCAGTGAGTAGTAAAGGTTCAAAACATGGAGAGAACTAGTCATTTGTCTGAAATGGCTCCATGAATACAGAGGAGGGACGTGAGTCCAGTCTGCAGCATGAGTTGATTAGAATAGGTGGGAAAAGAGAAAAGTACTTTTAAGTGGAAAAAAATTGAACAATGATAAAGGTGTGGAAGTGTTTGCAAATTGTGTTCGTGGATTGCATGTTGATTGGTTGCCTGGAGCTAGAGTTTCACATAGGGAAGGAGCATTGACAATAAATAAATATGGCTTTGAAATGAAACCTTCAGAGAACCTCATAAGAAATGCTGTTCCTGAATTTACTTTTGATCCATCTTAAAGATCGCACATAAAGCTCAAACCCCAGCTGAACTTTAAAAATTAAATATTTTGTATAGAAGAGTAATTCCTGACATTAAGATACTTTCAAACACTAAAATCATTGCCAGAGATTTTCCAGCTTAAAGTCAAGCTGTTTAAATGCATTGGGAAGAGCTTTAGCTTTTTATGTTTGGTTTAGACTTTTTTTTTTTCAAGGAAAAGGTATAAAAGTATAGCCATTGGCCCTGTGTACACAAAGAACATAATTTTTCATGTCCTCATCTGCTAAATGTCTGTTTCATTCATTGTTTGCCCATAGCCAGGGAACCTTAGGGATAACTCCTTCCTGTCTTGGACCCAGAGCAGAACTATATAGACAAGGTCCACAAGTCAGACATCAAAGATTAATAAAAGAACATTTTCTGATAAACCTAGAGTCATTGTTTTTACATCAGTTTTTCTAGGAAAATATTTCTAGAAATATTTTCAATTGAACTTTTCAAATGTTAATTATTTTCTGATTTTAAAAAGATACATAAAAATTGGAAGACTTATAAAGCACTCATATGAAAGTAAAAATGAGATAACTTGTAATATTTTGTACATTTTACAGCAATGTTCTATGCATTTCTACAGTCTATATGTTTTTGAAAACAAATTTTGTACCTCCCTATTTTAACGGTAACACATACACATTTCTTCATTTTTCTGAAGTGACGCGTCAGTGTATTTTAATGGCTCTCTAATATGCACTGGTACACTGCGGGTTGGTTTGGTCCTTGCTCTGTGGTTGCACACTTCGGTTGTCTCCCAAGTCTGAGCTTCTATTATATATTTAAACCAGAGAGAAACGTGTTTGCACCAAAGGTGGGGTGTATGATCTACTTACGCAGTGTGCAAGCAGAAAGTGGGTGACAGAAGGATTGTTCTTCCTTTCTTGTTTGTTTGTACCAGAATTCTCTATTGTTTACATACATTTTAGCCTCTTGTGTCATTTCCAGAAGCTTTATTTTTCTCACTTACTTTTTGGTTTGGATAAGATTTAAATATAAAAATCCATCTGTGAAGCATATTGTATATTCACATTGAAGGCTAAAAACCCAATTTTAATTAAAACTTTTTTCAGCACTCATGGTTCACTTTGTCCTGTTTTTATTATGAAACACTTCAGCCTTCTTCCTAAAACACATATGTCTTGTACATTTCAAGATGTTCCTTGTTGCTCATGCAGAACTAGTTTCTTTATGCTGTCAGCTCACGCCATATGGTCTGGCTGTTCATTTTGCTTCCCTTTCTGGCATTTGTGTGGGCAGCATCTTGCATATAATGCAAGTTAATTTCACTCCAGTCTCTCTCAGAAAACTTGTCAGAAGGTAAACTAGCAAACTGGAAACACTGAATGATTCTTTGAGGTGTTATGTTATACATGATGATAAAGGATGTAGCCTTGAGTTCCTAATGTTTGTAAGATTGAAAAGAGAAAGTGTCCAGTGAGATCTGAAGTCTGGCCAGATGTGAATAATTATAATTAAGATACTATTGGTGCTTTTTGCCATTGAAAATTGTTTGCTGTGGGTCATTTGTAGAGATGTGGATGGACCTAGAGTCTGTCATACAGAGTGAAATGTCAGAAAGGGAAAAATCAATATTGTAAATTAATGTATATGTGTGGAATCTAGAAAAATGATACATGTGAACCTATTTGCAAGGCAGGAATAGACATGCAGACATAGAGAAATGGGCACATGGACATGGGGGGCGTGGAGAGTGGGACAAATTGGGAGATTAGGATTGACATATATGCACTGCCACGTGTAAAATAGATCACTAGTGGGACGCTGCTCAGAGCATAGGGAGCTCAGCTCGGTGCTCTGTAATGGCCTCCGTATTGGAGGGAGGCCCGAGAGGGAGGGGATGTATGTGTATGGGTACTTATAACTGATTCGCTTTGCTGTACAGAAGAACCTACCACCACAATGTGAAGCAATTATACTCCAATAAAAAGAAAAAAGGCACTATCAGTGCTACTTGGCAATAGCACGTATTATATAAACTGCAGGTCTCTAGTATTGATTTTTAAACTAAATGTGAAGAGGGAGGGAAGGGGAAAGGAAGCATAAAAATCAGATTACTTTTCAGCCATACACCATCCTGCTCCCATCTGAAAGTCTGTTTGCAGGATTGTCCACACCATGTAGGTGGTTTTTGAGATGACTGGTGTTAGGTATACCTATAGTCAGAGATGAACTAATTTAAAAAGCAGTGACATATCAAGTTGAGTCTGAATTGAGAAAGAGATTGGACCTGATAACATTTAAAAGTTTGCTCTGCCTTTAAAGAAAACTACTAGTCAGGACAGGCTTTACATTCTCCACTGAGTCAAGTCCTCGAAGTGGAAACCTCTATTCCTTGAACCCTAATGAATGAGTTCTGAATATCTGAATTTTTCAAGTAGTTCTGTTGTACTTTATAACATTCTTCTAATTGACAGGAACATCTAAATTTTTCACATATTTCCTAAGAAAAAAAGGATCCTGGATATATTTCAATGCATTCTTGATGATTTTGGCTTCCCAGTCTGAACATCAGTAGTTATATCGGCCAGCATAAATGCAGGGCTCTGAAGGTGGAGCCCTTTGTGCCATTTGTGCCAGCAAGCACTGCCTCCACCCTAATATGACTTTTGTTTAGTCTTTAGCATTTATTCTGCCTTGGTATTAGTCCTTCCTTTGTTGACCATTCATCTCATTGCAGAATTTCTTTTCCTCTTCATTTTATGTTTATGATGTAGAGTGGGCTTGGGGACGAGATTACTAGTTTGATATGATTGTATAAAACAAGAATGAAAATGTCCTGTTGGGGAGCTTTGAGGTACTGATCTTGTGTCATCAACATTGACTATCACGAAGAGTTCTTTTTTCTTCTTGCTCCATCTAGGTGGATGAACTTGCTATGTCCATAGCGTACAGGTGTTAGTGTAAATATTAACAGTCTCTCCAAATCCAGTTGGACATCTAAGGATAAAATTACTTTGACCTAATGTTCTAATAAATTTTCACATAAATTTTAATATGAGAGAAGTATAAGTGCATTTAGGCTACATTGAGATTCCTTTGTATGATGAGTTACTATATCATACACCTTCCACCCTCAGATGGATTTGAATGTATGTTTTAAACTATTGTATCACACAGCCTATGATGCAAGAATTATTATTAACCCAATGCAGACATGATGTACATTTTATTTATACTCACAGTGTTTTCTTTCTGAAATGGAAACCTTTCTTCAATTCCAGTACAAATGAAAGAACTAGAATGCAGGGCTTTGTATATTCTGTGCAGCTATTTTGAAATGGGCCAATAAATTTTTTATTCCTTCATTAACATTTGGCCTTAATTTCAATAAATACATTTTGAATTATATCCTATAGGTTGATACAGTTGATAAGAGCTTTTCTCTCCTTGAACTAAGACATGGAATTCCACATCCAGTAGACAAATTTAGTTGGCCAGAGAGAGATTTCTTTGAATTTCATTGAGCAGTCAGTTGGGGAGTATCAGGTACCAAGGAAATAGGATCCAGAAGTAAATGAAACTTCATCATTGCTCTTGAAAAATTTAGAGTCCTAAGGAGAAAGGGACAAACAGGTGGTAACCCTTCAATACAGAAGATATTATAGTAAGCATAAACAAGTCCGGTTATGAAGGTAGAGTCTAAAAGAAGAGTCAAAAAAAGAGAGAGAGAGATGAGGCATGGCAGGTGGGCAAAAGGGCAAGAGAAAATGCTCGTTCTGTATCTCAAGGAATAAGATAACTGCTATAAGTACTAGAAGTGCATTCATTAAATGTTTTTGAATGCTGTTACCATTCTGTCTTGGAAAACTAGAAAATATTCAGGTACAGAGTACTCTGGGGACAAAGAGGATGTGGCTAATTCTACTACAGGAAGAAAGGGTCCAGGGAGATTTTTACAGACATTTTCTGTGGACCTTAATGGATGCATGGGGTTTGGGGAGGAAAAGATGTGCGAAAGGACAGTGAAGGCAAAGGGGACAGCTAGAACACAGGGGAAGTTATAACAGAGATGACACTGTTTCTTGCTACAATGAGCTCTTGTATCTTACAGCAGAGGACAAGATACAGTGTAATGTAACAGCCCTGGTTTAGTTAAATTAGCCTGGTTTGAGTCCTATCTGTGTCATACATCAATTGTGTGAGTTTGTGGCAAGGTGCTGAATCATTGTGTGCCTCCACACCTCCCTCCCTCATCAGAAAAAGAGAAGAAGAACCTATCCTCAGGCTGCCATGTTGCACAACTGCAGATGGTATCATTCACCTTATGCCTACAGGCTCTGCCTGTCTCAGGTGGGTTGGAAGGTTAAACAAGACAATGCATATATAGCAGTTATATATGCACATTATCAGTGCTCAATAAACATTTGCTACTGTTAATCAGGCAGATACAATTTTAAAGAATGAGTCTTTTTGAAATCTCTTATTTATAAAGGTTTATATAACTATATCCTAGTTAATCAATCTATATGCTCCTGAGATTACTTTAAATACAATGCAAAATGTGCTTTTCTTAGTTTACTGGGCTTTAAAATGTACTGTGAAAAAGCAGCTGAAGACCAAAGCAAAACCGAAACAAATCCCTCTAAGAGGTTTTGAATGAGCAATTTTTTTTGTCTTCAATCTTGGTTCATTTGATTTATGCCAAATGCATAAACATCTCAACTATATTGATTTTTATCAATAAAATCTGTAATCTGTGACCATCCAGTGATTCCACTGGGGACTTTTTCTAGTGCAGTTTTGTGACCCTAAAGTTTAAAGAGGTTTATTTTTTCTTCCTTCTTTATATCCAGAAGCAAGGCTGTTTAGAATGAATTAGTTGATTAGAACATCTGACTCAGAAAATGGAACAGCCAAGAATTTGCCTGAAGATTCAGAAACATGGCTGGGGGACAATGATTATTGCCAGGTTTCAAATGTCAGCAAACACTTCAGGGCTGCAGGAAAGAAAATAAAACACATTAAGGTTTAATGACTTTTGTTATAGGAGGGCTTTGGGGTAGCCAGGATGGAATTATTTGCTGAACACATAGTCTTTTTGTTAGTTGTCCAAGTGGATTAATTGAAGCCTGTTAACACTCTATCTCATAAAACAGAAAATAGCCATTAGCTACTCACCAGTCCACATGGAGATTCCAGAGTTTGGGACTGCCTTAAGGGGTCCAGTCAGCACAGTTTGGGATGACTGCTCCAGGTAAAGTCAAAAAAGCTGGTAGCTGTTTAGTCCTTTGTCACAGGTGAGGTTCAGACTCAGACTGCAGTTTAGCATGCAGGATGTTTGTGGGGGAGCAGCCTGGACCATTCTAGTGGATGAGAGAGATGGTTAAGTTGTGATGTAGATGTGCTAGCAGCTTTGGCCCACCCCACTGGGTGGGGGCTCTGGAACAAAATGACCCATCAGAGTTGTTTCATGTTAGGCTGACATGGCTGAAATGTCTGGGACTTTATACTTACTAGTCACTGGGTGCAGGCTGCCCTCAGAAGTGTGGGACTCCAGGCAGGGTGGTCTGTAGCAGAGGTCATCCCTGCTGGCTGGGGCTGCCTTCCCCAGGAACCGCCAGCAGCTGGGCAATAAACCCTGTCCTTGTCTCCCCCTCCACCTCCATGGTCTGTTATAACATATGTGAACCAACCAGTTCCTGGAAGCCTGACTGGACAGAGAGAGGCCCCACCCACTCCCTTTCTTCATTGTACCCACAAAATAAAAGTTTCAAGTAACTCACTGTCCTCAATTATTTTACACCATTGGGCAGCATCCCTACCCCCAACACAGAAGCACAGTTCTGATAGTAGTTCTATGAGGCAGGTTCCATTTTTCCCAGGCAAGAATTTGAAGGATGTTTTAAGCCCTGATCCCTCCACCAAGCTCCAGACCCACAGATACAAAAAAGTTCTTTGGCAGTCCTAGTGGGTCATCCCACAGATACTTCAGCATCAGTGGGCTCAGATCTAAACCCAGTGTTTTATTATATTTGGTTCAATATATTTCTATACAACCACCAACCCTTATTGTTTTAACTGTAAAATTTTTAACCTGAGTTTAACCATGTGTAAGTGTACAATTCAGTGGCATTCTATACATTCACATCCTGTGCACCCATCGCACTATCTATGCCCAGACTTTTTCATCTTCTCCAACAGAAACTCTGTACTCATTAGTAATAGCTCCCCATTTCTGCCTCTCCCCCAACCCTGTAGCCTGTATTTTACATTGTGTCTCTGAATTTGCCTCTTCTATGTACTTAGTATAAGTGGAATCATCTTTGTCTTCCTTCTGTGTCTGGCTTATGTCACTAAGCATAATGTTTTCAAGGTCCATCCACATTACTGCATACATCAGAATTCCATACCTTTTTATGGCTTAATAGTGTTCCAGGGTGTGTATACAGCATATTATTTTTGTCCATTCATCCTTATTATTTTCAATAATACTGCACTCACCTCATAAATTTCCCTCCCTCAACAGCTTCTGATCCTTTATTCCCTTTCTGTGTTCTCTTTCTGTGTTGATAATGATCTTTCTAAAACAAAAGAGGCTCCCCAGATATATTCATTGCCTTTATTCATTCACCCTCCCTGCATTCATTCTCAGTCAGTCACTCAGTCTTCTCTGACTCTTTGTGACCCCATGGAGTGTAACCTCCTAGATGCCACTGTCCTTGGGATTTTCCCAGGCAAAAATACTGGAGTGGATTGCCATTTCCTCCTCCAGGGAATCTTCCTGACCCAGGGATCGAAACTTCATCTCCTGCATTAGCAGCTGGATTCTTTACTGCTAAGCCACCTGGGAATCCCACTCTCCCTCCCTGACCCTGTCCATTTTTGGCTACATCACTGCACCCAATTCATAATGACATTCATGTCCTTAGGATGACGTCTGTCTAATTCTCCTAGCTGATCTGCTTTATTCTCCTACACACCGGATGCTTCAGCCACACTAAGTACCTCAGTTTACTCCAAGCATACCTTACCCTTTCCCCTGTTTGTCCAGCTTTGTGCTGTTTCTTCTGCTTGGGAATAGGATTCATTCCATTTTCCACATGGAAATTTCTATTCACCCTTCAAAATCCAAGTCTGTGAATCCCTTCCCACCCACTCTACCAAGAATTTGTTACTCTTTTCTCTATTTTCCTGAAGTATTTTGTTCCTACCTCTAATCTCTGTCCTATTGCAATGGACTGCAGTAACTTACTTGCCTGCCTTATTGTTATGAATAGATTGACCTCTGTTGGGACTGAAGATATTTTGCCCATTTATTCCACATGCCCAGAACCTAGAGTCGCATTCCCAAAGAACGCTGTATATGTGAGTATTGAAAGGGGGAGAGGCCTGAAGGTGGGGGCAGAATTCTGGGTTCAAAGGCCAGCACAGCTACTGAGTGTCAGACCTCAGCAACATCACTTCACCTTTCCCAGTTGCTTCTTCATTTGTAAATGATGCAACATCCCAGAGTGGGATTGAGAACCAAAAGAAATGATTGATATGAAAGTGCTCTTTCCTAAAAGCACTCTCATATCAATAGTTGTGAGGGTTTTTTTTTTCCTTTGGAGAGTGACCTATTTTATTAGTCTGTATGTGGGGCTTCCCAGGTGGCTCAAGTGGTAAAGAATCCACCTGCCAATGCAGGAGATGCAGGGTTGATCCCTGGGTCGGGAAGATCCCCTGGAGGAGAAAATGGCAACCCACTCCAGTATTCTTGCTGGGATTAATCCCATGGACAGAGAAGCCTGGTGACCTATGACCTACAGTCCGTGGGGTCGAAAAGAGACTACTGAAGCAATTGAGTATGCGTGTGTTACTCCTTGTGTACTGCCCGTCCCAGATAAATGTGAAGTTTTACAGGATATTCCCAGTTTTGTGAATTGTTTCTTTAAGAATAGATCACAAATAGTGGGAGTGGTGGGGTGATTTTAACATAAATGGTTTGTGTGACGCTGTCACAAATTATGTGACACGTATGATGTAAATGGTGGAAATTCGGGGATGTAAAGTTTAGGCAGCAAAAGAAAGGACTTGCTTATCATCAGTGTCATCTGACGATGATTGCTCTGTTTTCAGGGGGTCAGGGGGTAGTTAGTTTCTCTTTATTTGGGGTGTGCAAGCAGATGCTAATGGCATCACCAACTCGATGGACGTGAGTTTGAGCAAGCTCCGGATTTGGTGATGGACAGGGAAGCCTGGCGTGCTGTAGTCCATGGGGTCGCAGAGTCCAACACAACTGAGCAACTGAACTGACTGACTGAAGCGGATGCTGGCTGAACTTGCCTGTCAGGGAGGCTGTCTGAGATACTCTGACCGTGACTGAAGAAGGTGGGAGGGCTAAGCTGGCTGACTTCTGAGGATCCTTCCCATTCTGGACGTATATTATTCTGAACTTTACATATGAACTATACTAATAGATGGACCCAGGCTTTTGCATTCTATTCAGGGGAAGATATAATGGTGCTTTTCCTTTCCTCTTTAAGTGAAAGTTGTCAAGTTTATGCAAGATCACAGTAAAAAGTCTGATATTTCTACTTTGTGAGTCCTGGCAAAAGCTGAGATTTAATCTTGAAATATGAAAGTAAACTGTATTTACCTCAGTTTAAGCCTCTAGGATTTATATTTATATGATAAACTTTAAAGTTCTCCCAACTTATCACTCTGGAAAAAAAGGAGAAATTACAGTCATCTTACTCTTAGGGCTGGAAGTCTAAAGAGAGATGCTCGCTCTAGGTTAATGAAAAACTGACACCGTTTTGCTGGGCTTATGGCAATTCCCACCCCTTTCTAACTAATGTGAACTCTCACACCCAGGGACATAGTTAAGAGTCTCACATATTGAGTGCTTTTGGGACGTAAACTCTATTGCAAATCACTCAAAGAATAGCTTCTTCACGGTATTTTTTAGAACACCTACTTGTTTTTAAACATCTTCCTTTCACCATCCAAAGCTGCTTCTTAATGTTATTATTGCTCATGGCAATCACATTTCAGTTCTCTGAAAACTACTTATCAGTTTTTCTCTTTGTGCTGTTTCTATTCAAGTGAAGGTACGTGACTTGCTTTCCCTGGATGCTCTCCACTACTGCTCACTGCCTCTGCTCCCCCACCCTCCCTGCCCCGAGGAGACCACTGTGAAATCAAATTAGAAGCATACAGTGTCAGCATTAGAAGGCTCCCAAGATTTCATCTCAATGAATTCAAACCCTTGTACTTTCCTCATTAAAGATGAAAAAGCTGAGGTATGGAGCATCCCAAAGCAAGTAGCAAAATTAAGCCGGGACGTGAGGACCTTCAATCCCTAAGACTCTCTTAGTTTGACCTCCTCGGAAATAGAGCGGGAAACCAAGGGCAAGCAGTTAATTTAGGAGGTGATTCCGGAAAACAGAGCAGGGGGTGGTGAAATAAGACAGGGAAGGAAAGGCAGCTCTTCAGGATGTTGTAATAAGCACCTTAACTCTGTGAGTAACTGGGGCTCAATCCCGCTGAGAGCCTCTGGAGATGGTTTAGAACAAGCCTCGGAGCTGTTCCACTGGAGGGGGTCCACAGTGACCCACCAATTCTTGTTTCTCATTGGCTGAAGGGTGGTTAATTCCCCAGCACTTCCAGCCTGTTCTGTGGAGAGGGCCGAGTATTCTTCTGCAGCTGGAGGAAGTCCTCAGCAGAGTTGCAGTCTTTCAGTGGGAGTCACCCAGCAATCATGCATAGGGGATATGTGTGGGGCAGTGACATCCCCTGCTGCAGCGGCCAAATGCTCATTCCCTCCTGCCCTGGCCAATAAACTTTAACTGCCTTAGAGGTGAGAGGCTGAAACAAAACATGATTTATAAGGGGAAATTAAATGTACAGGTTGGTATTTGCAAATGAATAAACATTATCCTTATTTTACAGAACCTACCATGTACTTTTGCACATTACCAACTTTGTGCATACTATCCCTCTATCTTGTATGAACTACTAGAAAAACTCCTATCCATCCTACAAAGTCCAGTACCAATAAAAGCTGTCTATTACGTCCTGTCCAGATTCCTCAGGCAGAATTAATTGCTATCTTCCTTTGCTCTAACAACATGTCCTGCCTTCATCGCACTTGCTACTAATAGTAGTAATAATAGCTACTGTTTATTGACTTTAATTTTGCCCCAGGCTCTGTTTTAAGTAATTTATGTGAATTAACTCATTTAAAACTTTCAAAAACTCAATGAAGTAGCTGCAATTACCATCTGCATTTTGTAGACTGGAAATGAAGACTGAGATTAGCAACTTTCCCAATATCGTGTAGCTGGCAAGTGGCATAGCTGGGATTTGGTTCAGAAGGTCAGGCTTCCAATTCCCTACTTTCTCTGGCTCGGGTGGAGGAATGGGGCCAAAGCACTGAACTCAGGACTATTCCTGGCAGTTTTGGTAAAGCCTCATGCCAGCTAGGAAACACTGTCTGCAAAGAATCTTAAGCAGGTAAATGACTCAAGATTTACATTTTACAAATGTCACTCTCACCGTCATGCACAGGGTGAGTCAGAGGAGGAGAGACTGAGAAGAGATAGCAGCATTCTGACTGGTGCAATAATCCAGGTGTGATGAAGTCCCAAGTTCAGCAGGGCTCCTCCTCCCTGGACTAACTAACCCCCGCTTACCTCCCCAACCACTCCCCAACATTGTGGGGCTGCTACTCCTAGATGTGTGTGGGTCCTGCACAAATGCACCAGGCCAAGGGCCATGTGGGTGCAGAGATGATGCAGCTTGGGCTCTGGCCACACCTGTGCGCCCTGGTGAGGAGACTCAGATACAAGAAGGAAGGGTGCCTTTTGCTTGCTTGCAGCACAGAGAAGCCATGTGGAGTAGCGGCGGTTCTGCCCAGTTTTCCCTCCAATTCAGACATTTTAAACTACTTTTCGTTTCCTAATAATGTCATGATTTTCCCCACCTCTATTTTGAATATTTGATTTCCTCTGGTAAGGATGCTCTTTTACTCACTCATTCATTCATTCATTCTTTTACTTACATTTTTTTAGCACCCAACATGGACCAAGGAACTTCCTAGGTGTTGGGGACTTTGCAATCTAGGGGACAAGATAAGTGTAAATGTAGTAATTATGCAAATGTTACTCTGCACTTTCTTTAAAGGTAAAGTTGGAACCATGAGACTACATGTTGGATACTGGGGACTCACCTACTCTGGGATGCAGGTGGCCAAGCTGAGATGGTGACTGGGATGACATAACTTCCCTTTGGAGGGACGTGACTTTCATGTTGAGATGTGAGCAATAAGTAGGAATTAACCAAACACAGAAGATAGAGAAGGAGAAAGATCACCCTTCCTGCTGTCTGACCACAGTTAACAGTGTGCTCATGAATCTATGGGTTAAAGCACATAGGTCTGGAGTACAGATGAGACTCAGTAGAACAAAGGTAGGGGGAACTGAGGAAGAGGTCCTCAAAAGAGAAAAGAGGAGAGGAATACGTGAGAGCAGCTGCTGGGAGAGGAATCGGGACCACAGCGAGTAGCAGGAGGCTGGACTTGGTGAGACCCATGGGGAAGTTCTCAGAGCAGGCTGAAGAGGAGCTCTGAGAAATGGGGGTGTTCAATATGTAATTTTAAGTTGTGCTTCTGTAGCTTACAGCTCTTCCCGTCCCCAAACCTTCAGTATAATCGGTTGCACATAAATGCCTTACGTAGATGGTTTGAGGGAAATTAGCGGAAACAGCTGAGTGCCCAGAAAGGGTCCTGATGAACAGTAAGGATAGCATAGACATGGGAGGTGAACCAGAATGGGAAACGGTTGATGGGCACAGAAATGTAGAGGCAGCACTACAAGAGGTAGTCATATACTTAGGGGTATTGAAGCCCTCAAAACAAGAATTTTATTTGTATTCAATTATGATGAGTGATTAACATAAAGTGATCAAAGTCAGCATTAAAATGGATCCCATGAGAGTAGGGACAGCCTAGATGAAGACGAAAGAAGGAAGGGACATTCTCATGGGTGTCTTCGGCAATGGGACAGGGCTGTGGTTTCATTGTAGACATCTGAGACTCAGTGTAAACTCCAACTGAAGTAGACTCTTCCCCACCCCCAGCTCCCCAGCTCCCCAGCTCACCACCCAGCCAGGACTTTGTAGAATTACCAATTCAACATTTACTATTACTAATGCAACCCCTGTCACTTTCTGGGTACAAAGTCACTTGGTCCCCGCCCCTTGGAGTGCTGTCTGGTCTGGGAGGCAAATCTCACAGTACTGTGGTCAGCACTGTCACAGAAGTAGGTCCAGAGGGTGTGGGAGCAGGAATGGGACTTTGACCCAGTTGCGGGCATCAGGCAGCTTCCTGGAGGAGGGACACCCAGGCGAGGTCAGGGTGTTTTCCAGGGTAGTTGGATGCCTGGCAGGCAGAGGGAGAGGGCAGAGGCGCAGCTGCAGGGTCTCCTAGGTGGTCTTCACTGCCCCTCTGCCAGGCTTACTCATAGCACCAAGCAGCCGGTCTTCATCTCTCTTGTCTCCAACAAGCCCTGTCTCTCCAGGTCTTCATCTCTCTTGTCTCCAGCAAGCCCTTTCTCTCCAGCCGGCCTCCAAGTCCCTCAAGGGCTGGAGACCTGGTGCATGTTTGAATGTGAGAGTAGGAACCGGGAGATCTGAGTGTGCCAAGAAGAGCTCCCTGTCCCAGTGCCAGCTGCCGCCTTGCTTACCCTCCACCTGGTCCTTCACTCCTTCCAGTCGACAGAGCTGCCAATGAGAGTATAAGGCCTTCCTGGGGAGGTTCCAACTGGAAATAGATGAGCGGGGATTGGGAGCCAGACAGTAAAGGGGAGAGAAGGTGGATAAGGAAAGGGTAAGGGTGAGCAAAGACACCAGAGGATTTTTTGCAACTTACTTGCCACTCTATCACTTTTGTGACCTCATGTAGAGTAAAAGCTCCTGAACAGACTCACCAGAGGAGGGAAACCTGTTTCTGAGGCAGGAGTGAAAGGTTCTGGAGTGGAGAGAGCTGGAGTCCGAGATCCCGTGCGAGTCCTGCCGTGTGTCCTGAGCAGACCAAGCGCCCTCTCCGGGCCTCGGGCTCCACTCCTCAGGGTGCAGCCTGGACAGGGTACTCGTCGGGGCCGGCTGCAGTCTCAGCCTCTGAGGGTTCCGTGTGTACAGCGAGGCGGGGGGAGAGCCTGTCTGCAGCCGGCCAGGCCTGCCGGTGTTGAGCCTGCCCGGGCCGAAGCCAGGCGTGCGGAGTCACGCAAAATAGCCCCAGAGGAAGACATTGACGGCCAGCAGGACCACGGCGTTAATGTTGCAGACGCTCCTCCAGAGCGGCTCCTCCGCGATGCTGGTCAGTTTCTGCTCCAGGGCGGCCTTCTCGGCGGGGCTCAGCGCTTGCTCCGGGGCCCCCGAGAGCCCGCAGAGCCAGCGCCAGAGCCACTGTCCCCAGGACCTGCGTGGGGCTGAGGGACGGGAGTCAGAGGGGACGGAGGCAGGGGAGCGGCAGAGCACAGGTGGGAGAAGGGGGTGATGAGAGAGCAGGGCCGGGAGAGAGATGGTGAGAAACCCAGGAAAGGGGACAGGCGCGTAGGAGGGCCAGGGGCAGGCGGAGGGGTCAGCCTAGCCTGGGTGCAAGCTGCCGGCGGGGTGCTGAACTAGGGCATCACGCTGAAACCCCTAACTGTTGTGTAGTGGATGGATCTCCAGGGGCGGCGTGTTGCGGGGTGAGGGTAATGCCGCTCCTCCCAGTTCAGAGCGCCCGAGGACCCAGTGGCTCAGCATTAGGAAGCACACTGCCCTGCGATATAAACCAATCCTACACCTGCACTTTCTCAGTAATGAGGGCAATATTTCGGCTCCCATCTGCCTTACTCATTTAATATCAATAGTCATCTGGGAAGGGGGAAGGGTGATATTTTGGGGATTCCCTTAGGGACCCCATCCCCAATGAACCCCCAAATGGGGTCTTTGGGGAACCATGACCCGGTGTCTGTCTCCATCGCTTCCCTCCGCCCCCGTATTCCCTCAGCCTACCTGCAGTCTGCTCCCGGCCCTGGCTGGGGTCCTCTGCTCCTCCGGCCCCTGCGGGGCCCTCCCCAGAGGCCACCTCCGCTGTCCCCGCTGTGCTCTCGGGGGGCTGCTTCTCCAGCTCAGAGCGGGGGCGGTTCCGTGTCCACCAGGTCAGGCGAGCCAGCTGGAGGGAAAGCAAACAGTCTCAGCTCAGGTCCCTTTGGAGGGCAGTCGGGCTGTAAGAAGAGAACACCCCGTTTCCTGGGAGGCCGGCAGAGCCTCGTGGAGAACAAGGAAGGAGCTCGCGACTGGAGGAGGCCGGGCTCTGACCCCCGACTCACCCGTCCTTTGAAAACCTGAACTCCTTGCACCTGCTCCTTGCAGGCCTCCTGCCAGGGGCCAAAATCTCAGCAGATCAGGCTGGGCCCCTGAGCTCACAGACAAGGAGAAGCAAGACTGGGGACAGGCAGACGCGCCCTGTAGGGTAAGGGAGTTAGAGAAGGCGAGGTTCGGAAATAGACCGGCACTTTACAGGAACAGATCACCTTTAATGAGGCGAGAAGGGGCAGCAGTCAGATGAGTGAACTGCTGCACTCACCCAAGAAGAGTGAGTATATATAGGCATGTATGTGGAAATCTACTGTTTTCAGGGGGCCTGTTCTTTTCCAAAGTTATTCCGAGTAGTTATCTCTTAAACGGCTGGGGCAAGGAATTCTGGAGATCGGTCAGAGGCTGGACTGGCTGGGAATTGGTCTTAATCAACCTTAATATCCTTTTTTTTTTTTTTTCCCTTCAGGTGAGAGAGTTCTTTGTTTTGCGTAGAATGGTGGGGAGGACCCAGAGGGAAGTTTTAACTCCAGGCTATTTTGAGCCATGTAACTTTCCTTCATGCCCCACATAGTGACTTCTGCGTTCGGGTGGAGGAGCTGACCCCAAATGAAACTGGCCGGCAGTGGAGAGTCACGGAAGACAGAGGCAGAGGAAAGAGGTTGAGTTCTAGGCTTTAGCAAGATCTCCTGGAGTGAACTGATGGGATCCAGCCTAGAGCCAGCTGTGCAAGTGAAACAAGAAAAAAGGAGCGGCCAGAGGTCCCAGGAGGGGGCAGTGTCACGGTTGAGGACTGAGCTCTGCAGGCTGTGATGACTGAGGAAGCAGGCGGGGGAGAGAGGAACTGACAGCGCACACAAGGAACAACGATATTTAAGGAGCAGGAGGAAAACCCCACGAGGATGGCAGTGGGGCAGTCAGCTGGCAGGAAAAAACTACAATGAGCAGAAGAGAGGTCTCCAGGATGCAGCACGTGGGCAGTGATAGCTGGTTCTTCTCAGAATCCACCTAAGGTGAGGATGGGGAAGTGGCCGTTGATTTTTAGTTACAAGGTTGTTGGGCATCTTGGCGTGAGCGGCGCCAGAGGGCAGTGGGACTCCAGCAGCGGGATGGGAAGTAAATGAGAGGGAAGTGGAGGCTGGGGATGGAGACCATTCTCCACAAAGTTTGCTGCTGAGGCTCAGAGAGGGAGACAACTGTATCTGGAGGAGCCAGGAGCCAAGGAGGATAGTTTTCACTGGGAAGGATTTCGGTACGGAATGAGACAGCAGACAATGGGGAAGCTGCAGGATCATTTCTGGAGTGAGTCCCCTGGGGAAGTCAACCTCTTGGCTCATCTGTGAAGATGCCGCTTGTTTGTAGGGTTTCATTACACCAAAGGTAGAAATTGTTTTGCCAACTCTAAAGGTAAGGAGTGTTATTAGTTATTTCCACCCAGTGTTTCAGGGACCAACTTTTGACATGGGCTCTGTTACGGGCAGAATACTGTTCCCCCCAAATTCACATGCTGAAGTCTTAATCGCCCCCTACTTCACAGTGTAACTGTATTTGGAGAGAGGTTCTTTAAAGAGGTGCGTGCTAATTTCAATTGTGTCTGACCCTTTGTGACCCCATGGACTGTAGTCCATCAGGCTCCTCTGGCCATGGGATTCTCCAGGCAAGAATACTGGAGTGGGTTGTCATGCCCTCCTTCTGGGGGATTTTCCGACCCAAGGACTGAACCCACGCCCCTTAGGACTCTTGCACTGGCAGGTGGGTTCTTTACCACTAGCACCGCCTGCGAAGCCCCTCTTTAAAGACGTGATTAAGGTTAAATGAGGTCTGATGAGTGAACTCCAATCCAATGTGACTGGTGTACTTAGAAAAGAGATCAGGACACAGGCAGACACAGGGGAAAGCACACATGAAGAGGGAACACGGCCATCTATGAGCCAAGGGGAGAAGCCTCGGAGGAAATAACCCTGCTGACCCCTTGACGTCTGGCCTGCAGACCTGCGGGAAAATAATTTCTATCGTTGAAGCCACTCAGTATGTTGTACTTCGTTATGGCAGCCTGAGCGAACTAATGCCCTTTTACACTAAAGAAAACAAAGTTTCAGAAGCCAGAGCATCCCTGTCTGAGGACTGGTAAATCCATCAGCATGGGAGCTCTGAGGGTTTCAGGCTGAGCTCTTACTCTGCTAGATTGTTTCTTTTTTCGTAGACCGGTTTCTTCAAGGTCCAACTCCAAGTGACCTTGTCAGAGCACCCTTCCCCTCCCCCCGGATGCCTGCCTCTCCTGCTCTCCACTGCCCCCTTTGAGCTCGGTCCTTCTGTGCTTTGTCTTAGTAGAGTAACTGTTGGTGGTGATGAGGTCTTCCTTTCCTCCTCCCCTCGCCCCCCACTTCCAATGGACAGTGGCTGGCAGGGACTGTTCATCTTTGTAAGCCCAGGACAGGGCCGGGCCCAGAGTATGTGCCCATTGAGTAATTTTCTAATTGAATGAATTACTTTCCACTTGGGAATGAACAGCACAAGGAGCTCACCATCCCCAAGACATCCGTGACCACAACCAGTATAGTGAAGGTCAGTGGTGAGATTCCAGGCGCTGGGGAAGGGGAGCACGGGGCCCTCACTGCAAGCACTCCACTTGCCTTTTCCTCGGGGATGGGAGCTGTGCAGAGGCTGACCGCGACGATGACGATGGCCGTGAGCCCGCAGAGGAGGAGTGCGAAGTACAGGTAGTGGATGTCCTTGAGCACTGCCGGCCTGCGGTCCTCCTCCCCGCAGGCGGGGGCTGGGTAGCAGAACTCCAGGATCATGCGTAGAAGCCCCACCACCAGGCCAAACAGGAGGCCCCAGAAGGCTCCCTGCGGAAAGAGGGCACGCCAGGGGTGGGATCCAGGTGGGAGAGCCTCGGAAGCTAAAAGCCACAGGTTGTCACAGCGTGTGCAAGCCTGCCTGAGTGAATGCTGAGGGGCTGTCTTATCCTAAAGGCAGGCGGAGTGATGTACTGGAAAGGACACGGGCTCCAGAACCAGACAGACCAGGCTCCACGGTGGAACAATGACCAGAGCAGTGGCTCGACCTCACTCACGAGCAGCGATAAGCAAATGACGAAGTACTAAGGATAGATGTTTAATGTTCAACTAGAATGGAATCTTTATAATCAGCGGGGAAAACCAGGATCTTCCTCCCCAAATTCCTGTCATCATAAATCAGAATTAGAGCACTTCCTTTTTTAAAGAAAAGCTCAATTTCATATCTTCTCTGTAGCACTGTTGGACCCTAACCTACACCTGTTTCCCAGGTATAAGGGTGAGAAGGCTTTTATTTTCAAAATATGAGATGCTGGCCCAGTTTCAAAAATTCTGGAATGAATAGAAACCTCCAGACCTCAACTAAGTCCCGGTGTGCATGCTGGTTATCAGCAGGGGGCCTTGAGCTCTGCAAACAGTAGACCCAGCAGAGGCCTGGCTCAGCGTCCGAACTGAGGAGGGGCCTCTGGTCTCCTTCATCGTGGCCCTGGGCTCTCAGGTGGCCCCGTGCGGTCATATCCACAACGTTCCTCACCTCCCCCAAGGTACAGCCAATGGATCTGGGGCTCTCTTTTCCAGGCTCTCCCAGGGAGTGACCAAGGTGACCCTCCTGGCACCTCCCGAGATCTGTTCGATTTCAGTGCAGCTTTCTGAATGGCACATGTGCACCCCTGTAAGCTCCACTTGGCTTCATCATTCTCTGCTGTTAATTTGCTAACATGTAAAACCTTACAGTGTTAGAGATCTTCCTGTCCCCATGGGCTATTATACGCACTGACCCTTCTGTCTGGAACACTCTTTCCTCTCCCATTAATCCTTCAGATCTCAGCTCAGATGTCCCTTTGTGACCCCCTCCCAGGCATCCCATAGGTTAGGCGCTCCTGCTTTTTGTTCCCATAGCAGGCATCCTATTTGTGTATATGTTTTTATTTCTCAGTTGTGTCTGACTCTTTGTGGCCCCATGGGCTGTAGCCCACCAGGCTCCTCTGTTCATGGAATTTTCCAGGCAAGAATACTGGAGCAGGTTGCCATTTCCTACTTCAGAAAATCTTCCTGACCCAGGGACTGAATCTGCGTCTCTTTCATCTCCTGCATTGGCAGGCGGATTCCTTACTGCTAGCACCACCTGAGAAGCCATCCTACTTTGCTATTACCACATGTTGAATCATCTCTCCTCCCTCTGGCCCAGTGGTGGTAGACGTGAACTTTGCAAACCATTGCATCCCCAGAGCCTCCATAATGGGATGAATGTTTGTTGAGTGAATGAATAAATCTTGACCTGTTACTATGGATGGGGAGTTGGAAGGCTGGAGACAGCAGTCAGGTCATAGACCGAGTGGCTCTCCTGACCCTCTGATGTTCTGGGAGAGACAGGTGTGCAGCTGTACTCACAGGCTCTGTGACTCTCTTGCAGAAGATGGCCAGCAGGAAGAGGGCAGTGATGGGCGGGGCCAGGTAGCTGGTGACAGACTGGATGTAGTCGAAGAGCTGCCCGCTATTGGAGCTTTGGATGATGGGGATCCAGAGGATGCTGATGACGACCAGGAAGACCACGAATGCTCTGCAGGAGGGCGCAGGGCGCTGTGAGGGGTGCTTAGGCCGCTCAGCAGGGGGTGAGTGGGGACCAGGAAGGGAGAGAGGAGAGGAACGCGTGCTCGCTCAATCAGAGACTGATGGAAGGCCAGCATCCCAGATGCAAAGGTTACAGACATTTATATTCGTAAAATCCCAGAACATTAGAATTATAGAATCCAAATAAAACTCTGGAACTTAAACTTTAGATCCCTTGAAGGGGGTGTGTGGACCATCTGTTTTCAGGAAGAAATAAATCCATACCTTTCCCCTTCATCATCCACCCCAGTAAAGGGCCTCTGGTTGAAAAACTGTTCTTGGGTGTGTTGGGTGCAATATTGCATATTGCCAGGAGATGGCGCCCAATCCCCACTGATTGCTGTAAATTTGTCAGATGGGCAAAGGAGTCTGTCCTCCCCTCGTCTTTCCCTCCCATTCTCTCTCTTTCTGGTCCCAGTAGAGCAGCAGCTACCTAATGACCTCCCTGCCATTCACTTCGCTCTCATCCTCCTCCCGTTTGTACAATCTGTCCTTCACTCAGATCCTTCAATGGTCAGTCCCTAGGCGTAGAGTTGGGGGTGCACAGATAAGTGGGCATTAGGGGTCCCTTAGGCAGCCATGGGCAGAAGGTATCATGATGGAAGAAACAGTGAGGGCAAAGGTAAGGAGATGGACAAGAGTAAGTTGTCTAAACTCAAGTACCATCTACCAAAAGGGAGAATGAACATTCAGAAACTTGAGTTATAGAACCTTAAATTATGAAGCAAAGATTTCCGAAAGGTCCTCTTAACTTTATGTAAACTATAAATCCCCAACCTAGAGAGAAAAAGTAAAAATAGCCACCAAGTTATGTCTTGAAGAGCATAAAATGAATATCTGTGAGATAAGGTTCAAAATTTTCAGCTGAGTGTTCAAAGCTCTGCATCCTTTGGAGACAAACTTTCTATGAACATCTCCATCCACCCACTGCATTACCTGTGTTTCTGCCTTTCTCTTAAACTGTGTGCACCCTCAGGGCAGGACCATATAAATCAACCCTGCGTCCCCAGCAGAAAATTTTGATGCAAGATGCCTGCTGAGAGTGAGTCTGATGGAGTGAATGAGTAGTCTTTCTGGTATCCTGGGGTGACAGCCAGAGCTGGTCTGGAAGACACTGGGGGTGAGCTGCTTGCTAACTCCTTCTCATCAATACAGTTCATCTTTCATTGATTAAATGCTTTGTCAGCTTCTCTCATTTACCCTCTTGATCAGTTCCAAGATAAAATTGAACAAGCAGGCAGGGAAGAGACTCTTTTTCCTCCTTATCTGGAGGGAGGAGAATGGTCCAGAGTTGGAGAAGAACTTCCCTGATGTCAGAGAGAAAGGTGGCACAAGACCCAGGTGCTCTGACTGCCTGGGCAGGGCCCAGACGCAGCCACATCTCCTTGGGGTCACCCAGGGCAGGGAGCAGAGGGGGAGAGATGTCTGCCTACGGGAAGAGGACCCAGGAAGGATGGGCCCGCGCACCTGCCCACCACCATCAGCTCCTGTTCTGTTGCATTCCTGCGGAAGCGCTGCCACACATCAATGGCGAACAGGGTGCTGCTGCTGTTGAAGATGGAGGTGAGTGAGCTCATGAGGGCGGCCATGATCACCGCGATCATCAGGCCCCGCAGACCTGGGGAGAGACGAGGTGTCTGTGGACAGCTGGCCCGTGAAGGCCGATCTGCCAGGAGCTATAAAGGCTGCCAGCATCCAGCAGAGTCAGGAGCTCAGAGAAGGGGAAGGTATGGTGGAGGTGTTGAATGAGGTGCCCATCCAGGAACCCAGGAAACTCATAGAACTAGAGGCTGGTCCCAGCCACCCTCTGCCTCTGCCTTCCTCTGTGGCCATGGCCAAGTCATCTGCCCTCCCTGAGCCTCAGTTTCCTCATCTGCATGTTAAAGGATGTGGGACCAGGTGACCTTTAAGGTTCTTGTCAGCTTGGCCATCTCAATCTGGATTTTAAACCTGTAGACACTTGGTTAGTGGGCCCTGATTGGGAGAAGGGTGATTATTAATTATTGAGTTTTTTTTCAGTGTTTTGTACCTTTATCATGGACACTATGGTGCCAGGCTAAAGCCCCAGCCTGGGCAGCAGAAAGCTCTGAGTTTTTTAAATATTTTTATTTTATTTATTTTAATTTGTAATGCAAACTTTAAAGGTTACTTTCCTTTTTACAGTTACTAAAAAATATTGGTCATATTCCCTGTGTTGTACAATGCATCTTTGAGCCTATCTTATACCCAGTACAGAGAAGGCAATGGCACCCCACTCCAGTACTCTTGCCTGGAAAATCCCATGGACGGAGGAGCCTGGTAGGCTGCAGTCCATGGGGTCGCTAAAAGTCGGACACGACTGAGCGACTTCACTTTCACTTTTCATTTTCATGCATTGGAGAAGGAAACGGCAACCCACTCCAGTGTTCTTGCCTGAAGAATCCCGGTAATTTGCATCTTTTACTTCTCCACCCCAGGGTCCCCCGTTCCCAGGAACCACTTGTTCCTTATCTGTATCTATGAATCTGCTTCTTTTTTGTTATATTCACTAGTTTGTTTTTTTAGATTCCACATACAAGTGATAATATACCATATTTGTCTTTCTCTCTCTGACTTATTTCACTTAGTATAATGCCCTCCAAGTTCATCCATGGTGCTGTAAATAGCAAAACTCTTCTCTTTCTTATGGCTTAGTAGTATTCCATTTGTGTGTGTCTGTGTGTGTGTGCATACCACCTTTATCCATTCATCTGTTGATGGGCATTTAGCTTACTTCCTTATCTTGGCAATTATAGCTAGTGCTACTATGAACAATGGAGTGCATATATCTTTTAGAATTAGTATTTTTGGGTTTTTTGGAGTATATACCCAGGAGTGGAATTGTGGGATCTTATGGTAGTTCTACTTTTAGTTTTTTGAGAAACCTCCTTACAGTTTCCCATAGTCAGAAGCTGTGGGTTTCTTTCCTGATTCTGCAAGTAACTAGCTGTGTGATCTTTGGACCAGTCCTGATCTTTTCTGGGCCTGTTTTACACCTGTAACAAGGGAGGGTCGGGCCTGCTGATATCTGGTCTGTATGATTCTGATGAAGAAGCATCTAGAAA
Source organism: Muntiacus reevesi (assembly GCF_963930625.1). Taxonomy (NCBI): domain Eukaryota; kingdom Metazoa; phylum Chordata; class Mammalia; order Artiodactyla; family Cervidae; genus Muntiacus; species Muntiacus reevesi. The sequence goes on from NC_089249.1 coordinate 156,617,507, forward strand.
CAAGACTCTCTGGCCAGATCCACCTTAGTCCTCCTTCCCCTCAGTCCAAATATTTAACCACCCACTGCTTGCCTCCCTAGAAGGCTCAAGGTGTCCCAGATCTAGGACAGCATCTCCTCTGGGGCCCCTGCTTCTTCTCTTGGTTAATGATAAATTTCTGATCTCTAACTGGACACCACCAAGTTATCCCAGACCTCTTCCTCTACCTTCTTCCCACATCTCTCGGCCAGTCCCTCTGCGTTTGCTCCATCATAGCTGGGCTTCCACCCCACCTCCACTATTTCTTTGATTCATTTTACCTTCACTGTTTCTACTGGAGGGAGGGAATAACTCAACTTTCTTCCATAAACCTGCTTTTTTCCCCTGTGTCCCCAGTCTCAATATTACTGTAAAGTCAAGACCTGCGAGCCCTCTTTGGATCTCTGTGTTTCTTGTCCCTCAAATGCAATCAGTCATAGAGTCAATTCTGTCTCACAAATATCATCTAAACCCTTCCTGTCCATCCCTAAAGCCACTGACCCTAGCCAAGCCACCATCACAACCTGGACCACTGGAAGTCCCTCAGTAATCATCTCCCTGCCTCCACCTAAGCTGAACCCTCCATGTAGAGTGATCTTTCTAAGCACACATCTGATCATGTGTGTGTGTGTATTAGTCACTCAGTCGTGTCCGACTCTTTGCGACCCCATGGACTATAGCCTGCCAGGCTCCTCTGTCCATGGAATTCTCCAGGCAAGAATACTGGAGTGGTTGCCATTTCCTTCTCCATGGGATCTTCCAACCCAGGGACTGAACCCGGGTCTCCTGCATTGCAGACAGATGCTTTACCGTCTGAGCTACTAGGGAAGCCCCTAATCACGCATGCCAGCCTGAAACCCCCGTGACCCTCCACTGCCCTCAGAGTAAAGGTCATGCTACACAGTGGGCCGTGGCCACCATGTCCTCCCCGCAAAGGTGGTCTTCACTCCTGCTGCATCTGAGTCCACACTGGCAGTTTGCAGTTCAGGTTTCACGCTCTCTCTCAACCCTGGGCCTTTGTACATGCGGCCCTCCTCCCCAGAATGACATTTCCCACGCCCCTCCCCCTTGTCTGCCTAAGATGTCCCCTGGGACTAAGCTCTATTTCCTCTCCTCTGGAAAACCTTCCTTCATATTCCCCCAAACTGGGTCAGGTGCCTACTATGGGTCCCTCATCCCCGCTGTGTCCTCAGACTGGTCACATTGTATCGCGCCTTCTGCCCTGGAGACCGCACAGAGTCCTGCCTTCTATCCCTGCCTCTCCAGAGCCAGGGCAGAGCAGAGCCCTACAGATGCCTGTGAAAACGTGTGTGTGTGTGTGTGTGTGTGTGTGTATTAGGAAGTGGGGTGCGGAGGTGTGTGTGTGTGTGTTAGAAAGTGGGGTGCGGAGGTAAATGCTCCCATTTTCTCTTCCCATCCATGTGCTTCCTTAATGCAATCAGTCTATCCTGGATAGTGGGTTCTGGACTTTGTTGGAAAGCTGGTGTGAAGCGTGCTGCGAGGGAGATGGACTTACCCACGGGCATGAGAGCCATGACCAGCTTGGGGTAGGCGATGTTGGAACATCCCACACGGGTCCCGCAGATCGCTTGGCAGACGTCGGGGTCCACACAGCCCACCTCATCTGCAGAAGTGATGGTAGTTAGACCCAAATTATCCCATGCCTTCTTGGGCTGGCTCAATATGTGCTTTCTGACCCTATAGAAAAAAATGTTCATTGGTGATTCTGGCAGGGGCCAGTGTCTAGAGGGTCCAAGGATAGGCTGATATTGGGTCTTGCGGTTTATTGGTATCTGGTAAATTTCTCAACCACATACCACCCTGCAAATCCTGATAGACTCCTTTATATTTTAGACCTTTTATTTTAACAAATAGTAAATATCGTTAAGTAAATATCCTTACAAAGCACCATGAGTGCCTCAGTTTGTCTTTCCCTTATAAACAGAAAGCTGGACTTTAAAATGACATTCAGATACAAGGTTCTTCTAATGAGATACATTCTGTAGGTCAGACCCACAGAACCTAACATATGTACTATGTGTTCTTAATGGAAACAGTGTGTGTGGTCCCTGCTCTGGTCCAATATTGCCCGGAGGGGGACTGACTCTTACCTGGGTACAGGGCCCGGCTGATCATGCCGGGCATGACAATGAAGAACATGGGCAGGATCTTCAGGTAGCCCCCCAGCACGGAGCCCCCCTTGGCATGGGACAGACTCTTGGCAGAGAGAGACCTCTGCACGATGACCTGAAAAGGCATCGGGGCAGGCATGCCACCTGGGCCGGCTCAGGCTCTGCTCGGCCCTGGCGAGCCATGGCGTGGTCGCTGACTGTGCCCAGTCCCAGCCCTCTGTGCATCGGCACCCACAGGGGCCCTCCCGGTTGGTGGCGAGCTGGGCCAGGCATGATAAGGGCCTCACCTGGTCCGTGCACCAACACCACGTGGCCAGCACCGTGAGCCCGAACATGAGGCCTGGCCAGGGGAGGTCCCCGCTCACAGGGTCCCGGAGCATGTGGAAGGCGTCGGGCCGGGGTAGGTGACAGGTGGTGTTGGGGACTGTGACGTTAGGGATGGCCTGCCTGTACCGCTCCTCCAGGCCTGGGTACCAGCCCACCTCCTGAAAGCCTGCAGGGAGAGACCTCAGTGAATGAAACAGCCCTGGGCCCCACTGGGCTTGTCACCTACCCCCCACCCCCAAGAATTCCAGTCCTGTGTGGGATCCCTGAGCTTGGAACTCGTATGGAACATGGGGATGAGAGGGGGAGTGGGGCTCAAGCTCAAGAGCCCTGGTTTGGTGGAGGGAGAATCCTGCTCTTTGGGAGCCCTGCCTGGAGCGGGGCATGGCTCAGTGCTCTGCAGGCCACAGATGTGATGGCCAGAGCCGGATCAGAGAGGAGTTTAGGGGGCAGGGATGTATTCAGGCCTCTTCCTTACCCAGAAACATGAGGACCAGGGCTCCCCCGACCATGATCACGGTCTGCAGAGTGTCTGTGTAGATCACGGCCGTGAGGCCCCCTGGGGACCCAAGGAGAGGGCGCGTCAGCACTAGCGGGGCCTTCCCCTCGGGGTGCCCGCCCTGTGCCCGGCCACACTGGGGAGCCCAGAGAACACACGGAGCCCTCAGCCAGTGGACTCTGGCCTCCGCCTTCCCCGCCCCTCGTGTTCCTCCAGTCTGCCCGCAGGTGAGGCTGGTCATGGCCACAGGCCCTCAGGCCCTTCTCTTTCTGTCCTTTGCTCTGCTTTTGTGATACACCAACTCCCGTCCTTGGCTGCGCTGATAGCTCCCCGAGGAGGCCTCCCTTCCTTCCTCCCCACCCCAGCGCCCATTTAAGCTCCCCCACACCTTAGCCAGCAGTAAGTCTGCCTGAGCCCACATCTTGGGCATTCAGGCCTGTGAGGGGCTCTGGAGGAGACAGAAGAAGGCAGGCTTGTGGCTGTTGTCTGGAGCAGCCTGTGGTGAGTCTGGCCCGGTGACAGTCCCCCATTCATCACCCAGTTCCCTGCTGTCCATCTTTCTCTGTGTCTCCGAGCGTCTCTCCTTCCCCAGCTCTCTCGAGCCGGCTCTGCTTCCTCCTGTTTCTTCCCTTTCTGACTCCCCTTTTCTCTGATGCACTGTGTCCTTCCATCTTTTCCTCTGATTCTGCATCTTTGCCTGCCTCTCTCCTTCCCCCTCCTGCTTCTCTTTCTTGCTCTCCCGGTCAGTTTTCATACCATCCCTCCCTGGACCTCTGTGCCCCTGCCATCCGAAACTTCCCCTTCCACCTCTCCCTGTCTCTGTTCCCAGCACTTGCACCCAACGTGACCTCCCCTTGGCCCTACCTGTGATGGTGTAGACGGCCGTCACCACCAGCAGGGTCACCGTGGAGAGGTAAAGGTTCCAGCCCAAGGCCATCTGGATGAACAGGGCTCCAGAGAAGATGTCAGTCTGCAGGGACAGGGGCCCAGGAGCCCAGGTCACCCGAGGCCCTCTGTGTGCACTGGGGAATGTCTCCTTCCTGCTCAGTGATGCCCCGTGCTGTCGGCCCTCAGAGCACAGTGAGGATGAGCCTTAAGTGACGTGCTCGGGAGGACGGGCTTGGCCTGTGGACACTGAGGATCCATGGGGATTGCAGAGCAGGAGAGCGAGCAGTTCTGAGCCCGAGAGCCCTGCGATCCAGCTGCACTCCCAGCAGCGTGTGCGGGTGGTGAAGGACGGAGGAGCACGCTGAGGACGTGAGGCAGGAGTGGGGGGCAGGAGGAGGAGGCCCCTGGGGGAGAGGGTGGGAACCCAGAGGGTCTCCAACTGCTCCCTGAAAGAGCACCAGCCCACTCGGACCTGATGGGGGCCCCAGGTGACCTGACAGAGCCGGAACCCCAGTGCAGATGACACAGTTCCTGGTGACCCACGTGCTGGGCTTTACCGGAGGACTTGGGGTCACAGCCTTGGCCGGAGCTGATTTAGAGTTGCTTACAAGCATTGGTGGAAAAGAGGCTGTACTTTTTCCAGCCCTGGACCCAGCGCATGCATTCTGGTCCCTTTCCCTGAGTGTTTTGTGATCCATGACAGGGGCTGCAGGAGGCCTGGAATGGGCCTCAGGACCCAAACTTTGCTTCCAGCCCCAGAGCTGGGGCTCTGTGCGGACCTCTGCCAATCGTTTGACCTGAGTTTGTCTTCTGAGTTTACATCAATCGAGGAGGAATACATCCTTTTTAATGGTAACATTCTCAGTGCTGAATGAATATTAATTTAATGGGAAGATAAATGAGTGAATGAACTTGAAATTGTGAGTTCTTTGGATAGAGCAACTGTTATTCATTCAACAAACATTTATCGCCCAACTCTAATTACTCTGCTGCTGTGGGGGGAGCATGTGATGAAGGAGTGTGAATTCATCCTCCATGTCTATTATCCTTCCTCTATCCATCTAGGCATCCATCCACCCATCTATTCATTTATCCATCCATCCATCCATTTATCCATCTATCAATACATACATACATACAACAACAATGTACTGTGCCCTCTACTAAACATTTTCAGAGAGACATGAAATGGCCACATGGGAACAGGTACTCACTGAAATCTTGGTGAAGATGTAGAGGATGAGAGAAAGGACAGACATGTACACCTGGATCCGCTGGCCCCCGAATCGCTTCTTCAGGTACTGAGGCATTGTGACCACACCGGCTGCAATGTACACGGGGACGAAGATCCAGCCAAGGGCCAGAAGCAGCCAGGTTGCCTGGGAGAATGGGGAGAAAAAGGGATCCATGTTCTAAACGTGGATGGAGGAGGTGTGGTCCATGCAGAGGAGAGCCCTGGGCAGGGAAGTAAGGGATCGGAGGCCTGAGTTCAGTCCTGTGTGATCTCTGATAAGGTCCATCAGGTCTTGGTTTCCTTATCTGTAAAATGGGTTCTCCACTTACCATGCAGCCTCCCCAAGCACCTTTGAGGTTTCTCTTAGCACTAAGGTCAGGGACAGGGTAGGGTAGAGAAGGTTAAGACCCCCTCTATCCCTGAGAATCTTCCAGGCCAACTTCCTTACATTCCACTCAAAGCCACCCACAGCAAGGCCTCCAGCAGCCCCCGTCCCAGCCAGGCCGATGAACAAGCCGCTGCCCACATTGCTGGACATCAGAGATGCTCCGATCTGCAAGGCACAAGAGGGGTCAAGGGTCGGGGTCAGTTTTTATCTGAATCAATTTGGAGTCAGGACTATGAGCTTCAGGATCTGGGATGGAGGCAGAGGGAGCAGAACCTGAACTCATAAATGTGAGATCAGAGGGAGGAGAGGAAATGGGGGAGCAATGAGGAGGCTGAACAGAACAGACATGTATTAGGCACTTACTGTATGTCAGACATTGTACTGGGCATTTTGTATGCACTAAAAACTTAATCTCCACAAGTATTTGGAGGTATGGGTACTAATCTTTCCACTTTACAGAGGAAGGAGTTAATGTTTAGGAGAAATGAAGTCACTGCCTCCAGGACATCCAGGGATTTGAGAGGCAAAGTGGGAAAGATGAAAAGACATGGAAAGCATGGTCCATTAAGGAGCATGAAGCTCTGCTCTGGGACCATGGGTCTAAGGGCCTCCAGAGAGAAGAAGGCTAACGGGAAGAGAGTCCCCCATGAGAGGGATGGGGGAGGCCTTCTGCCACCCCTTTCCTGCAGACTCCAGAGGAGGGCCAGGCTCCTCCTCCTCAGGGGAGGAGCCACGGGGGCCAGCACCTGAGTTAATTTTTCTCCTGGAGGCAGCTAACTACTCCGAAGCAATGCTATTAGACCAATAATGATGACAGTCATAGCGGTCCGTACACCAGCAGCATTGCCAAGTGCCAAGTTCTATTCTAAATATAACAACTCACTGACTCCTCATGACAACCCCAGGAGGAAGGTTCTGTTATCATCCCCATTGTTCTTGGGGAGACTGAGGCACAGGTAAATAACTTGCTCAAGTTCCAGAACTAATCAGTGACAGTATGAGGATTTCGACCCTGGCCATCTGCTCCAGTAACCACTGCTTGATGGGTGTTAGGCAGTTAGTAAGCATTTGTCAGTGTTATCTTTCAGACAGGCTCATCACTGGTAAGAGGAGGGGCTGGGGGCTGGAGGGGAAGAGCCAGTCTTGGACCCTGTGTCACCTTAATAAAATCGTGGTGCTGAGCAGCAGGAAGTGAGAAGGGAAAGCTCTGAGACATTCAGAGAGGAAGCAGTCATGGAAAGGCACAGCGATAATGACCCGTCTGACCTAGCTGAGGACTTTGAGCCATGCTGCCGCCCACGCGTACCCCCTCCCTCTGTCTGGTGGTCCTGGGATGCTGCGGCTGGGCTGGACTGCCGACCAGAGCACAGAGCACTGGGCCTTCCACTTTGGAGGAAGAGGCTCCCCAGGCTGCTCTCGGGGCAGCAAGGTGTCTCACCTCCACCCTGCCCAGGGCTCCTAACTCATCACTCAAGGAGACACCCACAAGGTCAGCAGGGGACCCACATGGCCCCTCTGAGACAAGGATGCTGCTGCTCCCTCTGCCCTTAACTCCCAGTCACACTGCTCTCAGGACACAGGGAGGGGACCAGGCACTCCTCGGGACTGGCTGAGTAGGGAAGCGGGCTGGTTGTTGGCCAATCATCACAGACACCAGAAACACACTTTCCAGCGGGGCAGAGGGACCGAGAGTCCCCATCCGCGGCTGGTTCCGCCCGACTCAGACTGAAACTGCTCTCCATGCAGGTGGCTCAGCTCCAGCCCTGTCCCCCAAGGAGGGAGCCCCACATCCTCTTTCCCACAGGGTGTACATTCCCAGACCTGGCTCCACCTCCATCTTTGGGGCACCCTGTCCTGCTCCAAAGCCTTGGCTTTCCCCACACCCCAGAGCTCTGTTCTCCGCAGGACTGAACATCCAGGCCAGCCCCTGCTCACCCTCCTGAATGGACCAGAGGAGACGTGCCGGTCCTCTTCTGTCCTTCTCACGGACTCGCTTCCAGGGCTGCAATTTAGGGTTGGGGTGGGGGCACAAGCTGAGCAGAACGGCCCCAATGGGTTCTCATTATTCTGGTGAGGGGATGCTGGCAGCACCAGGGACCCTGCCCCTGTCCCTGTGAGCTGCCAGGCCCACAGCCCCCACATCCCTGGGGATTCTCTCATACTCCTGCCTGCACCTCTCCTTGTCCCAGACACCGAACCTTCCAGAAAGCCCTGTGGGCCTCCTGGGTTCCTCTGCTCTTTGGTGAGTCTGAGGCCGCTCTTTGGGTGGGGAGGCTGGTGAGAATCAAGACAGGGGTGTGAGTGTGTGGGTGTGTGTGAGTCCATGCACACACGTGCCATGCGTCAGGCATGCCCGGGCATCTGCCCAGCTTCAGTGGTCCCCAGGGGCTGACTTCTCCACTGTTAGTTTTGAGGCAGGGCTCAACTCCCTCCATCTTATTTCAGGAAGAGGAAGCTAGCCTGGAGGACCAAGAGGAGCAAGTGGGGAGGCCTGATGGGAGGGCCTGGTCTTCACAAAGGCCTCAGGATGGTGGAATTTTACTTCTAGGATTTCCTTCCCTGAACTGCAGTATTTATGTGTCACTTTCCCAAGAAAATCTTTCCTAAGCCCACTTCCACTGTCCGGAGGATAGAGGCCTCCTCCACATTCTTACAGACCCCATGCTCCCCTCCGGCTGAGCAACCATCAGGTTTCTTATGAGTCTGTCTTCCTGGCTCACCTCTGAGCCCCACTAGAATGGGAACACTCTGGGTGGGCTCTGTAGGTCCAGCGTCCTGCCCGGGACCCACACTTAGGAGGCACCCAGTGGATGTGGGTCCCAGTTGTGCATTTGCAACATCTCTCAGGATGCCAGGTGTCTCTGGACCTGAGGGAAGGAGTCCAGAGCCAGGAAACCCCTCAGAGGCTGTAGCCTTGGTCCAGGTGGGAGAAGGTGAGGTGGGACTGGGAGGTGTGGGGAAGGGAAGGAGGAAGGTGAACTCACTGGCCACCAGCTCATGGACCTCCCCGCCAGGAAGTAGCCACCGATGGTCCCTCGGCTCGCACGAATGGACGACTGGAAAGGAAACAGCAAGAGTGAGGAAATCCCGAGTCTCCCCAGGCTCTGCACTCTGCCCCAGATTCCCTGCCCTGCGGTTTCTGGCACTGTGGGGACATGGGGTGGGATCCGAGGCTGGAGGCTTCACCATCTTTAAGCTATGGGGCTTTGATGGGGTCAGCTGCTCTCTCTGGGTCCCCTTGCTCATCACATCGCCCACCAGGACTGGTGTGAAGAACAAGGGAGCTAATAGGGGAGGGGGTGCTGGGATGGAGGTGGGGCAGGGCGTGTGAAATGCCCCACTGAATGCACGGCACTGTGCCTGTGACCAGATTACTGGCAGTCCTCTTGTGCACTATCCTGCCCTCCGCCCCATCCAAATATTGCTTCAGGAAGTGAGTTGGGATCTCATCCTCAGGCTACCGTGGTGAGGAAAACGCCCTGCTCCCTCCACCCAGCCAGGCTCCCATCCTGGGAGCTCGGAGGATGCAAAGAACTTGGTCCCCAGACAGAGGCAGGGCTCTGCCAGGGGCAGGAATGGGGGGTTCTCCTGCCCCTGCCTCTAGTCAGATCACATCACTGAGGCCCACCCAAGACCCTGGAGCAAACCCTGTCCTACACCGGGAGGGGGTCAGTGGCTGCCTTTTTGAAGAATTACTCTGAGGACTGAAAGGGAGTGAAGAATGAAAGAACTTTCTCTCAGAATGCAGAAAGTGAGACAGGGTAAAGGGTAAGGGGGATAAATTTAAAGCCATTATTAAGATGCAAGAGGGCTAAGTGCCAAAGAATTCATACTTTAGAATTGTGATGCTGGAGAAGACTCTTGAGAGTCCCGTGGACTACAAGGAGATCAAACCAGTCAATCCTAAAGGAAATCAACCCTGAATATTCATTGGGAGGACTGATGTGAAACGCCAATACTTTGGCCACCTGATGGGAAGAGCCAACTCATTAGAAAAGACCCTGGTGCTGGGAAGGATTGAAGGCAGGAAGAGAAGGGGATGGCAGAGGATGAGATGGTTAGATAGCATCACTAACTCAATGGACATGAGTTCGAGCAAACTCCGGGAGATAGTTAAGGACAGGGAAGCCTGGCATACTTAAGTCCATGGGGTCATAGAGTCGGACATGACTTAGTGACCAAATAAATTAAGATGCTGAAGATAGTAAATGTCTGGTTGGGTCTACAGACATCAGAAATGCCTGAAGGACTGGAAGAAAGAAGGGAAATTGAAAGAAGCATCTGTTCCCTTGAGAGAAAGGCATATATTATTCAGTAGGGTAGGACAGCTGTGCAGGGCCTGAGGCTTGTCAAGCCTTTGCTTGGAATTTCTGTGTCACCCATGGTCTTCGGGAAGGATAGATGAACAGGAAGAATTTACACTACAGATGAGGAAATTGGGGTCCCCAAATGGGAAGCAATTTGTCCAAAGTCATGAAGGAGAGGAGCTGGTGATTCTCACGACTGTGGTCTCCTGGGAGCCAGCAAGCCTGTTTGCCCCATTCTTCCTCACACACCTTGGGAAGCAGGGACTGCTTGTCCCACTTTACAGATGAGGAGACTGAAGTCCAGAGAGGGTCTTGCCACAGCCTTGTAAGTGACCATATGGGACTCAGATCCCTCTCAGCCTCACAGTGGAGTCTAAAGGTGCTGGCATTTCCCTCGATTGCTGCAGAGACAATAGGGGTCATTTATTGCTGCAGGCTGTGTGTTGGGCACTGTACCAGATCCTTAAATGTGTCATGTTCCTAAACCAAGTAGTCCTTTTTATTCTCATTGTCTGAGTGAGAAAACTAAGGCTCTGTAGTATATTCCTGGGGCCACGCTGCCCTAACTGTTGGAGTTGGCATCTGAACTCAGGGCTCCTAGTCTTGCAAGCCTGGCCCCCATTTATGGCACCGAGGCTCCGGTGAACACTGGAGACCACAACCCACTGGGAACCAACTGACTCCCTTCCCATGAGCACACTTGCCCCAGCTCTTTTAGAAAGCTCAGCTCCACGCCAAGATGCTGTCCAGTGGAGGGCGTGGCAGGGTCAGGAATCAAGCACTCTCAGAGCTGGGGATCCTGGCATGAGGAAGAGGCAGGAATGGGACTCAGGGGGCCAAGTGTGCGTGGGGTCAAAGGCATCAGATGCACAGAGACAGCGAGTCCAGAGACTGGGGTTCAGGCCTGGCCTGCTTCGGGCTCACTGTGTGAGCTCAAACAAGTCAGCCCTCTCTGGGCCTCAGCTGCCCATCTCTCAATGGAGGGGTTGAGAGGGTGATCCTCCATTAAAATCCTTCTGCAGTGGTCCCTGTGCTTCCCAGACATGCCTGCCTTCTGCCCACCCCTGTCCCCAGGTCCACAACCGGCCGCAGAGGAGAGCCGGTCTCTGCCTCCCCTGCCAACCTCCAACCTCCAGGCTACTCACCCAGACCCCTACTCCGATGACGAAGACAAAGTAGACGACTAGGACGGCGATATCATAGGCGTGCAGGCTGACTCCGGGACCCGGCGCTGAGCGTGGAACAGTCGCAGTGCTGACCCCATTTCCCGAAGCTCCAGGCCCCATTGCTGCCAGCTCCGTGCTCATCTGCTAGTCAGTCACAACCAGACTGGACTTTGAGGTGCTCCTGGCTTCATTCCTTTCCTATAATGATTAAACAGGCCCGAGCACCATTGGCCCTGAGCCATCCCTGAGCCCCAGCGGCACATAAAGTCCTGATACTCCCGCCCCTTTCCCCTAACTGCCAGCCCCAGGCCTCTCCCTTTCCCTGCAAACACACACACACACACACACGTGCATGCGTGCACACACACACACACACACACACACACACACACACACACTCCCACCCCTGAGAGGAGCAGGAGTAGGAGGAAAAAACAGGAGGAAAAGAACAGGGTCCTGGCGACCTGAACTGGGCAGGGGGTTGGGGGGAGACTTCAGAATCAAGATGCTCAAGGTCATGCTTGTGTGGACAGAGAACAGAGGCCCAGGAAGGGAAAGGGACCCCGGAAATAAAGGTGAAGCTGGGCCTGGAGTTGGGGTGTCTTAATGGTCAGATCCATGCACATTCCTTATGCCCAGTGGAAGAGACGCAGGGAGAAGGGGGGTCTGCTGTGACCCTTGCAAAGGGTCTACTATGTCACGTGCTCCTACCTCCAACACACCCAGGTGTCATTTTCCTTTTTTCAGGATGTAGGAAACAGGCCTGGGCAGAGACATGGTTTCCTCCAAGCTACAGAGCAAGGCTAGGATTCACACCTGCTGCGTCTACACTCCTGCCCTGTGCTGTGACAAAGAAGTGCTCCTGGACAAGACAGAGGGCCGCCCCCCAGGTCCAGAGAGAGATGCAGGTGCCCTGAGACATGCAGTCAGGGCACGGGGGGTCAGGCCAGGCCTGAGACCTGCGCAGCCTGCTTTTAAGTTCCAGCTGCACGTCTCCAACAGCAGGCTGACCGTGGGCAGGCTGCTCAGTGACTCTGAGCCTGGTGTCCGCCTCAGGGAGCCCTCACATTGCTACTGAGTTTGAGATGTGCTCCCGAGAGCCTCTGCAAACCCTGAGTGACTGCCCGCTCTTGGGCGGGGCGGGGGGCCCACACCAAGAAACGAACAGGAACCCCCAAGGGGCCCAGGCATCAGGCACATGGGTGTGCCCATACTGCCCTCTGAAAGTTGCTGAATTTGGGACATTTCAGTCTTGGGAACATCTGCTCTGCATTTGGTTGCACACTCAGGAGTCAGGGGTCCAGGCCAGAGGATCAGGGGCCCCTGTTCACTGCCATCCACACCCAACCCAGCACCCTATGAGGATTCCAGGCCAGATGTAAAGGACCAGGCCCTCTTCCCTCCCCTTTTGGAGAAAGGGAAGTGAAACATAGCTCCTGGGACACCTCTCCTCCCAGCTCCTTGGACCCCTGGCTGAGAACATCAGGCATAGGCCTTGCTGAGCTCAGAGACAGGCCACTGCATTGGGAGAGAGGCTGGAGTAGACTCAGCTGTGGGTGCGGCTCCGGGGGCCAGCGCCCATTAGTATCTGATGCCAGAAAGATAGAGAGGTGACTCCAATTCTTTACAGAAGAAGGGTCCTCCCTGCTCATATTTAGAGATGAAGCCAAGTTCTCTGGGCCCCATGTTGTCTGGGGGTGAGCTGTGTAGAGGCTACGAAGCTGGCCACATAGTTGTGTTCATCAGGGAGGGAGGGAGATGTCTGAGCTCAGGCCCCTCAACCACGGTGAGGAATCCAGACTGATCACGCCAGAGAAGAGAAGAGGAGTACAGTGGGGAGATGACCTGAGTCACTTCCTCCTACGCCCACTACCCAAGGGACCCACACTGGCCCTCAGGGTTCTGCTACTCATGCACTGGGCCCCCAGCCACCCCTCACAGATACCTGAGGCTTAGCTGCAACCCACAGGACATTTTTGTTGTTGTTCAGTCGCCAGATTGTGACCGACTCTTGCAACCCCATGGACTACAGCATGCCAGGCTTCCCTGTCCTTCAGTATCTCCCGGAGTTCCTAACCCCAAATGAACTGGTTTGGGCTGACTTCAGCCACTCCTGTGAACTATCTGTTAGGTCATCAGGCAACTTGGAGATTCAGAGCCTAGAGAGTGTGGAGGGTGGAGGGCTGGGGATGCAAAAGGCTGTGAAACCACCAGAATAGACATCATAAAGCCTCTGCTCAAACCTCAAGCCTTTGCTGTATCACTGAGCCCTGAGGCCCCAACTCGGGCCTGGCAATTGTGCTTTGGCATTTACGTTCCCGCTCACAGCCTGTTGGAAACAACAATTTAGCAGGAGAGAAGCTGCCTGAGGCAGGCAGGGCTGCACAGGAATAGCTGGGAGAATTGGTACTTATGGCCAGACAGTGCACTAGTCATCATTAAAACCAGGCATAGCACAAAGTGCAGGCCCAGCTGGGGCAAACAGATCTAGAAAGTAGGGCAAATCAACCCTCACCAAGGCACTCTTGGATGGCAGCTGAGGATTCAAATGCCTGTTGATGATCTGTCCGTCACTATCAGAATTTGGTCAGATTCATGTCCATTGAGTTTTCGATGCTATCTAGCCATCTCATCCTCTGCCACTCCTTTCTCCTTTTGTCTTCAATCTTTCTCAGCAGCAGGATCTTTTCTAATGAGTTGTCTCTTCACATCAGGTGGCCAAAAGATTGAGTTTCAGTTTCAGCATGAGCCCTTCCAATGAATATTCAGGACTGATTTCCTTTAGGATTGACTGATTTGATCTCCTTGCAGTCCAAGGGACTCTCAAGAGTCTTCTCCAGTACTGTAATTCAAAAGCATCAAGTCTTAAGCACTAAGCCTTCTTAAGGGTCCACTCTCATCCATACATGACTACCAGAGAAGCCATGGTTCTGACTATACAGACCTTTATTGGCAAAGTGATGTCTCTGTTTTTAAGGTTTCTCAGGAGGCAGGTAAGGTGGTCTGGTATTCTCATGAGGAGACTTTACAAATAGCTGAGAAAAGAAGTGCAAGGTTTGTCTCTAGGTTTGTCACGGCTTTTCTTCCAAGGAGCAAGCATCTTTTAATTTCATGGCTGCAGTCACCATCCACAGTGATGTTGGAGCCCAAGAAAATAAAATCTGTCACTGCTTCTGTGTTTCTCCCTCCTACTTGCCATGAAATGATGGTACTGGGTACTGCAGTCTTAGTTTTTTGAATGTTGAGTTTTAAGCCAGCTTTTTCCCTCTTCTCTCTCATTCTCATCAAGAGAGTCTTTAGTTCCCCTGCACTTTCTGCCATTAGAGTGGTGTCATCTGGATATCAGAGGTTGTTGCTATTTCTCCTGGCAGTCTTGACTCTAGTTTGTGTTTCATCTAACCTGGCATTTCACTTGATATACTCTGCATGTAAGTTAAATAAGTAGGATGACTATATACAGTCTTGTCATACTCCTTTCCCAATTTGGAACCTGTCAGTTGCTCCACATCTGGTTCTAGCTGTTGCTTCCTGGCCTGCAAACAGGTTTCTCAGGAGGCAGGTAAGGTGGTCTGGTATTCTCATGAGGAGACTTTACAAATAGCTGAGAAAAGAAGTGCAAGGCAAACGAGAAAGGGAGAGATACACCCAACTTAATGCTAAATTCCTGAGAACAGCAAGGAGAGATGAGAAGCCCTTCTTCAAAGAACAATGCAAAGAAATAGAGGAAAACAGTAGGATAAGAAAGACTGTAGAGATCTCGTTGAGAAAACTGGAGATATCAAGGGAATATTTCATGCCAGAATGGGCATGATAAAGGACAGAAATAGTAAGGACGTAACAGAAGCAGAAGAGATTAAGAAGAGGTGGCAAAAATACACAGAAGAACTATACAAAAGAGGTTTTAATGACCTGGATAACCAGGATGATGTGGTCACTCACTTAGAGCCAGACATTTGGAGTGCAAAATCAAGTGGGGCTTAGGAAGCATTACTACAAACAAAGCTAGTGGAGGTGATGGAATTCCAGCTGAGCTAATTAAAATCCTAGAAGATGATGCTGTTAAAGTGTTGCACTCAATATGTCAACAGATTTTATAAAACTCAGCAGTGGCCACAGGACTGGAAAAGGTCAGTTTTCATTCCAATCTCAAAGAATGGCAATACTAAAGAATGTTCAGACTTCTATACAGTTACACTCATGTCACATGCCAGTAAGGTCATGCTCAAAATTCTCCAAGATAGGCTTCAACAGTACGTGAACCAAAAACTTCCAGATGTACATGCTGGGTTTAGCAAAGGCAGAGGAACCAGAGATGAAACTGCCAAGGTCTGTTGGATCATAGAAAAAGCAAGGAAATTCCAGAAAAACATCTACTTCTGCTTCGTCGACTACACTAAAGCCTTGTGGATCACAAAAAGGCTCTGTAAGGAGTAATTAAAAGTATTTTGTGAATATTTCTCTGGATGTATCTTTGCTATATTTTCCCAACAAAAAGGGGGAAAGGTATTGGGGGTTGCTTCCCCATTGCCCCAATATTTTGAATAGAGGGGCTTTGGCAGGGAAACTTGGAGAGCTTGGTGCATGTTCCTGCAGCTGGGGTCACCACAGTCTGCCTCAACCTGAAGCATGTAGAAGGCAGTAGCTGTGGCTGCCCGGCTGCTTCCACATGGGGTGGACAGGAATTATCAGTGTGGGATTGACCTATACCCTGGGGTGGAGCAAAGAGTGCTTGGAAGTTTTCCTCCTGTGTATGTGTGTGTACTAGGTATGGATCACATGCATGAAAAAGACAGCATGAGGACCCTCCGAGACCCTGTCCAATGGACCACCTGGAAGGGGCCTGGGGCTTCAGCTGGGAGAGTTGGGCAGTGAAGCTCCAGATTCCTGGAAGCCATGGAAGAATGGATTAAGGATGCGGTGTGGAGGCTGGGTGCCCTGGGAGACTCTTCCAACTGAGCGAACCCCAAGTGGACCATGGGAGCACCCACAAGGAAGAGTCAGACTAAAACTTGTTAGGTCATGAGCTGAGCCACAGCCTTTAAGTCAAAACCTTCCTGCCCTGATTTCTCCTCTTTGGCACTGCAGGTCCTGGGGAGCAGCAGGATGAGGCGAGTGAGAAAAAAGCAAGTCAACGGTACTCTGTCTTCCCAAGGCAGGCCAGCCTGCAGCCAGCCCAACTGAGGGCAGGAACTGCAGGGAGAAGCCTTAACTTCAAGTGAAGAAAGGAGTGTGGAATAGGACATGGTGCTGGGGGTTATAATTTCTGAATAATATCTGTGCTGTCAGAGTTAAAGTGACAGTGGGATGTTGTCATGGTTTAAATGTAACCAGGACACTGACAGAACAGCCTGAGTCTTAGTTTTGGGGTGAAGGGAGAAATACACCCCGCTGAACAAGCTGCTCACATCAGTTGCTTGAGACAGCTGCTTTTCGAATCTCACTCCCTGATCCTCTTTATCCCACGTGGTGGTGTTGTTTAGTCACTAAGTCATGTCCGACTCTTTTGCAACCCCATGGATTGTAGCCTGCTAGGCTTATCTGTCTGTGGGATTTTCCAGGCAAGAATACTGGAACAGGCCGCCAGTTCCTTCTCCAGGGGATCTTCCTGGCCCAGGGATCAGACCTGCATCTCCTGCACTGGCAGGTGGATTCTTTACCACTGAGTCACCAGAGAAGCCCCAAGAGTAGTTCACAGTAAATGGAAGATCACTCCCCTTATTGCTGGCACCTGCAGCCTGGGTCTCCCTTAGGCTTCAGGGTGTGCCCTTGTGGAAGGTTCTGGAGCCCAGAGTTCTGCTTGGACTCCTGGGCCAGCTACTCTCACTAGCCTCATGAGCTTGTTCCCTGCAGCCTGGGTCTCCCTTAGGCTTCAGGATGTGCCCTTATGGAAGGTTCTGGAGCCCAGAGTTCTGCTTGGACTCCTGGGCCAGCTACTCCCACTAGCCTCATGAGCTTGTTCCCAAAATGCCAGTCCAGTGGGACAGCTCACCTCTCCTGTCTCCCTATCCCCATCTGCTTGGGTTTGCCCGGCTCCTTCCCAACCTCCTGCTCCTCTGCT
This sequence comes from Muntiacus reevesi, assembly GCF_963930625.1. NCBI lineage: Eukaryota > Metazoa > Chordata > Mammalia > Artiodactyla > Cervidae > Muntiacus > Muntiacus reevesi. Next base: position 156,634,521 of record NC_089249.1, read on the forward strand.
CGCCTCCAACATCCACAGGGCCCATGGTGAGCAAACACATCTCTATCCTCAAGCTCATCACTGCTAACCCGCCATCCTCTGCCATAGTGACCAGTTTGTCCCACGGCACCTTCATCCTTGGTCACCTGCTCATGTGGAAGCTCTTCCTTCTCCCGAGCCCCTGGAGCCGGGGTCAGAACTCAGTATGTGCTTCCTCAATCCTGCACTGAACACGTGCCACTCCCAACAGGGCCGTGCCGACCAGGTCTTGGTCTGTTCAGTGCCCTCCATCATCATCGTTTCTTGGAAGTTCTCTCTGACTCCCAGTCTGGGGAATGTCCACAGTCCCAGCCTCCACCCCTGTTTATCTCCCTGACGGTACTTGTCAGTTTAGGGCGTGTCTCTCTTAGATGTGGAACCTGCGAATCTCATTCACATTTGTGTCCCCAGTGATGGGCAGAATCAATGCACTGAGAGTGGAAACTGTGTCTAACACACGGTGTTGGAGCGAGGAGGTAGGAACAGGGGGCAGGGGCAGGGGGAGGGCCTCCAGGCAGAGGGACCAGTAGGCACAGAAGAGTCAACAGCGGTGATGCTTTCAGGGAAGCGCCTGGCTCAGGGTCTACAGGGGGGCTGGGGGATGCCAGAGGAGACGTGGTGTTGAGACTGGCAGTTTAGAGAACCCCTCTGGGGCCAGCATGGGGGTGGATGGGGCTGAGGAAGCTGGCACAGAGGTTCAGGCACAGATGGGCACCTAGTTAAAAGGTTGAGGGCACAGGGTCTGGGCTATTCTTACTGAGCCGGAAGCATGCAGACCTTTGTGGCTTCCTCTCCCCTGGGGTCCCTGCCCCACCCGTGATGCCAAGGTCCAGAATCCTCCATGCCAGGGTCCCCAGCCCTTGGCAGACCTTCCACTCAGCTCCCCGCACCTGCAAATACTTATCCCTAACACGGAGCTATGGATGAGAAGCAGCCCTGGGTTTGTTCGAATCCTAAAGGGACTGACTAACCAACGACACCTTTGACTAAGGGAGTGAAGCTCTAAAGGTGAGATCCTGAGCTTGAGAATGAATTGCGGATGCAGAGGGGGCTCTCAGAGCCCAGAGCCCAGTCCACACTGTGGAAGCTGAGTTTTCCACGTGGAAGGAAACCCCTTTCATGCTGCTGCCAGGACATTCCTGTCTCCTTGGGGTACTCCCAAGCCCAGGAAGAAACCAGGGCACATGGTGTTATTCTTCTGGTTGGCGCCACCTGGCTACTTGCAAGTTCTTCCTGAAAAACCACTCTCAGCAGCCAACCTTCCTCCTGAGAACTTCCTCTTCCAGAACAATAGGAGGTAAGGACTAATATCTACCAGCAGCAGCAGATTTGTGTAGCTCACAACCCCAATACAATCACCGTTTTGTATTAACTGAATGAGCTGGTTTTCTCATCACGATTTTACAGGTGAGAGGCTGAGATTCACTGGTGACGTCCTGTGACTGTGGCTTGTTTGGGTTCTGAATTCAGGCCTGACTGACACATCACCCTTTTGTCCTAGTTCTGTGTCTACAGGGAGAGAGATGAGGTTTATCCCTTCTCAGGGTGAGTAGCAAACGGCTTCATTTTTCCCCTTCCTTTAGGGGCTCTGAGAGGGGACAGGAGCCCCCCTGGGTCTGGGTCCTGATTCCAGAGACCTGTCAGCCCCTTCCCGCCACCCCAGCCCCCAGCCACCCTTCCTTCCCCGGCCACGTCTGCCCCCTTCCTACCAGTGTCCTAGCCCTCAGCCCACGTGGTCTGGTGATTATTGTTTTTTCACATGCTCCTCTAAATTCAAACTCAATTGCAATTCCATTTAAGTGATCCCAGTCACTCACTGAGCACACTCTGGGCCAGGCCCTCTGTCAGGGCTGTCCCATCGCACAACTCCAGGGGGCACCATTCCCAAGAATGCAATGTCAGTGGTACCTGGGGCAGTGGCTGTGCTCTGCATTGAGCAGAGAGAGGAGAGCAGGCCTAATCCTGGAGGAGGGGCTGTGATGGAGGAGAAAATTATGCCATCTGTGCAGGCCAGGGGAGGCACTAAACTCTTCATGGGGCCTCCCACCCCAGCCATCAATGGACCAAGTCATTTGGACTGTGCCCAGGTCCAGATCATACCTACTCCCAGGTCCGAGGTAGGATGGGGGCTCATGTGGACAGACCGGAGACTTAATTCCAAGAAGAAAGGATTGCCATCTATATAGGGGGGTAAGACTAAGAAAGATGATGACAGAGACCCAGGGATGGAGAAAGGAAAGGAAAGAAAAAGAAGGAAGTAAAAACACTCATCACTAAATGATCCCTGTCAGACCCCTACCTGCACAGCGCAGCCTGGAACCTCCAGAGATCAGTGTCTGGCCGTCAGCTCTGGGCAGAAGCTCCCAAGTCTGATGTGACTCTGACCTGGCTTCTGACAACTCAGGTCCAGGACGGGGACCAGCCTGGCTCCTCCCCCTGGTGATGAAATCTCACTCCAGCCCACTGGGCCCAGGGTTCTGAGGGACAGTGCCTGTCCTTACTTCCCGATGTTGAACTTGAGAAGGAGACCTTGTCCTGGACTCAGGGCTCTCCCCACCCCCAGGGTCAGATCTGAAGCCTACAGCTCAGAGTTAGCTGCTGTGGCTGCCATTGTCCCCACATGCCTGGTAAACAGGTTTCTTAAGAGGAGGGGTGGGGCCGACACTTGGTAACCGGGGCTTTGTCTGGAGCGTGGAAGAAAGTCTTGGCGCGGGGCCACAGCCCATGCCCAGGTGTGATTGGCACATGCTTGTGCTGTTCGCTGAGCTCCCGGGGGAGTCCCGCATCCCTGAAGTAGCGGAGCCAAGACTTGGAGTCAGAGTGTGGGTCCCGGTTCTGTTGCTCACTAGCTTACCTGTGACGGGAGAATCATTTAACCCACCAAGGCCAAGAGTTTGCATTTGCAAAGTGAGGCAATAATAGGTACCTCTTAAAGAGTTAGGATTATTAAGTGAGATAATGTGTATGCAATGAGATGTTGAAATGGGACAATTTCTGTCTCAGTTTTGGCTGAGGTCCAGTGGATGAGGACAATATAATAGGTGCCGAGTATCTTCCTTGGAATTCTAAAAGTGAGTCAGGACACCCGGGAAGTCATGCCATGGAGACCATGGCAACAGCTAAGCTCAGGGCACCTGCTGCCCCAGCCACAGCCACTCCCCTGGCACTGAACACTCACCCCGAGGCCTCACTTGCCCTGGCGTTCTTGGCCCGTGACTGAGCTCAGATGACTGGCCCTTTCCTGCAGGAGGTGTGGCTCAAATAATGGCATTTTTGGCTGGAGGACACTCCATGGGCCAGCCAAAATTTTATTCAAACTGAGCTAGAATCCCATGGCAATTGCTTTGCAAAAAGTTGTTGGAGTGACCTGGGGACCCTTCCCGCTTCCCCTTCGGCAAGGGGTGGAGGCGGCGAAAATGAGAGAGGCGTTTCAGAGGGTCTGTGTAGAACTGTGTGCGTCCAAGATGGTCTAGGCTGGGGGCATCAAGAAAGGAGGAGAGGCACCAGCAGGCTAGGCCAGGGTCTGGAGCGCGGAAGCTGGACAGCTCCCACTGTCAGGAGGCTGCAGAGAGGGTTCTGGCTCCGGCACACGGGACTAGGGTGGGTGTTGAAGGCCTTGGCTGCATGGCCCTTGCCCTTCCTGCTCCTCCAGGGGGTCCGCTGACTGACAGATCATTCCCTTCCTCCCCGCCTCTCCTCAGGCTGCTCTTTGCTGCCTTTCTAGTGGCCAGGTTGGGGGGCCATGCGCACCCCATCAGAGCACTGACCACTCGGGATTTTTCCTGGCTGTGTCCCCAGCTAGGGTGACAACAGCTCTGATGGGCCGCTGTGAGCTAAGACCCTGAGCAGCCTGGGGGCTCCCGAGGGCTCAGTGAAAGGACCAGTGAAAGCAAATTAGAGTCCTTGCTCAGAGAATTCCAGTCGCTGTCCAAGGTCGGGAGGCAAGCCAGTGATGAAGCAAGGCTTGAGCACAGTATCCCGATGTCTAAGCTGGACTTCCTCCTGCCCTGGGCTCTGGGAGACTCTCCAGCCCATTCCCACTGCTCCAGGAACCAGCTAGGCCCCACGCCTGCCAGACTGGACCAGGCCCCTCACCTGAATTTTATTCTGCAGTTAGAAGCCTGATCACCTGTGAGGAGCTGTCAGCATTATGTGCCAACAACTAGAAAGAAGGAGTCTCACCAAGGTAGAGATTTGCCCCTTGTAAGGCATCACCAACTCAATGGACGTGAATCTCAGCAAACATCAGGAGATAGTTAAATGACGGGGAAGCCTGTCATGCTATAGTCCAAGGGGTTGCATAGAGTCGGATAAAACTTAGCGACTGAACAACAAGACGAAGGTGTGTGATGCTGGCTCTGTTAGACTCCATAGTGTGAAGCTTAGACTCTGACACTCTGGTTGGTCTGCAGCATACACCCCTCCTCTCCTTTCCCTGCAGAACTTATCTCTGGAAGTTTACCTGCTTCAATAGGGCTCCTGGCTCCCCTGTGCTGAGGCTGGCAAATGTAATGGGGGGAAAATTGCCTTTGTATCATGTAGCAAATGGAGGTGTACCATATCTCAGTGGCCTCACCAAGCCTGTTAGGTTTCAGGAAAGCCATCTGTCCTAGGATGGGTTTCTAAGCTGTCACTGACCCCAATCAGGCATTGATCGATAAGTGACCAATCAATCAATCATCCATTAGTTTTAAATTATCAGCATTCACCAAGTTTCTGCTGTATATCCAACCCTGTGCTTGACCTGTGCTTGACAGAAATAAAGCAGATCTTAGATGCCTTACTTTAAGGAAATTCAGCTGAAGAGCTCAGAGGTGGGGACAGAGAAAAGGATGAGGGATTTGAAATAAGACAAGGGTAGGTATGAATGACAGCACTTTAGAACTGTGACTGGTGACTGTGGACAAGTGAATTCACTTATTTTAGGCTCAGTGCTCAGGATCCCTGGCTTGCTTGTGAATACTAAAGAGAGAATAGAAAATACTTTGCCCACTATCGCATCCATGGGAAATGCTCTGTTGGTGGTGTCAAATGCAGGATGAATGCACACAACTATAAACATTTAAACTGAGATAGGGATTCAGAGAAGGAAGATAGTCATGTGTGAATTATAAGGTCTAGGCTTTTAAAGCAGATAATTCAGACAAATTTGAGTCTGGGCCTAGGCCCTTGAAATATACTTTTCAGAATGTGAAGTACAACAGATGACCACAAGGGAGAGACATAGGACAAATTTTAGCATCTTCCATTCCACCATCCTGGGCAGAGAAGTCAATGCTGTTGTTCAGTCGCTCAGCCCTGTCTGACTCTTTGCCACCCCATGGACTGCAGCACATAAAGCCTCCCTGTCCTTCACCATCCCCTAGAGCCTGCTCAAACTCATGTCCATTGAGTCAGTGATGCCATCCAACCATCTCATCCTCTGCTGTCCCCTTCTCCTCCTGCCTTCAATCTTTCCCAGCATCAAGGTATTTTCCAATGAGTCAGCTGTTTGCATTAGATGGCCAAAATATTGGAACTTCAGCTTCAGCATCAGTCCTTCCAATGAATATTCAGAGTTGGTTTCTTTTACAATTGACTGGTGTGATCTCCTTGCAATCCAAGGGACTCTCAAGAGTCTTCTCCAACACCACAGTTCAAAAGCATCAATCCTTTGTTATTCACCCTTCTTCAGGGTCCAACTCTCACATCCATACATGACTACTGGAAAAAACATAGCTTTGACTAGATGGCACTTTGTTGGAAAAGTAATGTCTCTGCTTTTTAATATGCTGTCTAGGTTGGTCATAGCTTTTCTTCTAAGGAGCAAATGTCTTTTAATTTCATGGCTGCAGTCACCATCTGCAGTGATTTTTGAGCCCAAGAAAATAAAGTCTGTCACTGTTTTCATTGTTTTCCCATTTGCCATGAAGTGATGGGACCAGATGCCATGATCTTAGTTTTTTGAATGTTGAGTTTTAAGCCAGACTTTTCATTCTCTTCTTTCACTTTCATCAAAAGGCTCTTTAGTTCTAATACATGAGGAACCAATAGGTGAGAATTATTCACTCCCTCTCACACCCATGTTTAATCAGTTAAACTCCCATAGACAATATCTCTACACAGATGGGGGATTCATTTTTCAATTGCAACAAGATGTCAAAAGTTATCTGAGACATTCCTGGCATATAGGAGCCAGTGTGTCAGAGAAGTATCTGAATCTTTCTCTGATTTTGTTCACATTTTCTGATCAACTCTCTCATTATCTCTCTAAAATATGTAAATATCTAGTGTTTTCTGTATTTCTCTGAAACTTCTGGGACACTGACTATCTTCCTGAAATATTCTGAAACTCCTTGAAATGCTGACTTTCTGTAAGTTTCTAAAATTATAAATCTCTATGTTGTTGTTATTGTTCAGTTGCTAAGTCATGTCTAACTCTTTGGGACCCCATGAACTGCAGCATGCTAGTCTTCCCTGTCCTTCACTGTCTGCTGGAGTTTGCTCAAATTCATGTCTGTTAAGTCCTGAGAAATCTGTATGCAGGTCAGGAGGAAGCAAGAGTTAGGACTGGATGTGGAACAACAAACTGGTTAAAAATTGGGAAAGGAGTACGTCAAGGCTGTATATTGTCACCCTGCTTATTTAACTTATATGCAGAGTACATCATGTGAAATGCTGGGCTGGATGAAGCACAAGCTGGAATCAAGATTGCTGGGAGAAATATCAATAACCTCAGATATGCAGATGACACCACCCTTATGGAAGAAAGCAAAGAAGAACTAAAGCCTCTTGATAAAAGTGAAAGAGGAGAGTGAAAAAGTTGGCTTAAAACTCAACATTCAGAAAACTACAACCATGGCATCTGGTTCCATCACTTCATGGCAAATAAATGAATAGATGGAGAGACATGGAAACAGTGAGAGACTTTATTTTTGGGGGGCTCCAAAATCACTATGGGTGGTAACTGCAGCCATGAAATTAAAAGACACTTGCTCCTTGGAAGAAAATCTATGACTAATCTAGACAGCATATTAAAAAGCAGAGACATTACTTTGCCAACAAAGGCTCGTCTAGTCAAAGCTATGGTTTTTCCAATAGTCATTGTATGGATGTGAGAGTTGGACTATAAAGAAAACTGAGTGCTGAAGAATTGATGCTTTTGAACTGTGGTGTTGCAGACTCTTGAGAGTCCCTTGGACTGCAAGGAGATCAAACCAGTCAATCCTAAAGGAAATCAGTCCTGAATATTCATTTGAAGGACAGATGCTGAAGTTGAAACTCCAATACTTCGGCCACCTGTTGGAAAGAACTGACTCCTTGGAAAAGACCCTGATGCTGGGAAAGATTGACAGCAGGAGAAGAATACGACAGAGGATGAGATTGATGTAGGATGGCATCACCAACTCTGTCGACATGAGTTTGAGCAAGCTCTGGGAGTTGGTGATGAACAGGGAAGCCTGGCATGTTGCAGTCCATGGGATTGCAAAGAGTTAGACATGACTGAGCAACTGAACTGAATGAAGTAGGTGATGCCATCCAACCATCTCATCCTCTATAGTCGCCTTCTCCTCCTGCCCTCAGTCTTTCCCAGCATCAGGTTCTTTTCCAATGAGTCAGCTCTTCTCATTAGCGGGGTCTTTTTCTGACCATCTCTAGCCTTTGTGGCAGCCATCTGTCTACCACAGCTTATTATCACTTCATAAGTGGATATGGGACAAAAAACAGGTGCTGTCTGGAAGAAACTTCAGGAATTTTCACTTTCTAGTTCTGTTCTACAACTGTTTTGGTTCAGAAGAAGGCGGAGATCAGACCCCTTCCCACAGGGAAGATTCAGTTAGAACTGGAACCAGAGAAAAGAGCTGGGTATTTGGAGTCAGTCAAACTTGGATTTGATTTTCTGTTCCTCATCTTACTATTTGTGTGACCTTGGCAAACTGCTTCTCCCCCTCCAAGTCTCTTTTCTAACCTAGTGAAACTAGTCCTCCAGATCTCAAGATTGTCGTAAGAATTAGCAGCCATAAGAGGTAGTCAGGTATAAAGTCCCTGGTGAATGCCCGTGACCATCCTAAGTGAGGTGTGAGTCTGGACGACAGAGATTCACGGATGCATTCCATTAGCCCTTGTCATGGAAAGGAAGCATTCAGAGTCCACTGCATTTAAGACATCGCTTGTGTGAGCCCACAATATTGCCTCCTCTACAGATTCTGTGGGCTGTGGATCTGAAAGAATTAGTCTTTCCCAGCTTTACTGATGTATAATTTCTACTCTGTCATGGCATATGGTCCTCTTAATGTGCTTTGAATTTGAATTGCTAGTATTTTGTTGGGAATTTTTGCATTCATGTTCATCAGGCATATCAGCCTATAATTTTCGGTTATTGTGGTGACCTTGCTTGGCTCTGGTATTAAGGTGATGCGAGCCTTTCCGAATGAGTTTGTAAGTGTTCCCTTCTCTTTGATTTTCGGGAAGAGTTTAGAAGGATTTGGTACTAATTCTTCTTTAAATATTTGGTAGAATTTACCAGTGAGGTCATTTCAGTCTAGGTTTTATTTGTTGGGAGATTTTGGTTTATTGATACAATCCCCTTACACATTATTGATGTGCTTTAGTTTTTTGGTTTCTTCCTGATTCAGGCTTTTTAGGTTGTATATTTCTGGAAGTGTCGGAGCCGGCACACGAGATCCCACCCATGACAAGGTCATGAGGGAGAAAACCTGAAGGGCAAGGCGGATCAGGTTTTCAGGGATTCTGAAAAGCTGCCCCCGGCGCTCACCTTAAAGATGATATCTGTCTTTCTGATGCCTGCCTCAATAGACTACTCCCTAATTTCTGTGACACAGGCAGAAGGTCTTCCCCGATCTCCTCCCAAATAAGAATCAATTTAGAACTTTAATCTATAAGTTTCCCAGGTGGTGGTATTTTATGAGATTATCCAGGGTGAAAGGAGTGTTTTAATTTAAACTCCTTTGCTGGTATTTTAGTTTGTATGGCAAATGCGTTTATGCCCTTGGTACTAATATGCATGATTGCTTATGATACCCTAATCATAAAACAGCATAAAGAACCTGATCACATAAAGGCCCTAATAGACATAGAGCCCTTTGGGGAGTGAGAAAGCCCTATTAGAAAACACAAGAAAAATTATTCTAAAGGTGGTTATTGGGTTGACGTTTGCTTGCTGTGTTTTGCTTGCTGTGTTTCTGCTTTTAATGTGCTATGGTTGTGTTATAGAAACCATTGTTAATATAGTTAAAGATCTAGAGAAATAAGAAATTAGCCCTAGTGTGGTAACAATGAAATGGTTGTTAATTGTCACCCAAGAGTGCTAGGCAGAAGCTGCCTCACCAAAGTCGCAGAGTCAGTGTGGGGTAAACTTCTTAGATAAACGCAACTGACAACTTCTGCAGAAGGATTAATTTTTGTGTTAACAAGGTTATACTTCTACTCTGTACTCTTGCCCTATGAGACTGCTACCTTTCAGTTAAGGTCACCATAGAAACAGAAAATAGGTTTACATTCACCTGACCTGCATAAAATGTTAATAGACCCCAAGGCCAGAAGATAATGTACAAGACCCTCATAAACAAAGAAGAATGCAGAAAACACCCTGGTTTCGTGAAGAACAAGCTGACGTAATGTTAAACTATCTTCCCTTAGAAATGTACTAACTTAGGGTATAAAAGCCACGGTAAAAAATAAAACATTGCCAGACTGTGCCAGACCATGCAAACACCCCCAGTCTGGTCACTCTCTCTTTCTCTCTCTCTCTCTCTCTCTCTCTCTCTCTCTCTCCATTCATCCTGAGACTTGGCCCTATCAAGGTTGGTCTCATGTGTCTTCTCACTCTCTCTCGCTGACGCCGTTCATCCTGAGGGTACCCCCTGGATCCTGCCGGGGCTGGACCCCGGCGTGGAAGTTCATTCATTTCTTCTAGGTTATCCAATTTTTAACATATAATTGTTCATAGAAGCCTCGTGATCTTTTATATTTCTGTGGATTCAGCCTGTTTCATTTATGTCTCCTGTTTCATTTATGATTTTATTTGAGTCTTCTCTCTTTTTTTAACTTTTCTAGCTAAAACTTTGTTAATTCTGTTATTCTTTCAAAAACCTAAGTTTTGTTGATATTTTCTGTTGTATTTCTTGTCTCATTTCATTTATTTCTGCTCTAAAGTTCATTATTTCCTTCCTTCTAATAACTTTGGGTTTATTTTGTTCTTCTTTTTCTAGTTACTTGAGGTATAACATTAGATTTTTTATTTGAGATTTTTTTTTTCTTAACAGAGGTGTTACCGGGCTTCCCTGGTGGCTCAGTGGTAAAAAAAAAATTCACCTGCAATGCAGGAGACATGGTTTTGATTCCTGAATCGGAAAGATCCCAGAAGAAGGAAATGGCAATCCACTCCAAATTCTTGCCTGGGAAATCCCATGGAGAGAAGATCCTGGTGGGCTACAGTCTATGGGGTTGCAAAGATTCGGGATGTGATTTAGGGACTAAACAGCGATAAGGCATTGATCACTATGAGTTACTTACTTTGAATACGCAATATCAAGGGTTGAACACAAGGTGGAGCAATAGAGCAGATTTCAGTATCTTCCCACTGCTGTTTACCTTTAAATAATGAGTAGAGAGTCTTTGGTTGGAGAAGGCAATGGCACCCCACTCCAGTACTCTTGCCTGGAAAATCCCATGGACGGAGGAGCCTGGTAGGTTAGAGTTCATGGGGTCGTGAAGAGTCGGACGCGACTGAGCGACTTCACTTTCACTTTTCACTTTCATGCACTGGAGAAGGAAATGGCAACCCACTCCAGTGTTCTTGCCTGGAGAATCCCAGGGGAGGAGGAGCCTGGTGGGCTGCCGTCTATGGGGTCGCACAGAGTCGGACACGACTTCAGCGACTTAGCAGCAGCAGAGACGTTGGTGGGCTCCAGACCACAATTTGCAAGAAGTCGGACACGGACTTAGCCACTGAACAACAACAACAAAGAGACTTTGGTGCCACTTCAGACACTATTTTATGTGTGATCCCATCTGCCTGCAGTGTCTAGCTAGCATCAATGAGAATTATGTGGGCAGCTGGAAATCCGAGCTGTTGTTGGATAATATGTCTCTGTATTTAACATTCAGACTTGTGTGGTCCAATAGAAGTTTCTGCTATGATGGAAATATTCCAAACATATGCTGTTCAAAATGGTAGCTACTAACCACATATGGCTATTAAACCCTTGAAATGTGACAAATACAAATGAGGGACAAAATTTTAAATTAAATTTAATGATAATTAACTTGAATATAAATAGCTACCTGTGGATAGCAAGTTCTGGATTGGACAGCACAGAGTTCTAGATGACTTCAGTTTATCTAGTAATGAATGAACACTCTCCAACCCAGGCTCTTTACATGATTGAGCGAAGATGAATTAGTGAGGTTGTCTCCCAAGGAACTCATAGTGGAGGAGGGGTAGGAAGTGGGGGATGAAGCAAAGATGAAGTCATAAACACTACTATATAAGCAAACCTAATTACTACAGTTGTTGTAGTTGCTAACTCGTGCTCCACTCTTTTGCGACCCCATGGGCTGTAGCCCGCCAGGATCCTCTGTCCGTGCAATTTCCCAGGCAAGAATATTAGGGTGGGTTGCCATTTCCTTCTCCAGGAGATCTTCCAGACCCAGGGATCGAACCCACATCTCCTGCATTAGTAGGCGGATTCTTTACCACTGAGCCACCAGGAAAGCCCCTTTTGAGTGCCTACTCATCAGCAAAACACCCGTAGTGTGGTTTAATCCTTAGGGCATCCATATAAGACTTTTCAGATGAAGAAACCAACGCACAGAGTGACCAAATGGCTTATTTGTGGCAATTCAGACGCCAACTTAGGTGGGTGTCTTACTCTAAAATTTTTGTATAATACCTATGAGGAGCTTAAAAGAAGACTTCATCACATAGAGTGGGGATACTATGCAAGCTTTCTAAAGAGAGTTGGATTTCAGCTGGTAGGAAGAATAAGTAGGGTTTTAGTTGAAAAGGAGAGAAGACAGAGTCCAAGCAGAAGGGCAGCGTAAGTCAGTGAGGCAAGAAATCCTGGGGGCGTATTCTGCACATAAGCATTGCACTTAACCAAAATCCTGGGAGCGAGCAACTTGCCTCACCTTTGTAACAGGTTTGACTGAGTCAGGAGGGGATTGTTCCCTGACTGGAGGAGTCTGTGCTTATGGGGAAATTGAGAGGGTGTGGTCTACTGGAACAACATCATCTCAAACCACTGGTCTGTGAAATCGACTAGAGAGCACCCACTGGGGCTGGAGGGATGTAGTGCCCAGGGAGGAGGACCAGCGGGGGCAGGAGAGACGGTGTCTCCCTTTAAGGTGGATAAATGCATGGGGTGCAAACATACCATGTACATTTAAACATCAGTGAAAAATCCCAGCTTCTTAAAGATGAATTGTGGATACCAGCACAGAGACATGGCAAATGATGGGAGCTATGAAATTCAAGACCTATTAGACTCACTCCTTTGCCTGTATTTTCAGGATTCATCCATCAACAGATGTAAGAGAAACTGTTGATGAAATAATCAGCTTCTTTGGCATCAGTTATGTGGTGGGATCAGCAGACAAAGTTTTTCATATTGTTGTTGTTGTTCAGTCGCTAAGTGGTGTCCAACCCTTTGCGACCCCATAGACTGCAGCACTCTGGACTCCCCTGTCCTTTACTATCCCCTGGAGTTTGCTTAAACTCATGTCTATTGAGTTGGTGATGCTATCTAACCATCTCATCCTCTGCTACCCCCTTCTTCTTTTGCCTTCAGTCTTACCAAGCATCAGGGTCTTTTCCATTAAGTCAGCTCTTAGCCTCAGGTGGGCAGAATATTGAAGCTTCAGCTTTAGGATCGGTCCTTCCAACGAGTGTTCAGGGTTGATTTCCTTTAGGGTTAGCTGGTTTGATCTCCTTGCAGTCCTAGGGACTCTCAAGAGTCTTCTCTAACACCACAATTCGAAAGCATTTTCATACTGGGCTTTCAAAAAGATATTTCCCCAAATATCTTGGAGACACAATGGTATGTCTGATGGACTTGTGATGGTTTATGCCACTATGACAACCTTGAGGCATGTCTCTATGACTTAAACATGCAGCTCTTTTCTTGGCCATGTTCCTAACAAATGTCTTTCGTGATCTAAATAAAGGCGTTGGCTAAAGGGTTATCCTATTTGATAAAGAGAATTAAACTGCTATTCAGAGACTCAAAAGCCAAGAAGTTGTCATCTTCTATAATTGATTTGACTCTATCAAGATCATATTTAATTACAAGAGCTGTAAAGCCTACCATTTAGCCCCAGGAAAAGCAATTTGAAAAGGAAAGGAATGTTTGATTTGGTAATGTCAGTCTCAGCCTAACTTTTTTAGCACCTGCTTTGAGGATCTCATGGTGAACAAATCACTGCTCTCACTGATTGCACATTCCCCACATCAGAGCCAGATAGGGTCATGTTTACGCTTGCTACTTAAATGGGGACTTCAGAGTCTATAGTGATTTATGGCCTGATGCTGGAAAAGGTTGAGGGCAGGAGGAGAAGGGGGCGACAGAGGATGAGATGGTTTGATGGCATCATTGTCTCAATGGACATGAGTTGGGGCAAACTCTGAGGAATAGTGAAGGACAGGAGAGCCTGGCATGCTGCAGGCCCTGGGGCTGCAAAGAGTTGGACATGACTCAGTTACTGAACAAGGAAAACAACAATGGTGTGAAGAGTAGAGGCCTGGATATGGATAAACCCAGTGCTAGCCTGGCTTTTCTGTGGAAGTACAGAGTATTTCTTTAAAAACTTGTTTTAAGATTTTTAAGTTAAAAAAATTAAATGTGATGGGAGTGTGGGGGTAGGCAGAGGTGATTGTCCTGTGACATTTTCCCCTTAAATGCAGATCTCTGCTTAGAGAAAAGAACAGGAGGCTGTGAAAGCCAGGGTTTATCTATCAGGCTCAGTCCTGAGGGGTGTCTCCCCAAAACAGCACTGGAGGGGCAAAAACTCATGCAGACAGCAGAAAACACTCTGAGTTGCTTGAGTGTGGGGTCAAGTCCTCACCTCAGGTCTGTCTGACACAGGGTGTAGCCTGAGCAGGCCCTAGGAAGCCTATTTTTTTTTTTTTTTTTTTTTTTTTTTTTTTAGGAAGCCTTTTTTTAAGCAACTTAAGTGCTTGCAGCTCCACTGACCTGGCTTTACCTCCCTCCTCCAATTGTTCTCTGGGCTAAAACCAAGACCTTTACAGATGTGTCTCTGAGCACATTACCCAATCCTGCACTCTGCTTAGAACCTACCAGGAATGTCAGCACTGTTACTGCTGCCCGCGTGGTCTACCCTAGAGCTTCATTTGCCCGCAAACTCCTTCCCTTTCACCCTCCACACTCCACTCACTGTGGTCTTTTGTTTCCTGCCAACACCCTGAGCGCCCTCCCACTGCAGGACCTTTGCGCATGCGCCACCTTTGTCCATTGAGCATCCCTGTATCCATCCATTGCTTTGTTCTCTCATAGATTTGTATTGTTGTTATTCAGTGACTAAGTTGTGTCCAACTCTTTGCAACCCCATGGACTGAGGCACGCCAGGCTTCCCTGTCCTTCACTATCTCCCAGAGTTTGCTCAAACTCACGTCCATTGAGTCAGTGATGCCATCCAACTATCTCATCCTCTGTTGCCCATTTCTCCTCCTGCCCTCAATCTTTCCCAGAATTAGGATCTGTAGATACGTTTACTTCCCATAAGCTCTGGAGATAAGGGATTGGCCTAATTCTTCTCATCATATTATTCCCAGCATAATGCCAGACACATAGTCAATAACTACAATAATTGTTTAAAGCCTAACTGAACTTTCTAGAGTGAAAGACTTCATGCTATCAGATTTTGCTTCTAGGAAATCACATCAATTCCATGTGACATGTGACATACTGACACTGGTGTATCATATCTATCTTCCATTGCTCTTCTCTTTTAATTTCTCAGGGTGGGGTGGAGTGAAACTGAGTTATGGCTGGGAAGGCTTAAGCATTGCCAAAGGGCCAATGAGTAGGTGGGGGAGGTGGAAAGGCTTTTGGAGTATGAGGCAAAGTAGGAGGAAGGAATTTTTCCAGGCTGTCCTGAGGAGCCATCTACTTTCTCAATGACTATGTTATCTCACTTGGAAACAAACTGAGATCATTCTGTCATTTTTGAGATTGCGCCCAAGTACAGATGACAGGCTGGATGAAGCACGAACTGGAATCAAGATTGTAGGGAGAAATATCAATAACCTCAGATATGCAGATGACACCACCTTTGTGGCAGAAAGCAAAGAGTAACTAAAACGCTTCTTGATGAAGGTGAAAGAGGAGAGTGGAAAAGCTGGCTTAATGCTCAACATTCAAAAATTGAAGATCATGGCATCCAGTCCCATCACTTCATAGCAAATAGATGGGGAAGTAATGGAAACACTGACAAACTTTATTTTCTTGGGCTGCAAAATCATTGTGGACAGTGACCAGGGCCATGAAATTAAAAGATACTTGCTCCTTGGAAGAAAAGCAGTAAAAAGTCTCGACAGCATACTAAAAAGCAGAGACATAACTTTGTCTGCAAAGGTCCATATATTCAAAGCCATGGTTTTTCCAGTAGTTGTGAATGGATGTGAGAGCTAGACAACAAAAAAATCTGAGTGCCTAAGAACTGATACCTTTTGAACTGTGGTGCTGGAGAAGACTCGAGTATTCCTCGGACAGCAAGGAAATCAAACCCATCAACCCTAAAGGAAATCAACCCCGAATATTCATTGGAAGGACTGATGCTGAAGCTGAAGCTCCAATACTTTGATCACTTGATGCAAAAAGCCGACTCATTGGAAAAGACCCTGATGATGGGAAAGAATGAAGGCAGGAGGAGAAGGGGATGACAGAGGATGAGATAGTTGGATGGCATCACCTACTCAATGGACATGAGTTTGAACAAACCCTGGAAGATTGTAAAGGACAGGAAACCTGGGGCACCACAGCTCATGGGGTTGCAAAGAGTCGGACACAACTGAGTGACTGAAGAACAATAACTGCATTTTGGACTCTTGTTGACTGTGAGGGCTACTCCCTTTCTTCTAAGGATTCTTGCCCATAATAGGAGATATAATGATCATCTGAATTAAATTCACCCATTCCCATCCATTTTAGTTCTCTGATTCCTAAGATGGTGATGCTCACCCTCACCACGTCCTGCTTCACCACATCCAATTCAGCTTGGTTCATGGACCTAACATTCCAGTTTCCTATACAATAATGTTCTGGACAGCACTGGACTTTACCCTCACCAGCAGGCACATCCACAACTGAGTGATGTTTCTGCTTTGGCCCAGCGGCTTCATTCTTCCTGGAGCTATTAGTAATTGCCCTCTGCTCTTCCCCAGGAGCATGCTGGTCACCTTCTGATCTGGGGGACTCATCTTTCGATGTAATATATTTTTGCCTTTTTGGTTTTCAGTGTTCATAGCATTGTCATAGCAAGAATACTGGAGTGGTTTGCCATTCCCACTTACAGTGGACCTCGTTTTGTCAGAACTCTCCACTGTGACCCATCCATCTTGGGTGACCCTGCACGGCATGGCTCATAGCTTCATTGAGTCATGCAAACCCCTTAGTCACAACAAGGTTGTGATCCATGAAGGGATCCAAGTCTATGCCCCAACCACTGATGCCAAAGAAACGGAGGTTGACCAGTTCTATGAAGACCTACAAGGCCTTCTAGAATTAACACCAAAAAAAGATGTCCTTTTCATCAGAGGGGACTGGAATGCAAAAGTAGGAAGTCAAGAATACCTGGAGTAACAGGCAAATTTGGCCGTGGGTTACAAAATGAAGCAGGGCAAAGGCTAACATAATTTTGCCAAGAGAAATGCACTGGTCATAACAAGCACCTTTTCCAAACAACACAAGAGACAACTTTACACATGGACATCACCAAATGCTCAATACCAAAATCAAATTGATTATATTCTTTTCAGCTGAAGATGGAGAAGCTCTATACAGGCAGCAAAAACAAGACCTGGAGCTGACTGTGACTCAGATCATCAGCTCCTTACTGCAAAATTCAGGATTAAATTGAAATAAGTGTGGAAAACCACTAGACCATTGAGGTATGACCTAAATCAAATCCCTTATACAGTGGAGGTGAAGAGTAGATTTGAAGATTAGATCTGGAAGACAGAGTGCCTGGAGAACTATGGACAGAGGTTTGTAACATTGTGCAGGAGGAAGTGACCAGGACCATCCTAAAGAAAAAGAAATGCAAGGGGGCAAAGTGGTTGTCTGAGGAGGTTTTACAAATAGCTGAGAAAAGAAGAGAAGTGAAAAGCAAGGGATAAAGGGAAAGATATACTCAATTGAACGCAGAGTTCCAAAGAATAGCAAGGAGAGATAAGAAAGCCTTCCTCAGTGATCAATGCAAAGAAATAGAGGAAAACAATAGAATGAGAAAGACATGAGAGCTCTTCAAGAAACTAGAGATACTGAGGGAACATTTCATGCAAAGATGGGCACAATAAAGGACAGAAATGATATGGACCTGACCGAAGCAGAAGATATTAAGAAGAAGTGGCAAGAATATACAGAAGAACTGTACAGAAAAGGTCTTAACAACCCACAATGGTGTGATCACTCACCTAGAGGCAGAGATCTGGAGTGTGAAGTCAAGTGGGTCTTAGGAAGCATTACTATGAACAAAGCTGGTGGAGGTGATGGAATTTAAAGTCCTGAGCTGTTTAAAATCCTATAAGTTGATGGTGTCAAAGTGCTGCCCTCAATATGCCAGCAAATCTGGAAAACTCAGCAATGGCCAGAGGACTGGAAAAGGTCAGTTTTCACTCCAATCCCAAAGAAGGGCAATGCCAAAGAATGCTCAAACTATCATACAGTTGTGCTTATTTCACACATAAGGAAATAGAAGAAAACAGAGGAAAGACTAGAGAGCTCTTCAAGAAGATTGGAGATATCAAAGGAAAGTTTCATGCAAAGATGATCACAATGTCTATAAATTAAGAGGTTTTTCCAGTAGTCATGTACGGATGTGAGAGTTGGGCCATAAAAAAGGCTGAGCACTGAAGAATTGATGCTTTCAAACTGTGGTGCTGGAGAAGAGTGAAAACAGTGGTTGAAAGGGCTATGTTTTTCTCCCAGTGTTGAGCTTTGCTTCCTTGTGAGAGGAGTTCTTTATTTTTTTTTGGTTGCCCTGGGTCTTTGTTGCTATGTACAGGCTTCTCTAGTTGTGGTGTGGGCTTAGTTGCCCTCTTCATTGGAAGACAGATTCTTCACCAGTGGACCACCAGGGAAGTCCTCATGAAAGGGTTTTTTCCTAAGTGTATTAGAGTAATATCCTTGGTCTCACTCTACCTCCTCACTCCTCTCCGTGCTTTCATGGCATGCATTTGGGATCAGGAACTGACTTGTGTCTTCCTGAAACTTCTTCCCCTCATCTATCTAAGATAGGCAACGCACAGGAGACATGTGTTCTCAATGGAGGTAAGTTTAGCAGTTGTCTGACTCTATGTCATATGTCTAAAGGCTAGAGTCATGGATCACCCACTCACTCATATATGCTAACTTCATCTTATACCAATGATTTATAAGGGCTTTCCTGGTAGTTCAGATGGTAAAGAATCTGCCTGTAATGCAGGAGACCTGGGTTTGATCCCTGGGTTGGGAAGATCCCCTGAAGAAGGGAATGGCTACCCACTCTAATATTCTTGCCTGGGGAATTCCATGGACTGAGGAGCCTGGCAGGCTATAGTCCATGGGCATGCAGAGAGTCGGACATGACTAACTAAAGTGTTGCAATGACATTTTAATTCACAATCTGCCTTGATCTTTGTATTATTTCTCAATTAGTTTAGTTTTATTTTGGAAAATGGTGTTTGGAAAAATGGTGTTTATCAGTCATACTAAAGGTGTGGTCTCGATATCCACGGATAGTATCAGCACTACCTGGAACTTCTTGGAACCTACTTGCCTATATCTACTGAATCAGAAACTCCACCTACTCTCTGGGTGGAACCCAGTGGTTTGTGTTTTAATTTCTCTAGGTGATTCCCATGCATGCTGAAGCTTTGTAAGCACTCATTAAAATATGCCAAAATGTTATGTAATTGTGCAATGTGTTAGTCACTCGGTTTGTATTCAACTCTTTGAGACCCCATGGACTGTAACCCACTAGGCTCCTCTGTCCATGGAATTCTCCGGGCAAGAATACTGGAGTGGGTTGCCATTTCCTTCCTCAGGGGATCTTCCTGGCCCAGGGATTTAATCCAGGTCTCCTGTACTGCAGGCAGATTCTTTACCACCTGAACCACCAGGGAAACACTTTCTAAAATGTTACTCAAACCATATTAGGACTGGTTGCTTGCTGCTAGAAAATCAATACCCGAGAAGCAGTTGTTGGTAGAAAGGAAAGTTGCTTTTAGTCAGAATGCCAGCAACCTGGGGAGATGATGAACTAAATGTCCCCCCCAAAACCACCTCTGAAGATTCTGCTTTGTCATGAAAGTTTTTTAAAGGGGAAAAGGAAAGCAATCTTGTTGTAGTTGTTGTTCAGTCCCACAGCCATGTCCAACTCTTTGCAACCCCATGAACTACAGCATGCCAGGCTCCCCTGTCCTTCACCATCTCCTGGAATTTGCTCAAACTCAATGTCTGTTGAGTCTATAAGAAGCCAATTCTGACTCCATGTTGGAAGCTGTTTCTTTGATTTGCCTTTCGTTGTTTTGTTATTACAATCATACATAATAACTCACCTCAGAAGATCCTGTCCCTCTGCCTGATTGTAAACTAAAGTACCTTGGTTCGGAAAGATAATCTGATCCTGCTCACCTGTGCATGGAAGAGATTAACACACCCCCTTCCAAAGGCTGACCCTTCCCTGAGATGTTTAGCAAGACTGAGGGCCCTTTTGACTTTAGTTCATCACTGCCCCGCTCTCTCTAGTCTGCCTTTTTACTTTAGTTGCTCATTGCCTCTCTCTCTGACCCGATAAAAGAACCTGACATCCGGGCTCCGCCAAACTGCGTCTGCCATCTTCTAGGCCAGCCGACTTTCCAAAGAGTCATGTTCTTTGCCTCAGCACCTCGTCCCTCAGATTTATTGGCCTCTCGTGTGGCTGGCAGAGTGAGCTTGAATTCAGTAACAGTCTCAGTTAATCACTGAGATAGGGGTCAACATAGACTCCATCCCCCAACTGTGTGCAGGCTTGTCAACTTCTTGTGATTTTTCTTTAGATTCTGTCTTGTTCACACAGTTTGTTGGCAAAATTACTGAAGGGGATGCTAGAGAAAAGATCTAGTCATCTGTTAATTATTTATTCTTCATTTCTACTTTGATCTATGGAAAGAACCAATAGATTAGTCAAGGCATTGTGTGATCAGTAGAGCCAGAGGTGCCTGGTTTAAGGTTAGTGACAAGACAAAGGGGCCTTCTGTAGAGAGCTCTTCCCTGCAAAGAACTACATCCTGCCAAAACCTGCTTACATTACTAGTAATTTTCTTTGAGAGATAGGGCTGCAGATGTGCATGTGTTTCAGTATAAGATGATTTTAAAATAAATTACCTCATTTTTCAGATATTTTTGTGGGTTTCTTGGCTTATGTCCCATCAATAAATCTCATAGGGTGGAGCAGCAATTTTTTATGTCATTTGATGGATTATCAGCATTCAAGTTATCAAAAGTAGGCAAGATTACATATATTTGTAGTTTATGAGAGTAGATAAAATTTCCACTTTAGAATCTTAATTTTTAAGTAATTACATATTCCCAGGGAATGGCAAAGATAGAATCAAAAGCAATTGATTTCTGGATATTAACCATGTATCCTACAACCTTGCTATCACTGCTTATCAGTTCCAGGAGTTTTTTGTTTTGTTTCATTTTTGCAATTCCTTGGGATTTTCTTTATAGTGAATCTTTTTGTATATGAACAGCTTACCGTGTTTTACTATTGCTTTTGGCCAATATTCAAAAATAAAATTTTCTAAGATTTCCTCTACTCAGTATTTTCCTCTTTATCCTTTGTCTTTCCCACTCATACCTCAGGAATGAGCTCTGTTAAATGTCAAGGAAATTCTAACATGTAGAGACAGGTAAACGTCCCCAGGGAAGGAAAAAATTAGGGGGAGTTAGAAAAATTCCTATCCTGGGTCAACTGATTATCAATTAATTTATCTTTCCCCACCCTTAACAATGAGAATAATCAACAGAATCATTCTCTTGTTTATAATCAAGATATAATTTAACCCTACAGTGCAACAAATAAATCATGTGTGCAGTTCAAAGAATTTTGAAAAATGCATATGCTTGTTCATTGTGCACTATAGCACATTTTCTTTATCCATACACCACAGTTTATCCATTTGCTTTTTGACGGGCACTTGGAGAAGGAAATGGCAACCCACTCCAGTATTCTTGCCTGGAAAATCCCATGGACGGAGGAACCTGGTAGACTGCAGTCCATGGGGTCGCAAAGAGTCGGACAGGACTGAGCGACTTCACTTCACCTTGGACTATTTCTGATTTTTGACTGGACTACAAGGGCTGTGCTTACCCAGATTCAAGACTGAGGAAAGAGCCCCAAGTCAGCAACAGAGAGATCAATGGTTTAATGAATGGGGGAACTTACCTGTCTGAAGGAAGGTCCTAGAGCCACACTCCACCATGTACTATGGATGGCAAGGCAGACTTCACTCCTGGTGGCAGGGGGAAGTGAAGATGTTGGTCGCTCAGTTGTGCCTGACTCTTTGGGACCCCATGGACTGTAGCGCACAGGCTCCTTTGTCCATGGAACTCTGCAGGCAAGAATACTGAAGTGGGTAGCCATCCCCTTCTCCAGGGGATCTTCCTGACCCAGGGATTGAACCTGGATCTCCTGCATGGCAAGCAGATTCTTTACCAGCTGAGGCACAAGGGAAGCCTGATGGCAGGGGGAGGTTATCAAATACAGGGGCATTGATATCTAGTGGGCTCATTGTTTACCAGGGAAAACAGCAGAGGGGCTGTCCCTAACCATCCTTTTGAGAAGCATAGTGGAGTGTTCTGATCTAAAGTTGGAACAATCATTACCTGGGACCTGGGGCAAGTAAGAAGGTCAGTCATGTAACTAAGGTGTAACTGCAGAAACACTGGTAGAGCAGAGGAGAGGTACCGAGAGCAAGAGCACAGCCATCTTGAGTGGCCTGACCGTGCAACTAACTACCATGAACGTTCTTCTACAAAGAGTTTTGTAGATGTGTTTCCATTTCTCTTGGATTAATGCCTGGGAGTAGAAATTTTTGGTTACTGGGTAGATATCTGCTTTATAAGAAACTGCCAGTCTTGGACAGCAGGATATAGAAGTTCCAGTTATCACATCCTTGGCAACGCGTTGTATTGTCAGTGTTTTTATTTTAGCTATTTCAGTGACTCTGAGATGAAATCTCAATGTAGTTTACTTTGCAATACTTTGGCCACCTGATGCGGAGAGCTGACTCATTGGAAAAGACCCTGATGCTGGGAAAGATTGAGGACAGGAGGAGAAAGGGACGACAGAGGATGAGATGTTTGGATGGCTTCATAGACTCGATGGACCTGGGTTTGGGTGGACTCTGGGAGTTGGTGATGGACAGGGAGGCCTGGTGTGCTGCAGTTCATGGGGTCGCAAAGAGTCGGACACGACTGAGCAACTCTACTGAACTGGACTGAAACACTAGTAATATTGCACACATTTTAGCATGCTTATTGGCCTTTTATATATCTTCTTTTCTGATGTGTTTGTTTAAATCTTTTTCAATTGGGTTGTTTCAAAATTTTTTATTGAGTTGTAAATGTTATTTATATATTCTGGATGCAAACTCTTTGTCAGATGTATATATTGCAAATATTTTCTTCTGATTGAAGTCTTTTCCATTTAGTTTCTTAATAGTATTGCTGATAAGAAGTTTTTAATTTTGATAAAATCCAGTTCATCAATTTTGTTTTTTTAGGATCAGGTTGAGATGTAGGTTATTGCAAACTTCAGGTAATCATGGCTTAAACAAGATGACAATGTCTTTTTTTTTTCTCTTACTAAGGCAGGAAGTCTATTCCACAATCACCAGTTATCTCTTCAATTGTATTGTTTTTTCATGTAGTTCATGAAAGTACCTGAACCAAAGTAAAGAGAACACATCTTCTTTCTGTGGATATTTCTTTGGAGTAGGACCATAATTAACCCTTATATTTAATTGTCTCATCTGTCTACAGGACTACAGAGGATGCTGAATAATGTGGTTTATATTTCATTGGACTATGTACTCACCTAAAAAAAATAAATGTTCTAATGAGATAGAAGGACAAGATAAAAAAAACATTGTAGGAAAATTGGTAGTCTCTGCCATAATCTGTTGATTGATTCCTGTGAATTCTCTCATTTCATCTATTTTCAAATATATTAGTATGCAATCATTGTTTCAATCTTATTACCTTCATTTTTTCTTGACTTTGCAATTACATTGTGATTTCCATTCTTAATGTTTATTCACATTTACTTTCCCCCCCATGATTAGTATTGTCAAAGATTCATCAGTTGTATCTTTTTGAAGAAGTAGCTTCTAGTTTAGTTTCTCTTCTCTAGCAGAGTTTTAGAAATGGAGGGATATTGCTTGTTTTTTGGAAACTTTTATCAGCATTTATACCTGTAAAAATGTAATAAAATATATCAAACTCAGGTCCCCAAATGACTAATGGAGAGAGAAACTCCTAATTTAACAAATAAAGCAAGGTTATTTTTAGGATTTTAGCCTTGGGCTCAGCGATTTTAAGGAATTCTATCATTTGGGTCAGGGAGAGGTAATTATATTAATTTCCATTTTGATGTATATTAATTAGTCTATCATATATATAATACACATATATATGAATATATGTGTATAAATATATATACTAGAGGAACTGAGTCAGGAGATTGTTGTAGGGACTGGCAAGTTCAAAATCTGTGAGGCAAGCCAGCAGGCTGGAGATCTGAGGAAGAGTTGACATTGCTGTCTTGAGTCCAAAATCTGCAGGAGAGTTCTGCAAACTGGAAACAGAAGCAGGGTTTCTACATTACAGCCATGAGTCAGATGTTTTCTTCTTTGGGAATCTTAGTTTTAGTTCTTAAGGTCTTCGACTGATTGAATAAGACCTACCCACACTGTGGAGGGTAGTCTACTTTTCTTTAAGCTTACTGATTTCAATGTTAATCATATCTTAAAAATACTTTTACAGCAACATCTAAATTGGTTAGATCATCTGCTGCCTTTGCCAAAGAATCGGCAGGCCGATTCTTTACCACTGAACCACCTAGGAAGCTCTCAAGGGATTACAGAGTTACTTAAATCCTTTTAGAGGATATGTGAACAAAATATTGAAGACTGCTAGGATTAAGTCCCAAACTCTCTCTCCAAGGAAGCCACCATGGTACCAAAAATATTCAATGACACTTGTTAAAGATGGTAATACATTCTTTATGCAGGAACATCAGATAGGATAGAATGGAATTTTATAGTGGAGGAGAAAGATTGGGCTCAACTCCAAATTCAGCAGGGGCAAGTGGTATTTTATTACCAAGCAGCAGGGTGGGAGTCAGTGAACAAAAGCACTAAGAGGAAACATCAGGAGTAAGGGGAAATCTGACAAGGGAGTTTTGCCGAAGGAAGACAGGTCAATGTGATCAGACATGATACAGGTAATGGTGGAGGATGAGGAACCTGGTCAGACCTTGAGGCTATTGGATAGTGAGGGGGGTGTGGGGATTCTGGTTAAACTGATTTAGCAAGGTTCCTGGTAAAATGAAATTTTATAAGGAAGTAGGCAGATGGGCCTAGGAAAGCCTCATAATCCTGACTAATGTTAGATCAAGCAAAGAATCTGTCAGTTTTGAGAGGCAACATTTCTGTCAATAGCTTAGGAGAAAGAGCACTTGTACTTTAATCATTAACTCTTTTCCTTAAGAGCTTTATTGAAGTATAATTGATATACAAAGAACTGAACATATTTAATGAGTACAATTTGATGAGCTCAAACAAACCTAAACCCTGGTGATTCCATCACCACAATAAAGGTAACAGATGTATCCAATACTTCCCAAAGTTCCCCTGTGTCCCTTTGTTTTATGTTTGATTTTGTGTGTGTGTGTTTGTGGTCAGACAACTTAATATGAGGTCTATCCTTTCAACAAAATTTGAAGAGCACAATACTACATTTTGAACTAGGCACTATGCTGAAGATTTGGAAACAATCCAAGTATCCGTCAATAGACAAAAGATGTAAGTGGTATATACACGGTTTCCCAGGTGACACATTGGCAAAGAATACATCTGCCAATACAGGAGCCCACCAAGCTCCTCTGCCCATGTGATTTCCCAGGCAAGAATACTGAAGTGGGGTTGCCACTTCCTTCTCCAGGGGGACCTGCCAACCCAGAGATTGAACACACGTCTCCTGAATTGGCAGGCAGATTATTTTACTGCTGATCTACCATTTTATAGAAGTGCCAAAAGTGGACATCCTTACCTTGTTCCTGATGTTAGAGGGAAGGTTTTCCATCTTTTACCACTGAATATGATGTTCACTGTGGGTTTTCATAAATTTTATGTAGAGACAGTTTTTTCTATTTCTAGTTTCTAGTATCATGTGAGGATTTTGAATTTTGTTGTATATTTCTTCTGCAGCAATTGAGATGATCATGTGGTTTTTCTCCTTTTATTTTGTTAATATAGTATATTATTTTGATCAATTTTTTGTATTGAACCGTCGTCCTTTTAATCTAAGAGTAAATCCTACTTGAGCATGTTGTATAATCCTTTTAATATGCTACTGGCTTCTATTTACTAGTACTGAGGATTTTTGAATCAGCTTCCACAGGGGATTTTGGTCTGCAGGTGTCTTATAGTGCCTTTGGTATTGGTATTAAGGCAATATTAATCATCCTTTGCCCAGTTTTGTGGAATTTTACTTTATACATGCGCTATTTAATAATCAGAAAATGTTCAAGGTGCTTTGACGATTTCGGTAGCTCTTTTCCTTCATGAATCCCTTCTTCCTGGAATTCAGCCTTACTTTTTCCTTCCACCTTACCTTCCTGAAATCTATTATATCTTCTCAACTCAGCTAGGCCTTTTGTTTCTTTTCTCTCTTCCTCTGACAGTAATCAAAGGCTTGCCTCCCAGAAGCCTAGGTGATTTAGAACTTGCCTCATTGATTTTATTGAGCCTGTTTCCACGATTAAAAAAAAAAAAATCCATTTCTTAAAATTTATTTTATGTATTTTATTTCTTTTTCTTGTTTAATCATTGTTTATTAATGTTAGGTCCTATCTTTGTTACTTCATCATAGCCGGAATCAGAAGTTCCACCCAATGTTTGGGTTTCTCAGGCCAAGTAAATAGCAGGTGAGGAAAGTTGCCACTATCTTGACAGGGGTAATTTATGCTTATCATCAGGAAGAGGTATACAAGGAGGGAGGGAAGACTATGTTTGTTTACAGCATCAGTTAATCTCAGCTGGTCTGGATTGACTGAATGCTTATCTCCAGAGCTATTGACCCTTGGTAAATAATATAGAATCCATCAACTGAAGATAAATTGTGTTCTGAAATCATGGGTCTGTAAGTTGTTATAAAGCAAGAAGTATCAGTCTGTCTTCATTGCTTAGGAATGATAATCTTATTTAAGATTAGCACCAGATTTTGGTGGGGGGAGGGAGTAGGTAATGTCAGGGTTCAAAGCCTAAGTCTAATCACATAGCTGGAATAGATTTATGTGCACAGTTCAATATGAGACCCCCACCATAGGTAGATTTGGGGTTTTCTAGCCCTGGAATGCTTCACCAAACACAGTGGTGATCTGAGATCTGGAGACAATGCATATTCTGTGTGAGGCTACCCTACAGGTAGACCAAGAAGCCCACCTCTAGGAATTCCAAACTCTTTTCAGTGCATGTTCTTCTTCTGTTGTTACTGGATTACGTCCTTTGTAATAAAGCCATTTTTAATAAACTAAGTGTTCTGAGTCATTTCAACAAACACTTAAGGTTCTTAGTATATAATTTACATAGTTTGGCATCCAGATAATCCATTAGAGCTTCATTTGTTACTCCATTTCTCAATTTAAAAAATTTTATTGAAATATCATTTACATACAATAAAATGCACCTTTTAAAAATATAGTGTGAGACAGTTTTCAAAATCTCTATCTTGTAGTCATGACCACATTCAAGGTATAGAACCTTTCCATGACCTCCAAAAGTTCCTTCTTGCTGCTTGACACCCAGCTTGTCAAATATTAATAGCAAATGGTAAGATATAGCATTCATCACTTGGGAAGGTTGTGGTAATAAATGTCTTATATATTTCAGGAATCAGAAGCTCAGTCATCACATTAGTTGAGCTACATAGACTCACAGAGATGTTGTGAGAGGAATAGCTGAAAGGTTGAGGAACCTAGAATAAGTAGCAGAAGAGAGAGATGGTGTTAGTTGTGGCCTTAATATCAGCTATAAGCTCACTAGGAAAAGACAGCATGCAGACTTCTAGATTAATTTACTATTGAATGAACATGGATCATGCAGTGCATGGGGTGGTATATAGCAGATGCTCTGGTGGGCCCTCCAGATCTCCTTCAAGACTGAGTCACCCATTCCCAAGTTGCCAATGATTACAATTTCTCGGCTAAGTGCCTTCATGGGAATGGTCCTCAACCAAAGCAAACCAAAGCTCCCTTGTCACAGGTCATGCATCTGCTTCAGGTTCAAGGAAAGTCTGTACCAATGACTGTCCTTGTAGTTGTATGAGGGTCTACAACTCCCAACCCCACCTCATGGTGGAGCAACCCTAATGGACCATCCCAGCTTCCTGTGGTACCAACATTCATTGTTGCTCCATCACAGTTCAACAACAGTTCTTGCTACTTCACTCACTTGACTGTTGGTGTTGATCTCAAGTATATACTCCAATTAAACTTTCTATACTCAATTCCACATTTTAGAGACAGTTTCCCAGGATCCTCTTCTAAGACAAAATTTTATTATATGTTTCCCACAAAGGGAAATCCCCCAATGTCTAACAAAAAGATAATTATACTTACTATCAGATAAAGGTGACCCAAATAAATTGAGCAATACCCATAATCATTGATCAGAAGTCTCAATATGTCAATTATCTTTAATCAAAATCCAACATTTTTTTAACTGAAAATTATTAGGTAATCCTAAAGTTTATGTGGATGAAAGAATAGCAAATTTTGAATCCTTGTGAAACTTTCCTCTGGTCCAAAAACAGATTAGCCCAGTCTGCATACACAGTGGGAAGAAATATTTACTGAACCTCCAAGTGTCAGAGATATAGAGGAAAAAGTCTAGATGGCCCTCATTTCCAAACCCTCCTTTTGGTAGCTCAGCAGAAACAGCTCAAAAGGTCTGAGTTAGCTCAAGAAAGCAGACCAAGACTAGTTAGGACTTCCCAGGTGGCGCTAGTAGTACAGAACCCACCTGCCAATGTATGAAATATTCACAGACTTGTTACAGACTTGGGTTCCACCCCTGGGTCGGGAAGATTCCCTGGAGGGGGGAACCCACTTCAGTATTCTTGCCTGGAGAATGCCATGGACAGAGAAGACTCGCAGACTACAGTCCATAGTGTTGCATAGAGTCGGACATGACAGAAGCAACTTAGCACGCATACGGGACTAAAGTCACATGAATGCTTCCTACTTCTCATGCCTTAGAAGTAGAGCATTACAGCAGAGGATTACAGAAGGAACACTATCCAAGCTGCCTTCAGTTCAGCAGTGCCTGGCCTCAGAACAGCTTTCTATGAAAAAGGGAGAATTAGAGGTTTGTCCATGGTCCTGTATTTATCAGCTTGTAAGTTCTGTCCTCCATAAGCCTCATTGTATAGCAGTACTTTGTGGCACTAGTGACCTAGGTTCATGTCCTTTTTAGAACACTATCATTAAAGTCCCCTATGGACCAGATAACTTCTAACACAGACTGTCTAAGTTTTCTCTAGGCTCCTCTTAATTTAAAAATTCCATTGTTTCATTATTAAAAACAGCTTTGAAAATTATTTTTCCAGTGTTTGTCCTGTGCCCTTCTCTAAATTGAATGTAATATGATTTCAGCAGGAAAACAGAACAGTTGTAGGGAAGAATAGATAGTATTCGGTAGCGCTGGATGAGTAAGAGGGAATTTTAAATTGTTCTTAGATAGGTAACTTGCATGGCATATGTTTGTTAATAAGAGAAAGAATTCCCCTTAAGATTTCCCCAGAATTCTCATGATGTAAAGGAAAAATCCAGGGGAATATACATAAAGACTGATGAGCTCAGATATCATTTCAGGCTAAGGCATGTTGTCAGTACATGTCTCTTGAAAAGATAACACGAGTTCTCTCAGGTGATGCAAGGTACAGCTGCAAATGGTTTTGAGATCTTATAATACAGACAATAGGCACCTTGCTATTGTCTCTATGAAAGGATATTGATTTCAATTTAGAATAAAAACAAGTTCAGCTGGCAGGCAAGAGATGAATGCTCTGGTACACAGGACCCACTTTGTAGTATTTCATGTGGCAGCATGACTGATTCACCCTTGGACATTAAGACAACTTAATGAAGGACCTGGAAAAAATTTCTTCTGGATTCTGGAGCTCAAGTAAGTGACCAGATTGTGAAAGATAGATATGGATAAGGCTATATTCCACCTCCTTAAACATGGTGTTGGGGGTTCTTTTAGCTCTAATTCTGTAGTATTTTGCCAACCTTTTCATCACAGACTAGTGGTACTTGTGGATTTGGAAAAGTAACAGATGGTGAGGTGTTTCAAAAGAGAAGATCTAGGGACTTCCCTGGTGGTCCAGTGGTTAAGAATCTGCTTTCCACTGCAGGGGATACTGTTCCATCCCTGGTCAGGGAACTAAGAGTCCACATGCCATGGGGCAAATAAAACCCATGAGCGACAGTGAAGATCCAGCACAGCTGAAAAAAAAAAAAAAGGAAGATCTGCTTTCATACTTCATTTTTCAATTGCTGACAATTAAAGACCAATCCTATCTGCCCTGGGTCCCAGAAAAGGAACCCCTTCCCTAGCTTCTTTTTTTAAAGACATTAAAAAAGCTTACAGTGATGCCAGTGCTTTAGATGCTATGGTAGGTATCCCCAGTGATGAAGAATCCTTTCCTTAAGTATAGGTGGTATTGTTATTAAATGTAAGTACCCTATAAAAGAGTATTACTAGTTTTAATTGCATTTATAAAAGTAGATTAAAAAATTTAATGAGGTATAATTGAAATGAGGTATAATTGAAATATAATAAACTGAATACTTTAAAAATGAATGTGCATAATTTTCTGTCTGGTTTCTTTAACTCAGCACTATCCTTTCAAAATTCACACACATGTAAAAATGATTCATTCCTTTTTATTACTGAGTTAATTATATCATATGGACATATCACAACTTGCTTATCCATTTATCTATAAGTAAAATTTTGAGCTATTTTCATCTATTGAGTATTACAAATAAAAATACCATGAACATTTGTTATAAGTCTGAACATGTGCCTTTATTTCTTTTGTAGCTTGTTTTAAAAAATGATTATTTATCTTTCATAAATTCAAAGTTTAATGATTCTAAATAGGAATGAGAGGTAGTGGTGGGAAATACCAAAATAACTATGAGTCATTTAGAGATTACATTCCTTTGGAAATTGTAATCTGCTTTTCTGGGTGCTATGCCAACCCATTGCCTAATGTTATCCATTGATGTGAATTGTTTGAAGACTAGCATTGCTGATAATCATTTGTCATATCTATCAGATATGTACAATAATAAAATTTAAAGCACAATTACTTAAAATATTTTCACATGGGCTTTATAAAGTCCAAATAGGACTTTTTAATTTTTTTTCCAACAGTAGCTAAATTATGTTTAGTTTCAAGAGTAGACAGATTTTGTTTCCCATGACCAGAGGAACTTCTTCCTTCAACTCTTGACTCATTTTTTTAGCACACAGCTATGATGTGAATACAGTCTTACATTTCCCTTAAAGATATATAAATATTTGAACCCTTTTTTTCTTGTTATTATCTCATGTTTGTTTGGTTTTTTTTTACTTACTGACTTCATAATCCAACTCACATGTTTCTTACTATGAGTTACAGGAGAGTTGCCAGATAAAATACAAGATACCTAGTTAATATTTCAGCACTCTTTCTTTTTTATAAATAATATATAAAATTGTTGACAAGCTATCTTAGTTCTACCATAATTTGATCTCATTTTAACTGTTCAAGGACATAAATCCAGAAAAGACTCTCCTTATTTTATCATGCATATTTAAGCATTCATGCTTTTGTGCTTGCCATTTTTTATTCCCTCCCCTGATTTATTCACTTAGGATATTTTTTTTTTTTTCTACTCCATTTGTTACACGCACCATAGGAAATGCTCATCTAGTCAGTTAGGTCATAAAGTGAAAGAGAGAAAAAGCAGAGTGTGAATTTATGGGAAAAAGCGATTAAGAAGGCCTCTCCTGATAAGAACCAAGTGGGGAGAGATGGTAAAATTCAGACATTTGACTGAATACTGAGATGGGTTATACTCTGAAAGGAGTCCCAAGTTGTACCTATTGATGATCTTGATTTAATTTTGAGTATCCTGACATTTCCTGCCTCATATCTCATAGTCTGTGACTTTTTACTTGTCTCTTTTTCCAGGCATGATGAAGCTTAAATTCTCTTCTTTTTCTGGGTCCTGTGTGAGCTTTCTTCTTCTACAAGTGATGACATCAGCTTCAGGTAAGAGCATGCACTCTCTTCCTACTAAGTCACAGCTGTGGAAAGAACCTGGAGCAAGTATACAGTGTCCATTCTAGCATGTAAAGAGCTTGGAAGTCATTACTGTGGCCTACTATCAAGTAAAAAACTGAAAAAACTGAAAGCCAACAACTCTTCCTAGATTCAACAGAGAATTGAGGTAATAGGACAAATTGCTCCTTCCCAAATTAGAGAGATACATAAGTGGATACTGAAGTGAAAGTCACTCGTCATGTCCAACTCATTGCAACCCCATGGACTATACAGTCTATGGAATTCTCCAGGCTGGAATACTGGAGTGGGTACCAGTTCCCTTCTCCAGGGGATCTTCCCAACCCAAGGATCAAACCCAGGTCTCCCACATTGCAGGCAGATTCTTTACCAGTTGAGCCACAAGGGAAGCCCAAGAATACTGGAGCGGGTAGCCTATCCCTTCTCCAGGGGATCTTCCCGACCCAGGAATCAAAACAGGAACTCCTGTATTGCAGGTAGATTTTTTTTTACCAACTGAGCTATCAGGGAAGCCCTAAGTAGAGAGGGAGACTCACAACTTCCCAGGCCATAAGTCTTTGTGGAAACCAGTACAAGGGTAGGAAAATCTAAACTGCAATAACTGAATTGCTATAGGCTCAGTGTGGGCAAGTCTGAAAGTTAAAAACTCCAAGAGGGCCCAATCATGAGAAAGCTCACTTTTGTGAATTTTACCTCCATGGTTTTTACTAGGCTCTCACAGGGAATTTTGGGGGAAATGCCATTGTGTTTCTAGCAGGAGGAGGGGAAGAGCAACTACTTTGAAATATGCTCTTGTTAGTAAGGCTTGCCCTCAAGAGACAATATTTTACCAGAACCTAACCTATTGATATTTTCTCAGAGTCTAACTTACCTGGGGGCAGGAAAACATCCAACTCCTGTCCGATGTATCCTTTGTGTCCCATTAAGGAGGGATATGGTTTCCCTGGTGGCTCATGAGTGAAAAATCTGCCTGCAATGCAGGAGACACAGGAGAAATGAGTTTGATCCATCCCCCCCGGAGGGGGCCATGGCAACCCACTCCAGTATTCTTGCTGGGAGAATACTATGGACAGAGGAGCCTAGCAGGCTGCGGTCCAAGGGGTTGTAAAGAGTCAGAGAAGACTGAAGGGATTGAGCACACACGCAGCAAGGAGGGCTACACCTGAGAAGCACTCAGGAAGCTCATAGTCAGGGACATAGGCTCACTAAAAGACTGAAGTCTAATCACAGAACAAGGATATCTCCCCTCCTGCTAACTTACCACTAACTCACTAAATGCCTTTAATCAAAGTTTTGTTTTGTTCCCAGTGCATCATGTGTGGCTTCCAACAAAAAATTACAAAGCATACTAAAAGGCAAAACATCAGGTGGAAGGGCTAGAGCAAAGTTCAAAATAAGATATTGATATGGCAGGATTATTGGAATGTCAGATTAGAAATCTAAAATAACTGTGGCTAATATGCTAAAGATTCTAATAGAGAAGTAGATGACATGCAGGAATAGATAAGCAATGCAAGCAAAGAGATGTAAATTCTAAGAAAGTATCAGAAAGAAGTCATAGGGATTAAAAACACTGTAACAGAAATGAAGAATTCCTTTCATGGGCTCATTAGTAGCCTGGACAAGGCTGAGAAAAGAATCTTTGAGCTTGAGGATAATCAGCAGAAACTTTCAAAATTGAAAACCAGGGAAAGAGTAAAAAAAAAAAAGGAAGAGAAAAATCTAAAAACTGTGGGACAACTAAAAAAAATAAAATGGAATGCTAGTACAAAAAGAAAAAGAGAAAAAAATAGAAAAAATATTTGAAACAATAATGACTGAGAACTATACACTTTAAATACACAATTTTTTGTTATTCAGTTCAGTCACTCAGTCGTGTTCAACTCTTTGCACCTCCATGGACTGCAGCATCCCAGGGCTCCCTGTCCATCACCAGTTCCTGGAGATTGCTCAAACTCATGTTCGTCAAGTTGGTGATGCCATCCAACCATCTCATCCTCTGTTGTCCCCTTCTCCTCCTGCCTCCAATCTTTACCAGCATCAGAGTTTTTCTAATGAATTGACTTTTCACATCAGGTGGCCAATGTATTGGAACTTCAGCTTTGGCATCAGTCCTTCTAATGAATATTTAGGACTGATTTTTGTCAATTATTCTTCAATAAGGCTGGGGAGAAAGCCTATTTTGCATGATATTAGTATAGCAAGACTTGTTCTGTTTTGGTTACTATTTGCATTTAATAACTTTTTCCATCCTTTTACTTTCAACTTATTCAAGTCTTTGGATCTAAAGTGAGTCTTTTACAGACAATATATAGTTGTATCATGTGTTTTTATCCCTTCTGCCAATTCTGTCTGCTGATTGGAGAGTTTAGTCCATTTACATTTAAAGTAATGAATTTCTTCTGGTATTTTTATTCTTGTATATTTTATAGCTTTTTGCTGCTCATTTCCTTCATTACCTACTTCTGTGTCTAGCTGATTTTTTTTGTAGTGAAATGTTTAGAAAGGGATATAGTCATAGCTGGACCTGTAGAATGGCCAGGTTGGGTGATAAGAACTAGTCTATCCTACAATGTGTAGCAAAAAAGAAGTTGTTGGCCTCACATGTACCCTGGTTTTCTATCTTCTTCCACAGAAAACTGGACAGTCACCATTCCCACGAGACACTTGGTGGCTATAGTAGGAGGACACGCTGAGCTCAGCTGCCAGTTGTCACCACCACGAAACGCAGAGCATATGGAGGTGCGCTGGTTCAGACGGGACGATTCCAAGCTCATTCACCTATACAGAGATGGCCATGAAGTGAATGGAGAAGCTGCCCCAGAATATGTGAATCGCACAGAGTTTGTGAAAGAGGCCATTAGAGAGGGCAAAGTGACTCTCAGACTTCGTAATGTCAGTGCTTCTGATGCTGGATCATATCAGTGTTCATTTAAAGGTAGTGGCATTAATGATGTGGCCAGCATGAATCTGAGCATAGCAGGTAAGTTTCATGGTGGAATGTTGCATACCAATGCCCTTGTGACCCTGTAAGCTGAAATATATGAAAATATATCAACATTTCTTTCTATTTTTTCACATTTTCAAACATGTTTCAAATACTATAATAAAAATCTGTTTATCCAATGCAAGAATGTACTATAAAGTGGACAGACAATGCAGAGTGATCAGAATTTGCCCAGTTTGTAATTTGGATGTGAATTTGAGTATTGCCTCTTCTTCTGTTGAAGATCACAAGGTTAATGAGACTCCTTTCAGATTTCCAATCCAATCTCAAAGCAACAACTGTCTTGATCTTTCTGTCCCATTTTCCCCAGCATTAGGCTTGGAAACACAAATCCATGTTCAGGCTCCTGGCACTAAGGGGCTCATGGTGGACTGTAACTCAGGAGGGTGGTTCCCAAAGCCCCAGATGGAGTGCCGAGACAGCAGAGGAGAAAGACTTCCACATTCATCAAAATCCTATTCACAGGATGGAGCCAGATTATTTCACGTGAAGATGACTCTTGTCCTTAGAAAGCAGTCATGGGGCAACATGACTTGCTACATTCGCAATCCTCTAACAGGTGAAGAGAAACGAACAAATATCATCCTGGCTGGTGAGTGTTTGTCAGAGTTTCGTTGTCAATATGTCAACATAAAGAAAAATTAATAGGACAATTTGAGTCATGAAAAAATGTTTTCATCTCCTGAGATGGGGAAGTTTCTGAAATGAGCCTATCTTAGAGATAAGACTTGTAAGGGAAATATCAACTGGGAGTTAGATAGTGCGTTTAAAGTTCTATGGAGGAGACCAGGCTTGAGACATATGTGAATGTCTTTAAGAAGAATATTTAAAACAATGGAACTGGACAAGATACAAAGTGAATAAGGATAGAAAAAATAAAAAAACGAGTTCCTAGAACTGAACTTTGGAGCATTCACCTTTTAGGTGTCCTTTAGATGACTAAGAGAAAGCTGCAGATTATCTGAGTAGGAATAGGGAGAGAGGTAGGAGGAAAACACATCAACACAGCAGGCAAAAATGAATATTTAGAAGCATTTGTTTTGATCTCTTTTATCAATGGTAAAGAAGAATTTTCTTCAGAACCTGTTTTAAATCTTTCAAATGTTTCTCATTGTTTCACTAAAGATAGTTGTTTCCTATTCAAATTAGTAAGCATTATATAGATATATTTGGGCTTCCCAGGTGGCATAGTGGTAAAGAATCCACCTGCCTATGCAGAAGACAGCGGATGTGTATTTGATCCCTGGGTCAGGAAGATTCCCTGGAGTAGGAATTGGCAACTCACTCAAGTATTCTTGCCTGGGAAATCCCATGGACAGAGGAGCCTGGTAGGCTACAGTTCCTGGGGTAGCAGAGCCAGACACGACTGAGCATGAATGCACGCTTGCATATATATTCAATCATTAGTTTCAGATAGGATTCAAATTGGAATAGGCTATAACATAAACATAATAGTTGAGAAAAAACTGTATCATAAGCAATTAAATTAATATTTAAAGTTGAATCATGTAATAGTTAATAATTTTGAAAAAAATGGCTTTTATAGGCTGTGTGAACAACATTGTTACAACTTTTCACATCCCATGTAATAAATATAGCTTTAACTTTTATCTAATTCACAAATATTCACACAGATTAAAAATTTAACATAAAATAAATATGAAATCTACAAAAACACTGCAAGTTAAGCTTTATTTTCCCTGAAAAACTGGCCCCCAAAATGTTGTTGCTAATATTAAAAAATATCAAATATGTGCTAAATATGCAACCAAAAGGCACATATTTATGGATGATGAATTTTCTTAATTGGGAACCAAAACAAGGACTAATAATAAGAAGGTCAATCCCAGCGAAAATCTTGAAACAGTAACATGTGCGTAACATTAGCCACAAAATTTCATCACAAGGTAAATACAGAACTTCTATGAAATAAAGCACATATTCTGCCTGAAAGATCTCAAAAAGAGATAAATATCTGTGGAGGAATAGTCAATTTTTAACAGGAATATTCACCTCTTTGAAGACAAAAATAATCCAAAATTAATATAATTATTTAAGACATTACAGAAAGAAATTCCTTGGAAGTCTTTAAAAATATGGATAAGGTAAGTTTGAAGTTAGTATGGAAAAATGAATATCTGTAAATGGCAAAAATAATTTTTAAAATGAGGAAGAATTTCCTTTATCAGATTAAAAACTGACTATAATAAAGTAATTGTGAATAAATGTTAAACAGTTTGTGGTATTTCCAAACATAGAATATTATGTACTGTCACAGGAGTAGGCCATTTTATCAATGCTAAAAACTAAGAAGGGCAGAAAGAGATTCAAATCATAAAAACAGTATAACAAATTATGAAGTATAAAGTTTAGTGCTTTGAAAAAAATTAAAAAGTTCCTATAAGATGTTAGAATAATTGTCAATATTTCTGGGAGAAAAAGACTCATACATATAATTATATACAGAAATAAATTACATATAGGTTAGAAGTCAAAGGTTAAAAGTGAAACAATAAACATTTTTAAGGGATATACCATATGCCTAGTATTAAAGAGACCTTATCAAGAAAGGCAGAGCATAAAAGTAAAGAGATGTCTATTTGTCTCCATTATCTTTACACCCTAAGAACTCACTAGAGACAGTTTTGAGGCTGTCTTATAGCCACTGAGCTTCTCAGCCACAAGCAGGGTATACAGGATTCTGCTTGATTGTTTCCTTTATAACTAGGAAGCATTTGCACTGGAATTGTTAATAAAAAATGAGAGCAAGAGTGAGGAATGGGGAGAGAGAGAGACTTCCTTCTATCAACTATAGCCTCAAGTTAAATTCTATCCCCCAACAAACTCAATTCCAGGCTCTGTATTTGCCACTGAAACAGCTCCACTGAACTTTAGCTCCCACCCACATACAAAAAGTAAAGAAAACAGGACCTAAAAGAGAATCTTGCTTTATTAGCAGTAAAATTCCTAATCCACTGGTGCTCTGTGTTGTGGGTTTATTGATCTTCAAATGGCTCTGCCCTTTCTTTCAGGCGATCTGTTTCACCCAGACCACATTTGGATGATATTCTCTGTATCGTTTCTGTTCGTGATATTGTTTTTGACTACTGTCCTCTCTTGTCAATGTTTCACAAAAGGAGATAACTGCTGCAACGAGTGTGGAGTCATTAAAGGAATCTCTCTTAATGTGATGTGTAAGTCACATGGGGTGTTCAGGCAAAGCTGTACAACATTTGTCAATTATGCCAATCATAGGAAGATTTAGAGCTTGTTTCTCACTTTAGAAGTGTTGAACTTCACATCTCCTAACTAAGAACTTCCCAGGACAATGCTGTTTTAGGAAGGAGGTCAGTATAGATGTCTCCTGAGTTGTTCAGACCCACAGTTAGTTCTATGCCATCAAGGTAAGGGCTTTCTCTCTTAGGTAAATATTCAATCAACATGAAGTGAATCCAGCGTCTGCCTCACTCAAAATCACTTTGTGATGGATGAATCCTGTGAGTCTTGCTCTAGAATACACTTAATTTGAGGATAGTCTTTTTGCTTATATAAGTTCTTATTAACTTTCAAGATATAACCTCCTTTTTAGAGCTTAAATAATGTCAACAAGAAAAAGAGATAGGTCTCTAAATCAACAAGTCCTTTACAACCAAACTCTTCCATCCAGTTTTGTGGTTAAACTGAATGAATGTATCATCCTTCTGAGTGAACATATCACTGAATGATAGTGACCCATTAGGTAAAAAGACATAGAACAATTTTAAAAACATTTCTTTTCCCAGCTTATGTCCAGGCAAAATAGAGTCTATATAGACGAGTAAGCTGCTAGATGGGGGATGTGAATCTAGCTATTGACTCTAGATAATTTTAAAAGAGATGAGTCAAAGGAGAAGATATAATCTATCGGACCCATTTCCCTACCTAATCCATAAAACCCTGTACCACATTTATTGGGTGCCTACCTTATGCTAGGCATTGTATCAATAACAATCATTTTACCAAAGTCACCTAAATTAATCCTAAAGGCAGTGCTTTTATTGTCACCATCTTATAGATGAAAATGTCACAAATCACAGCTCATAAGTGATAGAGCCAAGACTGGAAGCAGATGTCTGTGGTTCCAATCCTCATGCTCTAGGCATCATGCTTATTTGCAGTAACTGGTTTCAGGTTTCTTCTTGCACACCTTAATGATTGAGGAGGTTATTATCTCAGGAAACATGCCTATTCCATAGTTATCATGGGAATTTTCTTCATTTTGGAAATAAAATCTATTGTTCCATGATTTCTACCAATTATATCACAATCAGTGACTCTTTTCTGTCTTCCCCAGAGAAGACTTTTAAAGACTTGAGGTCATAATTTTACTTCAGTTGAGCTTCTTTGAGGAGTATCTCATTATTTCTGGTTATTTTCTTCTGGAAATTGATAGAGATCAAAGAACAAATGCATAATTATTTTAGTAGTATATGGTAACACATTTTAATTATCTCTGTTAAACTTGTAGAAATAAGCCCCTTGACAGGGAAATTAAAGCTGAGGGGTTTAAAGTGTGTTTTCTTTGTTCAGTCACCTCGGTGTCACCACTGATCCATCTGTCTAATCTCACAACCCTCAGAACGCCCAGAAATCTAATGAAGACCCCAGGACATCTGTCCGGTTCCCCCAGATTAATTCAGTGCTAGACTAGGTGGTGAGAATTAGGGGGAAAAACTCCTCTTAGTTCTGCTGGGTCCATAAGTCTGGTTTTACTAGGGTCAGCCACCACCCACAAAGCAAACTCACATCCTAGCCCTACCTAGGTTGAGTGGACATGAAGCAATGACTATGCTTTTTCTGATAATGGTTCTTAGGTCAACGGTAACCCACATTCCTGCATTCCTCTTCCATTAATACGAACTCTCTCTGTTCTAGTGTTCCCATATGACTGCCATGGTTGGTTGCGCCCAAGCGTCATTCAATTACTGACTTGTTTAGTCTTTTTTGGACTGCTCATTATATATCTGAAGTTCCGGAGACGAGGTAAATGGGCTTAATCGCGGTGACTACTACTAAGAGCTTAACAGATCTCCTTCCCTGGATATCTGTTTTCTTGGTGTTTAGCAAGAGCTGTATGACTTTTTCCTCATAACCAGGAAGATCAACAGTTTAGGTGACATCTCAGAGGGCCAAATTCTGACACTGATTATTGTGGGTGTCAAAGACTGAAGCTGCTTTGACCACCACCAGTGTTTTCAACTATACTTAAGGACATAACTCCTTCTGCTATAAGGAATAAGAAGCATTCTGGCTTCAGAAAATATGTCTGGATCCAGTCACAAATTTACTATGCCACTGTTGGTTTACCTTCAAGACTCTAGGTCAATGTTTCTTATCTATTTGAGGCTTAGAGTCTACTTTGAAAATATAATGCTAGTATTAATCCAATTGCAGTGCTCACATATACCTCTTAAATCTGCATGCAGTTTCAGGAAGCTTATGAAATACTGAATTCTTTCCTTGGGCTTCTCTGGTAGCTCAGTTGGTAAAGAATCCACCTGCAATGCTGGAGACTTTGGTTCGATTTCTGGGTTGGGAAGATCCGCTGGATAAGGGAGAGGCTACCCACTCCAGTATTCCAACCTGGAGAATTCCATGGACTGTATAGTCCATGGAGTCGCAAAGAGTCAGACATGACTGAGCGACTTTTACTTTCTTTCCTTGAACTATTATGAAATATGATCATCATTTAGAGGTGAAATCGATAATCTAATAAAATGATTTTATTATATATTATATTAGTTAATATATATATTTTTAGCACTTGGCAATTCATAATTTAGAGATTTCTAAGGAATATATATGTACAAGATAATTGCCATCTAGTCAAGGCAAAGAAACCCTTTATTCTACTTGAGGCATTCTTGTGAAACCACAGAAGAGAATTTTAGAGAATTAGGGTGGTCACTAGGAGAACTTTCTCGGTTCCCTTTCCTACCTTCCTCAAGGCTTCCTTCCTAGGCAGCCTTGAACCACAACATGCACAGTCCTATATTTCTAATCTGTCCACTGAAAATTGCAAACCTTGCCTCAGAAGTTATCAAATCAATGGATGGAAAGACCCTACTTTCTATTACCAAGAGGAAAAGTAATGTTTGTATAAACAAACCAAGCACTTGAATATGACGGTTGAGAAAAATAGTCCGCCTAAGACAAAATTCCTCTGGACTTCTTAATTTGAACTAAGTCAAATCACTTACTCCTAAGGATTCTGTAGACGTAGACATGAGGAGCCAACAGACCAGGGTATAGATCAATCGAGTCTTTACAAGAGCTGCCCAAGGAAATTTACATTATTTCTGATTGTAGAGGGTTTTTTTCCCCCCTCAGGTATAATGATCACCTAGCTGTGGTCAGCAATTTCTTTTAAATAAATACTTAGGAATTAAACTAGATCATATGTTTTTGTTGTTTAGTCGCTCAGTCATGTCTGACTCTTTTGTGACCCCATGGACTCTAGCCCACCAGGCTCTTCTCTCAGAGGGATCTTCCAGGCAAAAACACTGGAGTGGGTTGCCATCTCTTCCCCACCCAGGGATCGAACCCATGTCTGCTGCTTTGGCAGGCAGATTCTCTACTACTGAGCAACCAGGGAAGCACTGAATCATGTATTAAGTGAATTTTTTTAACTTTATAAGAAACCACTAAACTGTGTGTGCTATTTTACACATCACCTACAATGGATCGGAGAACATTTATTCCTCATGTTTTCCCCTTTGGGTTTCCCTCAATCTCTCTAATTTTAGCTTAGTGTATTCAGTGGTTTCTCATCTCAGTTTTAATTTGCTCTTCCTGAGCATTTCATGCAAGTGGAATCAAATGATATTCACTCATCTTTGACTGACTCCTTTCACTTAGCATAATGTTTTAAAGGTCTATTCATATTTTAATATGTATTAATTCTTCATTCCTTTCTATTGCTGAATAACACTTTGTTCATTCACTCATCAGTTAATAATGCTTCTTGGTTTGTTTCCAATGTTGATTATTATTAATAATTCCATTATGAGTATTTGAGTATAATATTTTGAGCAGATATATGTCTTCATTTCTCTTAGATATACACCTAGGAATGCAATTGCTGGATCACATTAATTTTTTGTTTCACATTTTTAAATAACTGCCAAAATATTTTTTTAAATGGCTTTACTATTTGAAATTCTCACCTCCACTGTGTGAGGGTTCCACTTCTACATATTCTCACCAACACTTATTATTGTATATCTTTCACTATTAGCCATAGAGTATGTACATTCATTTGTTGAGCTCAAGCATTGCTCTATAGGATTTTTTATTTTCAATTCTCTACTCAAAATGGATTTAAATGTAAGACCAGAAACTATAAAACTCCTAGAGGAAAACATAGGCAAAACACTCTCCGACACAAACCACAGCAGGATCCTCTATGACCCACCTCCCAGAATATTGGAAATAAAAGCAAAAATAAACAAATGGGACCTAATGAAACTTAAAAGCTTTTGCAGGACAAAGGAAACTATAAGCAAAGTGAAAAGACAACCTTCAGAATGGGAGAAAATAATAACAAATGAAGCAACAGAGAAAGAATTAATCTCAAAAAATATACAAGCAACTCCTGCAGCTCAATTCCAGAAAAATAAAAGACCCAATCAAAAAGTGGGCCAAAGAACTAAACAGACATTTCTCCAAAGAAGACACACAGATAGCTAACAAACACATGAAAAGATGGTCAACATCACTCATTATCAGAGAAATGCAAATCAAAACCACAATGAAGTACCATTACATGCCAGTCAGAATGGCTGCTACCCAAGTCTACAAGCAATAAATGCTGGAGAGGGTGTGGAGAAAAGGGAACCCTCTTACACTGTTGGTGGGAATGCAAACTAGTACAGCCACTGTGGAGAACAGTGTGGAGATTCCTTAAAAAACTGGAAATAGAACTGCCATATGACCCAGCAATCCCACTCCTGGACATACACACTGAGGAAACCAGATCTGAAAGAGACATGTGCACCCCAATGTTCATCGCAGCACTGTTTATAATAGCCAGGACATGGAAGCAACCTAGATGCCCATCAGCAGATGAATGGATAAGGAAGCTGTGGTACATATACACCATGGAATATTACTCAGCCATTAAAAAGAAATCATTTGAATCAGTTCTAATGAGATGGATGAAACTGGAGCCTATTATACAGAACGAAGTAAGCCAGAAAGAAAAACATCAATACAGTATACTAATGCATATATATGGAATTTAGAAAGATGGTAAAGATAACCCTGCATGCGAGACAGCAAGAGAGACACAGATGTGTTGAACAGTCTTTTGGACTCTGTGGGAGAGGGCGAGGGCGGGATGACATGGGAGAATGGCATTGAAACATGTAAATTATCATATGTGAAACGAATTGCCAGTCCAGGTTTGATGCATGAGACAGGATGCTCGGGGTTGGTGCACTGGGATGACCCAGAGGGATGGGATGGGGAGGGAGGTGGGAGGGGGTTCAGGATGGGGAACACATGTACATCCATGGTGGATTCAAAACAAACAAACAAACAAAAAGACAGGGGGAAAGTGGACTTTGAGAGGCAAAGGTGAAAGAGATTGACATAGCCATCAACTCACCCCTTTTGCCTAAGTCCACCCAGATTTTCTCTTGTGTAGAAGAGTTTGGAACTCTAACATAGGGAATTCATGAGATCACAGAAACTGCCATATCATCATTGGGTAATGTCAATTCAGTCATAGCCCTCTCTGAAACCAGACTCCAGAACTGTGAGAAGTAAATTTCTGTTGTTTAAAAGCTAAAAAAAAAAAAAAAAAAAAAAAAAAATTCTCTAATAAGCAAAGATGTTGAAGAGATTTTCTTGTACTTATCGGCTATTTGCATATTTTCTTTGGATAAATATCTAAATCATTTGCCAATTTTTAAATTGTGTTACTTGTCTTTTAACTGTTGAGTTCTATTTCTTTATATATTCTGGATACACAGGCTTTACCAGATACATGACTTGCTTCTGCTTTCCACATTCTGTAGGTTAATCCTTTTGCTTCCGAAAAGTGTTCTTTTCCCTTTTTCCTTTCTTTCTTTCTTTTTTTTTGGTGTGTGTGTGGTCATACTACACAGCTTGTGGTATCTTAGTTCCCAGAAAAGGGATTGAACCTGGGCCCACAGCAGAGAAAGCACCAAGTCCTAACCACTAGACCACCAGGGAATTCCCCCTGATGATGCTGTATGAGGCACAAAAGTTTTTCCTATGGCCACTGTACCAACTTACCACAGATTTAGTATCTTAAAACAACATACATTTATTATCTTACAGTTCTAGAGGTCAAAATTCTGCATTGGATTTCACTGGGCTAAATCCAA
Organism: Muntiacus reevesi; assembly: GCF_963930625.1. NCBI lineage: Eukaryota > Metazoa > Chordata > Mammalia > Artiodactyla > Cervidae > Muntiacus > Muntiacus reevesi. Next base: position 156,678,785 of record NC_089249.1, read on the forward strand.
TATGTCACAAAACCTGCAATTCCTTCAGAAGGTCTAGGGAGAATTCATTTTCTTGCCTTTTACAGTTTCTAGAGTTGCACTCCTTGCATTTCTTGGTTAATGGATTATTTCCTACATTTTCAAAGACAGTAGAAATACATTTAAAAACTCTCTCAGCTGTATCTTCATATTGTCTTCTCTTCTGTGTATACAGTAAACTTCTGCCTACCTTTAAGAGTACTTGTGATTGAATTGGGCCCCCCCAGATAATCCAGGATAATATTGCCACCTTGAGATTAATAACTTAATGACATCTCTAAATATTCTTTTATCACATAAGGTACCATACATAAGTTCTATGGGTTATTCTTGTTCAGTCACTAAGTTGTGTCCAACTCTTTGTGATCCCATAGACTGCAGCATGCCAGACTTCCCTGCCCTTCACTAACTTCCAGAGTTTGCTCAAACACATGTCCATTGAGTTGGTGATGCCATCCAACCATCTCATCCTCTGCCGTCCCCTTCTCCACTTGCCCTCAATATTTCTCACCATCAGGGTCTTTTCCAATGAGTTGGCTCTTCCCATCAGGTGGCCATAGGATTGGAGCTTCAACTTCAGTGGATATTCAGGACTGATTTCCTTTAGGATTGACTGGTTTGATCGCCTTGTCCACGGGACTCTCAAGAGTCTGCTCCAATACCACAGTTCAAAAGCATCAATTCTTTGGTGCTCAGCCTTCTTTATGGTCCAACTCTCACATCCATACATGACTTCTGGAAAAACCATAAGCTTTGACTTATGACTTATGGACCTTTGTCTGCAAAGTGATGTCTCTGCTTTTTAATGTGCTGTCTAGGTTGGTCAAAGCTCTTCTTCCAAGGAGCAAGCATCTTTTTTTTTTTTTTTTTTTTTTTAATATTATTTTATTAGTTGGAGGCCAATCACTTTACAACATTTCAGTGGGTTTTGTCATACATTGACATGAATCAGCCATATAGTTACATGTATTCCCCATCCCGATCCCCCCTCCCACCTCCCTCCCCACCCGACTCCTCAGGGTCCTCCCAGTGCACCAGGCCCGAGCACCTGACTCATGTATCCCACCTGGGCTGGTGGTCCGTTTCACCATAGATAATATACATGCTGTTCTTTCAAAACATCCCACCCTCACGTTCTCCCCCAGAGTTCAAAAGTCTGTTCTGTATTTCTGTGTCTCTTTTTCTGTTTTGCATATAGGGTTATCGCCACCATCTATCTAAATTCCGTATATATGTGTTAGTATACTGTAATGTTCTTTATCTTTCTGGCTTACTTCACTCTGTATAATGGGCTCCAGTTTCATCCATCTCATTAGAACTGATTCAAATGAATTCTTTTTAATGGCTGAGTAATATTCCATGGTGTATATGTACCACAGCTTCCTTATCCATTCATCTGCTGATGGGCATCTAGGTTGCTTCCATGTCCTGGCTATTATAAACAGTGCTGCGATGAACATTGGGGTGCACGTGTCTCTTTCAGATCTGGATTCCTCAGTGTGTATGCCCAGAAGTGGTATTGCTGGGTCATATGGCAGTTCTATTTCCAGTTTTTTAAGAAATCTCCACACTGTTTTCCATAGTGGCTGTACTAGTTTGCATTCCCACCAACAGTGTAAGAGGGTTCCCTTTTCTCCACACCCTCTCCAGCATTTATTGCTTGTAGACTTTTGGATAGCAGCCATCCTGACTGGCGTGTAATGGTACCTCATTGTGGTTTTGATTTGCATTTCTCTGATGATGAGTGATGTTGAGCATCTTTTCATGTGTTTGTTAGCCATCTGTATGTCTTCTTTGGAGAAATGTCTGTTTAGTTCTTTGGCCCATTTTTTGATTGGGTCGTTTATTTTTCTGGAATTGAGCTTCAGGAGTTGCTTGTATATTTTTGAGATTAATCCTTTGTCTGTTTCCTCATTTGTTATTATTTTCTCCCAATCTGAGGGCTGTCTTTTCACCTTACTTATAGTTTCCTTTGTTGTGCAAAAGCTTTTAATTTTCATTAAGTCCCATTTGTTTATTTTTGCTTTTATTTCCAATATTCTGGGAGGTGGGTCATAGAAGATCTTGCTGTGATTTATGTCGGAGAGTGTTTTGCCTATGTTCTCCTCTAGGAGTTTTATAGTTTCTGGTCTTACATTTAGATCTTTAATCCATTTTGAGTTTATTTTTGTGTATGGTGTTAGGAAGTGTTCTAGTTTCATTCTTTTACAAGTGGTTGACCAGTTTTCCCAGCACCACTTGTTAAAGAGATTGTCTTTTTTCCATTGTATATCCTTGCCTCCTTTGTCAAAGATAAGCTGTCCATAGGTTCGTGGATTTATCTCTGGGCTTTCTATTCTGTTCCATTGATCTATATTTCTGTCTTTGTGCCAGTACCATACTGTCTTGATGACTGTGGCTTTGTAGTAGAGTCTGAAGTCAGGCAGGTTGATTCCTCCAGTTCCATTCTTCTTTCTCAAGATTACTTTGGCTATTCGAGGTTTTTTGTATTTCCATACAAATTGTGAAATTATTTGTTCTAATTCTGTGAAAAATACCGTTGGTAGCTTGATAGGGATTGCATTGAATCTATAGATTGCTTTGGGTAGAATAGCCATTTTGACAATATTGATTCTTCCAATCCATGAACACGGTATGTTTCTCCAACTGTTTGTGTCCTCTTTGATTTCTTTCATCAGTGTTTTATAGTTTTCTATGTATAGGTCTTTTGTTTCTTTAGGTAGATATACACCTAAGTATTTTATTCTTTTTGTTGCAATGGTGAATGGTATTGTTTCCTTAATTTCTCTTTCTGTTTTTTCATTGTTAGTGTATAGGAATGCAAGGGATTTCTGTGTGTTAATTTTATATCCTGCAACTTTACTATATTCATTAATTAGCTCTAGTAATTTTCTGGTAGAGTCTTTAGGGTTTTCTATGTAGAGGATCATGTCATCTGCAAACAGCGAGAGTTTCACTTCTTCTTTTCCTATCTGGATTCCTTTTATGTCTTTTTCTGCTCTGATTGCTGTGGCCAAAACTTCCAACACTATGTTGAATAGTAGTGGTGAGAGTGGGCATCCTTGTCTTGTTCCTGATTTCAGAGGAAATGCTTTCAATTTTTCACCATTGAGGGTGATGCTTGCTGTGGGTTTGTCATATATAGCTTTTATTATGTTGAGGTATGTTCCTTCTATTCCTGCTTTCTGGAGAGTTTTAATCATAAATGAGTGTTGAATTTTGTCAAAGGCTTTCTCTGCATCTATTGAGATAATCATATGTTTTTTATCTTTCAATTTGTTAATGTGGTGTATTACGTTGATCGATTTGCGGATATTAAAGAATCCTTGCATTCCTGGGATAAAGCCCACTTGGTCATGGTGTATGATTTTTTTAATATGTTGTTGGATTCTGTTTGCTAGAATTTTGTTAAGGATTTTTGCATCTATGTTCATCAGTGATATTGGCCTGAAGTTTTCTTTTTTTGTGGCATCTTTGTCTGGTTTTGGAATTAGGGTGATGGTGGCCTCATAGAATGAGTTTGGAAGTTTACCTTCTTCTGCAATTTTCTGGAAGAGTTTGAGTAAGATAGGTGTTAGCTCTTCTCTAAATTTTTGGTAGAATTCAGCTGTGAAGCCATCTGGTCCTGGGCTTTTGTTTGCTGGAAGATTTCTGATTACAGTTTCGATTTCCTTGCTTGTGATGGCTCTGTTAAGATCTTCTATTTCTTCCTGGTTCAGTTTTGGAAAGTTATACTTTTCTAAGAATTTGTCCATTTCATCCAAGTTGTCCATTTTATTGGCATAGAGCTGCTGGTAGTAGTCTCTTATGATCCTTTGGATTTCAGTGTTGTCTGTTGTGATCTCACCCTTTTCATTTCTTATTTTGTTAATTTGGTTCTTCTCTCTTTGTTTCTTAATGAGTCTTGCTAATGGTTTGTCAATTTTGTTTATTTTTTCAAAAAACCAGCTTTTAGCTTTGTTGATTTTTGCTATGGTCTCTTTAGTTTCTTTTGCATTTATTTCTGCCCTAATTTTTAAGATTTCTTTCCTTCTGCTAACCCTGGGGTTCTTCATTTCTTCCTTCTCTAATTGCTTTAGGTGTAGAGTTAGGTTATTTATTTGGCTTTTTTCTTGTTTCTTGATGTGTGCCTGTAATGCTATGAACCTTCCCCTTAGCACTGCTTTTACAGTGTCCCATAGGTTTTGGGTTGTTGTGTTTTCATTTTCATTTATTTCTATACATACTTTGATTTCTTTTTTGATTTCTTCTATGATTTGTTGGTTATTCAGAAGCGTGTTATTTAGCCTCCATATGTTGGAATTTTTAACAATTTTTTTCCTGTAATTGAGATCTAATCTTACTGCACTGTGGTCAGAAAAGATGACTGGAATGATTTCAATTTTTTTGAATTTTCCAAGACCAGATTTATGGCCCAGGATGTGATCTATTCTGGAGAAGGTTCCGTGTGCACTTGAGAAAAAGGTGAAGTTGATTGTTTTGGGGTGAAATGTCCTATAGATATCAATTAGGTCTAGCTGGTCCATTGTATCATTTAAGGTTTGTGTTTCCTTGTTGATTTTCTGTTTAGTTGATCTATCCATGGTTGTGAGTGGGGTATTAAAGTCTCCCACTATTATTGTGTTACTATTAATTTCCTCTTTCATACTCGTTAGTGTTTGCCGTACATATTGCGGTGCTCCTATGTTGGGTGCATATATATTTATAATTGTTATATCTTCTTCTTGGATTGATCCTTTGATCATTATGTAGTGACCTTCTTTGTCTCTTTTCACATCCTTTATTTGAAAGTCTATTTTATCTGATATGAGTATTGCGACTCCTGCTTTCTTTTGGTCTCCGTTTGCGTGAAATATTTTTTTCCAGCCCTTCACTTTGAGTCTGTATGTGTCCCTTGTTTTGAGGTGGGTCTCTTGTAGACAGCATATATAGGGGTCTTGTTTTTGTATCCATTCAGCCAATCTTTGTCTTTTGGTTGGGGCATTCAACCCATTTACATTTAAGGTAATTATTGATAGGTGTGGTCCCGTTGTCATTTACTTTGTTGTTTTGGGTTCACGTTTATACAACCTTTCTGCATTTCCTGTCTAGAGAAGATCCTTTAGCATTTGTTGAAGAGCTGGTTTGGTGGTGCTGAATTCTCTCAGCTTTTGCTTGTCTGTAAAGCTTTTGAATTCTCCTTCATATCTGAATGAGATCCTTGCTGGGTACAGTAGTCTAGGTTGTAGGTTATTCTCTTTCATTACTTTCAGTATGTCCTGCCATTCCCTTCTGGCCTGGAGGGTTTCTATTGATAGATCAGCTGTTATCCTTATAGGAATCCCTTTGTGTGTTATTTGTTGTTTCTCCCTTGCTGCTTTTAGTATTTGTTCTTTGTGTTTGATCTTTGTTAATTTGATTAATATGTGTCTTGGGGTGTTTCGCCTTGGGTTTATCCTGTTTGGGACTCTCTGGGTTTCTTGGACTTGGGTGGCTATTTCCTTCCCCATTTTAGGGAAGTTTTCAGCTATTATCTCCTCGAGTATTTTCTCATGGCCTTTCTTTTTGTCTTCTTCTTCTGGAACTCCTATGATTCGAATGTTGGGGCGTTTCACATTGTCCCAGAGGTCCCTGAGGTTGTCCTCATTTCTTTTGATCCTTTTTTCTTTTTTCCTCTCTGCTTCATTTATTTCCACCATTTTATCTTCTACCTCACTTATTCTATCTTCTGTCTCCGTTATTCTACTCTTGGTTCCCTCCAGAGTGTTTTTGATCTCATTCATTGCATTATTCATTTTCAATTGACTCTTTTTTATTTCTTCTAGATCTTTATTAAACATTTCTTGCATCTTTTCAATCTTTGTCTCCAGGCTATTTATCTGTACCTCCATTTTGCTTTCAAGATTTTGGATCATTTTTATTATCATTATTCTAAATTCTTTTTCAGGTAGATTCCCTATCTCCTCCTCTTTTGTTTGACTTGGTGGGCCCTTTTCATGTTCCTTTACCTGTTGGGTATTTCGCAAGCATCTTTTAATTTCGTGACTGCAGACATCATCTGAGTGATTTTGGAATGCAAGAAAATAAAATCTGTCACTGTTTCCACTTTTTCCCCATCTATTTGCCATGAAGTGATGGGACTGGATGCCATGATCTTAGTTTTTTGAATGCTGAGTTTTAAGCAGGCTTTTTCACTCTCCTCTTTCACCTTCATCAAGTGGTTCTTTAGCTCCTTTTTTCTTTCTGCCATTAGAGTGGTATCATCTGCATATCTGAGGTTGTTGATATTTCCCCTGCAACCTTTATTCCAGTTTGTAATTAGATATTGAATATCTTTGGAATTCATTTTTCAGTGTAGAGAATCCCGTGGACAGAGGAGACTGGCAGGCTACAGTCCATGGGGTCACAAGAGTCGGACATGATTTAGCGACTAAACCACCTCCACACATGTGCTACCCTTCATGAGGGAAGAATGTCTCCAAAATCAAAGCTGTAAGCCTAGAAGCTAGAGTCATGAATCATATGTGTTTATCCTCAAGACTTGAAACCTAATGGAGTTTTCCCAGTTGACCTTTGAAATTACTTGGGAGCAGTGACTTTTTCCTTCTCATTTTCTTCACAATTCAATGAGAATAGATAAAATATTCTCCTATACCTGTTGCACCATTATATTTTAGGAGTAAATAATTGGTTTTCTAGTTCCATGGTCCCAAGGATAAAAGGCTTCCCTTGTGGCTCAGCTGGTAAAGAATCTGCCTGCAATGTGGGAGACCTGGGCTCAATCCCTGGGCTGGGAAGATTCCCTGGAGAAAGGAAAGGCTACCCACTCCAGTATTCTGGCCTGGAGAATTCCATGGACTGTATAGTCCATGGGATCTCAAAGAGTCGGTCACAATTGAGCGACTTGCACTTACAGTTTTCAAAGATGAAGAGGAATTTTGCCATAGTGTGGGTTATACTTACAAAGAAAGCCTCACTCCCGAATTTATTTAGATTGTTGGTCAATTTTTGTTCCTTAAAGTTGTGGGACTGAGGTCCCATTTCCTTATCAACTGTCAGCCTGAGGATTGCAGCCTGCCTGGATTTCTTCACATGTTTTCCATGTGGCTCTTCCAGCAAGAGTGGGTCAAATCCATTTCATCATTTGACTATCTCTAACCTTGCGTTCTGCCACATCTCTCTGACTTCAGTCTTAAAAAGTCTCTGATTTAAGGACTCATATAACTATATTGGATCTGCATGAATAAACTTGAATAATCTCCCTATGTTAAGATTCATAACCTTAATTACCTCTGCAAAGTTTCTATTTCCATGGAATGTAACATATTCACAAGTTCCAGCTATTGGGACACAGATAATTTTAGGGGCCTATTCTGTCCTCAACAGTCTAGCTCACAAAGATTCACATTCCTCCCAGACACAAAAGCCATTCTGTTCATCCAAAGGTTTCATCTTATAAACTCAACTCAAAGTTGATAAGAAAGAAGATTATAACAAAAAAATGTTAATGAACCTATTTTATATAATTATTGTAAGGATTAACTGAATTAATACATTTTAAGTGGTAGAACAATGACTTCTAAAGAATAAATTTTCAGCATTAGTAATATTAAATGTTATTTCTTGAATATTCTTTCCCCCTAATTCACAACTCAACTAATTTTTTTTTTCAGTCTCTATTTCAGATCCTTTGTTTCCCTTGTACAATGACTGGATGCGGGATATGGTAATGGTTATAGCTTGTCCAATGGCATTTTTCAGTCTATTAATCATTGTTTTAAGCATGACGCTAAGAGGTAAGTGGGTGGGGAGAGTCTTGACTCTGAGGCTATCATTTATCCAGCACTTATTTATTTTCTATTCCCTGAAAAGGCCCACTTCCCACCTGGTTATCAGCCCAAGGTTCATCCTGTTTCCAGAGAAAAGACAAAGGCCAAAATCTATGTTTTGTGAAGTTATACATTAACATACTATGGTTACTTAATAACTAAGGATAAGTTATAGCCCTTCAAGTGTGCAACCAAAGAGTGACTCAAGCTTCTTTTGCCCTTTCTTTTGGCTAGTAACACACAGAATCATAGCTGTGCTTCCCAGACTTTTTACCCTTCTCCTGTCATATATGGGCAATTATTTTGTTGACATCTCTATCTCCAGCAACCCCCCCCCCAAGAAAACACAATACATGTCTCTCCAAGCACATCTTGTGACATTGCTTTCCACATAGATCGATTTAACCTGCTCTTATACATTATTCCATTTACTGAAAGTTACTAAGACTTGATACTATTTGAACATTAACTCTATTCATTCACCCTGTTTTCTTGAACAAATCTCACCATTTCTCCATCTGTGTTCACCCAAAGAATCCCAAGTAATAGGTATTAAGCTAGAGAAGTATCTGATTTTGTTGCTAAAATTTTGTTTCTATTATAAATGAAGGCCAAGAAACCTCAGATAATGATCTTCCCTTCAAAATTTCCTGTAATCAGATTGCAACTCAAAAGCCATGAGTAATCATCATTGCTTTCTTAGTATAATTTCTTTCATAACATTAAATGAACATTGACATTCAACGTGTATCATTAGATGTCAGAAGAAACAGTAATGTATATAGAATTCTGAGGACAAAATGAGCTTTGAGCCTACAATTTTGTCCATTTCAAATAATTTCTCATAAGTAAAAATGAAAATTAGTCAAGGACTTACAGAATGTACCATTACTGTAGACTCTATGAAAATTATCTAAGAAAAAAATTTCCCCAAATGGAAATGACAATGTCTAAAATATTAGGTGAATAATAAATAAGAAATATGAAAAACAATTTAATCAATAAAATATTAATTTAACAATAAATAGTTATGGTTGCAAAATAATGACTACTTAAATAAAGTAATGCGAAAATATATTAATAACCTAGTTGCTGAACATCAGTGGTTGCTAATATCACAGAAAGGGAAACCACCAGAGATTATATTATTCTGCATGTTAAGCACAAAATACTACTTATGATGTGTGTTCTTGGCAAAAAAAAAAAAAAGAAAGCAAAAGAAACTTGAATCAGATTAAACCTCGCTTTTAACCTCCAATTTACAGGACATAAAGAACAAGATGAATACACTATACAAAGTGACAGAGATGCAACCCACCAACTGTAAAAATGAAAAACACTACAGAACAAATGAGAAAAATTCTTCAATAATTATGTTGCAAGCATATACAACTTCAGTGTAATCCCTACCAATGTCTCAATGAAAGTTTCTACAAAAATAAAAAATCTGTCAATGCTTCCACCTTTCGCTCTTGTATTTGCCATGAAGTGATGGAGCCAGATGCCATGAACTTAGTTGTTTTTTTTTTTTAATATTTAGCTTTAAGTCAGCATTTTCACTCTCCCCCTTCACCCTCATCAAGAGGTTCTTTACTTCCTCTTCACTTTCTGCCATTAGAGTGATATCATTCACATATCTGAGGCTGTTGATATTTCTCCTGGCAATCTTGATTCCAGCTTGTAACTCATCCAACCTGGCATTTCTCATGATGTGCTCTGCATATAAGTCAAATAAACATGGTGACAATAAACAGCCTTGTCAAACTCCTTTCTCAATCCTGAACCAGTCAGTTGTTCCATACATGGTTCTAACTCTTACTTCTTGATCGGCATACATATACGAGAAGATGCCTAACATCATAAATTATGAGGGAAATGTAAGTGAAAACAACCATGTGATAACACTATACACTCTTAAGAGGGGATAATATCCAAAACTGGCTTTTCAAAACTGGCTCAGTGGTGAGCAATCAGCCTGCCAACACAGGAGATTCAGGAGGCATGGATTTGATCACTGGGTAGGGAAGATTCCCCTGGAGAAGGAAATGGTAACCCATTCCAGTATTCTTGCCTGAAAAATTCCATGGACAGAGGAGTCCAGTGGGCGATAGTCCATGGGATCATAAAGAGTTGGACGTGACTTAGTGACTGAGCATGGGATATCCAAAACACTAACAACACCAAATGTGTTGACCATGGGGAACAAAAGGAATTCTCATTCACTGCTGGAGAGAAATGCAAAAAGGTCCATCCACTTTGGACAGTTGAGTGGTTTCTTACAAAAATAGAATACTCTTACCATATGTTATAGTCAAAGCTATGGTTTTTCCAGTAGTTATGTACGGATGTGAGAACTGGACCATAAAAAAGGCTGAGCACTGAAGAATTGATGCTTTTGAACTGTGGTGTTGGAGAGGACTCTTGAGAATCCCTTGGACTGCAAGGAGATCCAACCAGTCAATCCTAAGGGAAATCAATCCTGAATATTCATTGGAGGGACTGATACTGATGCTGAAGCTCCAATACTTAGGCCACCTGATGGGAAGAGCCAACTCATTGGGAAAAGACCTTGATGCTGGGAATGTTGAAGGCAGGAGGAGAAGGGGATGACAGAGAACGAGATGGTTAAATGACATCACTGACTCAATGGACATGAGCTCTACCCTCTAACTTCTAACAAATGATCAGTTCTCCATCATGATAACTTTGTCTTTTCGAGAAAGTCACAGAATGAAATCATGAAGTATGTAATCTTTTAAGATTAACTTCCTCCACTCAATATAAAGTTTTTGAGATTCATCAATATCATGTATAACAATGGTATGTTTCTTTAACCCCATAAACAGTATGAAAAGGCAAAAAGATATGACACTGAAAGATGAACTTTCCAAGTCAGTAGATGCCCAATATGCTACTGGAGAAGAGTGGAGAAATAGCTCCAGAAAGAATGAAGAGACTGAGCCAAATCAAAAACAACATCCAGTTGTGCATGTGACTAGTGATGGAAGTAAAGTCCAGTGCTGTAAAGAACAATATTACATAGGAACATGGAATGTTAGGTCCACGAATCAAGGTAACTTGGGAGTAGTCAAACAGGAGATGGCAAGAGTGAACATCAACATTTTAGGAATCAATGAATTAAAATGGGCCAGAATGTGTGAATTTAATTCAGATGACCATTGTATCTACTACTGTAGGCAAGAATCCCTTAGAAGAAATAAAGTCATAGTTAATAAAATAGTCTGAAATGCAGTATTTGGATACAGTCTCAAAAATGACAGAATGATCTTTCTGCATTTCCAAAGCAAACCATTCAATATTACAATAATCCAAGTCTATGCCCCAATCACTAATGCTGAAGAGGTTGAAGCTGAATGGTTCTATGAAGACCTACAAGACCTTCCAGAACTAACACCAAAAAAAAAAAAAAAAAAAAAAAGGATGTCCTTTCATCATAATGGACTGGGATGCAAAAGTGGGAAATCAAGAGATGCCTGGAGTAACAGGTATGGCCAAACAGGCCTTGGAGTACAAAATGAGGCAGGGCAAAGGATAACAAAGTTTTGCCAAGAGAGCACACAGGTCATAGCAAACACTTTCTTCCAACCACACAAGAGACAGCTCTACATATGGCCATCACCAGATTGTCAATATAATATATTCAGATTGATTATATTCTTAGCAGCCAAAAAAGGAGAAGCTCCACACCGTCAGCAAAAAAGACCAGGAGCTGGCTGTGACTCAGATCATGAACTCCATATTGCCAAATTCAGACTTAAATTGAAGAAAGTAGGGAAAACCAGTAGACCATTCAGGTATGACCTAAATCAAATCCCTTGAAGTGATAAATAGATTCAAGAGATTAGATCTGATAGAGAGAGTGCCTGAAAACTATGGACAGAGGTTTGTAACATTGTACAGGAGGCAGTGATCTAAACCGTACCCAAGAAGAAGAAATGCAAAAAGGCAAAATGGTTGTCTGAGGCCGCCTTACAAATAGCTGAGAAAAGAAGAGAAGCTAAAGGCAAAGGAGAAAAGGAAAGATATATCCATGTGAATGCAAAGTTCCAAAGAATAGCAAAGAGAGATAAGAAAGATTTCCCCAGCTTTCAATGCAAAGAAACAGAGGAAAACAATAGAAAGAGAATGACTAGAGATCTCTTGAAGAAAGTTAGAGATACCAAGGGAACATTTCATGCAACACTGGGCACAATAAAGGACAGAAATGCTATGGACCTGACAGAAGCAGAAGATATTAAGAAGAGGTGGCAAGAATACACAGAAGAGCTATACAAAGAAGATCTTCATGATCCAGATAACCACAATGGTGTGATCACTCACCTAGAGCCAGACATCCTGGAATGTGAAGTCAAGTGGGCCTTAGGAAACATCACTGTGAACAAAGCTAGTGGAGGTGATGGAATTCGAGTTGAGCTATTTCAAATCCTAAAAGACAATGTTGTTAAAATGCTGCACTCAATATGCTTGCAAATTTGGAAAACTCAGCAGTGACCACAGGACTGGAAAAGGTCAGTTTTCACTCTAAACCCAAAGAAAGGCAATGCCAAAGAATGTTCATACTACCACACAGTTGCAGTCATCTCACACACTAGCTAAGTAGAGCTCAAGATTTTCCAAGCTAGGCTTCAATAGTACCTGAACCAAGAACTTCCAGATGTTCAAGCTGGTTTTAGAAAAGGCAGAGGAACCAGAGACCAAATTGCCAACATCTGTCAGATCATAGAAAACACAAGAGAGTTCCAGAAAAAATCTACTTCTGCTTCATTGACTACACTAAAACCTTTAACTGTATGGATTGCAACAAACTGGAAAATTCTCCAAGAGATGGGAATACCCGACCACCTTCCTTGCCTCCTGAGAAATCTGTATCCATGTCAGGAAGCAACAGTTAAAACCGTACATGGAGCAATGGACTGGTTTCAAATTGGGAAAGGAGTACGTCAAGGCTGTATATTATCACGCTGCTTATTTAACGTATATGCAGAGTTCAGTTCAGCTCAGTTCAATCGCTCAGTCGTGTACGACTCTTTGCGACCCCATGAATCGCAGCATGCCAGGCCTCCCTGTCCATCACCAGCTCCTGGAGTTTACTCAAACTTTTGCCCATCGAGTCGGTGATGCCATCCAGCCATCTCATCCTCTGTCGTCTCCTTCTCCTCCTGCCCCCAATCCCTCCCAGCATCATGTTAAATGCCAGGCTGGATGAAGAACAGGCTGGAATCAAGATTGCAGGGAGAAATATCAATAATCTCAGATATACAGATGACACCAGCCTTGTGGCAGAAAGTGAAGAGGAACTAAAGAGTCTTTTGATAAAGGTGAAAGAGGAGAGTGAAAAAGGCTGCTTAAAACTCAACATTCAAAAAACAAAGATTATGGCATCAGGTCTTATCACTTTATGGCAAACAGATGGGGAAACAATGAAAACTGTGACAGACTTAATTTTCTTGGACTCCAAAATCACTGCAGATGGTGACTGCAGCCATGACATTAAAAGACACTTGCTCCTTGGAAGAAAAGCTATGACCAACCTAGACAGCATATTAAAAAGCAGAGACATTACTTTACTGACAATGGTCCATCTAATCAAAGTTATGGTTTTTCAAGTAGTCATGTATGGATATAAGAGTTGGACCATAAAGAAAGCTCAGTGCCAAAGAATTGATGCTTTTGAACTGTGGTGTTGGAGAAAACATTTGAGAGTCCCTTGGACTGCAAGGAGATCAATCAGTCAATCCTAAAGGAAATCAGTCCTGAATATTCATTGGAAGAACAGATGCTGAAGCTGAAACTCCAACACTTTGGCCACCCGATGAGAAGAACTGACTCATTGGAAAAGATCCTAATTCTGGGAAAGATTGGAGGCAGGAGGAGAAGGGGACGACAGAGGATGAGATGTTGTATGGCATCACCGACTCGATGGACAAGAGTTTGAGCAAGCTCCAGGAGTTGGTGATGGACAGGGAAGCCTGGCGTGCATTGGGTCACAAAGAGTTGGACGTGACTGAGAGTTTGAACTGACTGATGAACTGTGAAATGATTACCACAATCAAGCTAATTAACATATCCATTACTTCATATATTTACAATTGTGTTGACAACACTTAAGATCAACTCTCTTAGAAAATGTCAAATATACAATACAATATAATTAAGTTCCCTCATGGCTCAGCGGTAAAGAATCTGCCAGCAATGCAGGAGACAATGGGTTCTATCCCTGGGGCAAGAATATCCCCTGGAGAAGGAAACGGCAACCCACTCACTCTTCCATGGACAGAAGAGCCTGGCAGGCTGCAGTCCATGGGGTTGAAAAGAATCAGAGATGACTTAGTGACTAAACAGCAACAACAATCATTAACTATACTCAGCATTCTGTGCATTAGGGCTCCAGGATTTTTTATCCTTCATTTCCAAACCTTTGTACCCTTTGACTGACATCGTTCCTCTTTCCCCACACTGCTGGCCCCTAGCAAGAACCATTCTACTCTCTACTTTTATGAGTGTCTTTTTTTTGATTCCACATAAATGTGAGATAATACAGGTTTTATCTTTTTGTATCTGATTTATTTCACTTAGCATAATGTCCCCCAGGTTATCCATGTTGTAAATTTTAGAATTTTGCTGGTAGTATTGGTTGTGTAAATTTTAGAATTTGAAAAGCTATTAGGTAATAACTATTCAAAGTGACCATATGTATACCATATGAGCCAGTAATTTATTTCTAGGTCCTTGAACAACAAAGAGATCAGTCAATCCTAAAGGCAATCAACCCTGAATATTCATTGGAAGGACTGATGCTGAAGCTGAAACTCCAATACTTTGGCCACCTGGTGCGAAGGGCCGACTCATTGGAAAAGACCCTGATGCTGGGCAAGACTGAGTGCAAGAGGAGAAGGGTATAATAGAGAATGAGATGGTTGATGTCATCGCTGACTCACTGGACATGAGTTTGAGCAAACTCAGGGAGACGTTGAATGACAGGGAAGCCTGACATGCTGCAATCCATGGGGTCGCAAAGAGTCAGACTTGACTTAGTGATTGAATAACAACAGGTATTAGTGATCTTTTCTACGGAAAGACAAGAATAAGAATATATAGATATATCAGATATATTATATATTGGGATATATGATAATGGGTGCATGGGTTCAGTTGTGTCTGACTCTTTGCAACCCGGTGGATTGTAGCCTGCCAGGCTCTTCTGTCCATGGAATTTTTCAGGCAAGAATACTGGATTGGATTGCCATTTCCTACTCCAGGGGGTCTTTCCAAGCCAGGGATAGAATTCACATTTCCTGCACTGGCCTGCAGATTCTTTACCACGGCACCACCCAGGGAGCCCATGATAGTGTATACATATATTTACATATGTATGTTATGTATGATATGTGTATATGTATGTAGGTGTATATGTATATATTCAATTTCATGGACAGAAAATTTTGGCGGGCTACAGTCCACAGGCGTGGGAAGAATCAGACACCATTGAGCAGCTAAGCATAGCCAAATATATTATATTAGATTGTACCATCTTAACTTTTCTTTGTCACTCTTGGTCTTGATGTACTCATACTTGGGGGTGGGGGACTGGTTTGTTAGAGGTGTTTTCTCAGTGTTATTGTCCTACCCCAAGTGTTAGTCGCTCAGTTGTGTCCGATTCTTTGTGATCCTGTGGTCTGTCTGTGGGATTCTCCAGGCAAGAATACTGGAATGGATTGCCACTTCCTTCTCCAGGGAAATCTTCCTGACCCAGGCATTGAACCCAGGTCTCCTGGATTGCAGGCGGATTCTTTACCATCTGAGCTACCACGGAAGCTAGCAGCAGGCTTCCCTTGTGAGCCTGTGTATCAGAAGTCTGTGCTCCCATCCTTCCCTCAATAGGAATCTACCAAATGTTTGTCACTCAGTGCTTGCTCTCCTTGGGTTTGGGGGTGAGTTCTCTGTTATCCTAGTTCAGCTCTAACTTAGGCAGGTCCCATGTGCCTGGGTCTTGGGTAGGAGACTTTCTTAGTCATCCTGGCTTCCTCCACTGGGCGTTGTCACAGTAAAGTTTCTTGCCCTTCCTTCAAGGCTAGAGAAATTTTTCTGTTTTATTTTGATATAACAACAGGTCTGCACCTATGCCATGCAGGTGATAGAGTTTTGCTGTCCTTCTGCCAGCATCTTTTTTTCTTTTTTTAAAGATTTTTTTTCAATGTGGATCATCTTTAAATTCTTTATTGAACTTGCTACAATATTGCTTCTGCTTTTTTTTATTTTTTGGCTGTGAGGCTTGAGATCTTAGCTCCTCAACCAGGGATCATACCCCCCTCACTGGAAGGGAAAGTCTTAATCGCTGGACTGCCAGGGAAGTCCCTCTGATTGCACTTAGTGCTGTTGTTCCAGTGAAGGTGATCTGGGTGTAGCCTCCTCCTTTCCCAGAGTAGGCAGCTGCCCTCTCCTGGTTTGCATCAGAGGATGGCTTTCTCTAGTCTCTGAACCTGCCTCCAGTCATTCTCATGAACACCCACTGGGGTCCGCAGTGGCGATCCTGCAGGCAGGTGCAAACTTCTTTCATGTCTGCCTTTCCTAGGGATCTGTACTCTCATAAAAGCCCTCACTTGGCCTTTCTCTATTCACTACCATTTTAGTCAAGTTTTCACACCAATTTCTACAGTCATTCCTCTTTTTTCCATGCTCTGCTCAGCTAAGTCACTGTTTGTGTCTCTTCCATTCATGGAAATTTCAGGTTCACTCCAAATTCCATCGAGGTTTTTCCCTGCAAATCCGGCAAAAATCAAGAAAATTTTATGAGTTTGCTGATTATCCAGCCTTTCTTTGTTGTTAGGATTCCAGCTTTGTGAATCCCAAGTAGAAGTCAGAAATCCTTCATGTTGTATTTGTCTGTGAGAAAATTTTAAATTTTGATGAGATTTTACTCTTTGTTTTCTTCTTTTATGATGATTACCTGTGAGACCAATGGAAGAAAAAATTTAAGATCGTATAAACCGTCCTCCTTGGTTTAGAGCAGAGTTTTCCCATTAACCACCTTGAAACTCTGACTCTATAAACAGAGTCAAAACAAGTGTTCTTATTATGTTATACAATAGATGGAAATAAGAGTGAAATCTCTTCCCAGTTACAAGATGAAGCTTGTTTTTCCATAACACAGTAATCCCACCCTCAGCAAAGAGAATAAAAATAGTCACTCAACATCAGAGCTAATAGGACTTGGGATTCACTTCCAATACCTTTGACTGAGAAAACTCCATTATCCTACCTCTCAGAAAGGTCACAGCCCCCCCAAATTTTAAAGGCAAGTCAGAAATCTCCTTTAGCCATAGAGGCATAGTTTTCAACCTGGGTAGCATTCTGTAATCATCTGGGGAACTTAAAAATGCCAATGACAACTAAAAAACCAAACATGTAGAAACAGAGAAGAATGATGGTTACTAGGGGCTGGGGGTTGGGGGAATTGGGGAGATGTTTAACGGTACAAACTTGCCATCAGTAGATAAGTAAGTTCTGAAGATCAAATGCATTTCATAGTGATTGTAGACAACATTACCATGTCATAAACTTCAAAGCTTCTAAGAGATTATCTGAATTGTTTTCACCACAAAAAAAGAAATGATAAAATTATTTAACATGTTAAAGGTGTTAGCTAATGCTATGGTGATAATCACATTTCATTATATCAAATCAGTTCATCATATACCTTAAACTTAAATGTTAATTATATCTCGGTTTTTAGAAAAGCAGTTTACTATCATGAGGAATGCAGAGTTAAAGAAAGTAAAAATGATTAAAACTGAATAGTCTGTAAACTAGTTTTTCTTGGTTATGAGAAAATTGTATATCCATAATTAAAGTACTATCGACCCATGAAAAGGAATATCTGCTACAAGATGGATGAACTTTGAAAATGTTTTGCTGAGTGAAAAAACAGCCAGTCACAAAAGGCCCCATATCATATAATTCCACTTATATGAATTGCCCAGAATAATAAAACCATAGAGACAGAGAATAGATCAGTGATTGCCGAGGGATTAAGGGAGGGGAAATTGGGAGGCACAGAGGTCCTTTTTGTTGTGATAAAAATATTCTGGAATTAGATGGTGATAATGGTTGTACAACATTGTGAATATACTGAAAATCATTGAATGGTATACTTCTTTATGGGGTAAATTTTATGTTATGTGAATTAATTTAAATTAAAATAAAAAAATCATAGTTAATCAATTAATTAAACCAGTGGGATTCCCCATCCCAAAGTAATTCTAAAATAGTCCCCAGATGATTCAAATGTGTAGGCTGACTGCATGGGTGGAATCTGATACAGAGGGCTATTGATAGTGTGGGGTGGATGCTTGGGTGAGGCAGGGAAAGAGTTATAGGGCAGAATTTCACAAGAAAAATAATCTTGTTAATGCTAACAAATGTTTTTATTGGGGTTAATTTCACTCCAGGAATTACATCACCTGAACAACAGAACACTTTGGAATTCTGTCTCCAGATATTTCACTGCATATTTGTTTTAGTCACAAATGATGGAGTTTCACATTGCTTGTGCTTCACGATCTCTCTTCAGATTCTCTGCACATGTCTTAGCACCCATTCTGCTCAGCTCTGTGTTGGAAGCTAGCTCGGATACAACCACAGGCCCTGAGCCCAACCAGGGCTTCACCAAGAGGATCTGGAGAAGAGAAGAACACCAGATGCAGACACATGAGTGAGTGGTCAGATTTAATGGTTTGCCTTGGCTAGAACCCATCCTATATTACGGTCACCAGGAGAGGAGGGCCAAGGAGGTGGTCCTGGAGGAGTGTGTATAGCTTTCCTTGGGGTTTTTCTCAGGTCTCTCCTTCCTATTCAAGTATCTAGTCCTATGAGGCTCTCGGACTGATTTCTGAGAGGTCCCAACATAGGTTATAATCACGTAGGTAGATATTTCTGCTTTGCATCCAGAGGATAACCACAGAGGAAGGGATCAGGAAAAAGAAGGCTAATGATCTTCTGCTTATCCCATGTGCAACAGATGAAGTGGCAGAGTTGCACTATGGACCCTATACTCTTCTTGGAGTATATCGAGCTATATAGGCCAGGGATCTGTTTTTCAAGCATCGTTTAATATTTTAGAATTATTTGCATCTCCACCTACATTACTTCATTAACTTTCTAATTTTTCTAAATAGGTGATACTACTCTAATGGCAGGAAGCAAAGAAGAACTAAAGAACCTCTTGATGAAGGTGAAAAAAGAGAGTGAAAATGCCGACTTTAAATATTAAAGAAACTAAAATCCAGCCCCATTACTTCATGGCAAATAGAATGGGGAAATGTGGAAGTAGTGACAGATTTCCTCTTCTTGGGCTCTAAAAACACTGCAGATGGTGACTGCAGTCATGAAATCAGACGATTGCTTCTTGGCAGGAAAGCAATGACAAATCTAAACAGAGTGCTGACAAGCAGAGACATCACCATGTTGACAAAAGTCCATGTAGTCGAGGCTATTGTCTTCCCAGTGGTTATGAATGGTTGTAAGAGCCAGACCATAAAGAAGGCAGAGCGCCAAAGAATTGATGCCTTTAAACTGTGGGGCTGGAGAAGACTCCTGAGAGTCCTTTGGACAGTAAAGAGATCAAACTAGTCAATCCTAAAGGAAATCAGTCCTGAATATTCATTGCAAGGACTGATGCTGAAACAGAAGCTGCAGTAATTTGGTCACCTGATGCGAACAGCCATCTCACTGGAAAAGTCCTGAAAGGTTGTTGCTGAATAATTAGACGCCAGGATTCTTGGCTTTCGGAGGAGACGAATTCAATTCAGGGTCAGAGACGAGGCTGGATTGCTCAGAGTTTTTGCGTAATAATGTTTCATTAAAGTGTAAAGGAGATAGAGAAAGCTTCTGACATAGGCATCAAAAGGGGACAGAAAGAGTACCCCCCTGCTAGTCTTCAGCTGGATGTTCTATAGTCACTAGCAGTCTGTTAATGAAAAGAAAGGAATGCATTAAAACTCAGAATGGCCCCAGGCCCCTCATCCATAAATTGCATTTTGTGATAATCCTGGCACCATATGATTCATCCCAGGCCATAAAACGATTGACTTGAATCTTGTAGAAGGGCAGATTACCATACAAATAATTTCATTTACATAGGTTAGGGGAACAATATCTGAGTATAACATACTGGTTTGTCAAGTACGTTCTGAGCCATTTGGTGGAACTTGAAGACAGAGTCTGGGGTACATTAACATAGCTTAAGCCAAACATTTCCATAAAAAAATATATTGGTTAACTCAAGGTTTGAGAATAGTTAGCTTCAGGTGAAACCAGGTGTTATGACAACACAGAATTTTAAGAGAAACATCCTTTTAAATTTGTATAGAGAAGGAAAAAAATATCGCCAGTGTGTTTCCTCCTGCTGCTTAAGAGAAATAAAATTATCTGGCACTTGCACCCTATTTCCTCGGTTTGGAGACCCCTGACCTTCCTGCCTGTTACCCTCTCAGTCATTGATGCTGGAAAGACTGAGGGCAGAAGGAGAAGAGGGTGAGACAGAGGATGAGACAGCTGGTTTGCATCATCGATACAATGGACATGAACCTGAGCAAATTCTGGGAAATGGTAAGAGACAGGGAGGTCTGGCATGCTGCAGTCCAGGGGGTCACAAAGAGTCAGACACAACTGGGTGACTGAACAACAACAAAAGTTGCTCTAGAAGAACTGACAGCAAAATGCTTAAAAGAAAGAGGTCAGTTGCCTTATTTGGAGTGCATCAAGGAGGAAGGGTTCTGAGGGTCAGACAGCAATGCAGAGTGTGGATGGGGACAGCTAAAGGGAACAGCAGGGCAGCCTTGGGGCCAGCAGGGAAGGAGAAGGCCTTGAGGAGGCTTCCTGAGGACTTCACAGTGAAAAGGCTAGTAGCTCCTATCACTGCAGCTCTCAAAGAGGAGAATAAAGACAAATCATGAGCTCTAGACCCAAAACAACCAAGTGCTGCTTAAACATAAACTTAAGACTCTAACAGTGGAGTGAAAGTCTCTCAGTCATGTCCAACTCTTTGCGACCCCATGAACTATACAATCCATGGAATTCTCCAGGCCAGAACACTGGAGTGGGTAGCCTATCCTTTCTCCAGTGGATCTTCCTGCCCCAGGAATCAAACTGGGGTCTCCTGCATTGCAGGTGGATTCCTTACCAACTGAGCTAAAAGGGACATTAAAATCCATCTATCCCAAATCAAACTCACTCATCCCAATCATCATATTTTGCCCTTTTGTGTTAAAAATGTTCTCAGCTACACCTCAAATAATACTCTCTCCATTCATCTGGTCAGTGGAATGTTGACATCTGGGAGACATCCTGAAAGTCTTCAATTTCCCCAGTTTCGATCAATTCACCGTATCAGTTCTACATGCTGAATAGATCTCAAATGTTCCCAATTATGCATTGTCTCCTCAGATACTACTTTAAGTTCTCATTGCCCTCTTCCTAATCTCTTGTACATATCATTTATATTTTTATATTAACATATATCCATAAGTCTATTTGTTTGTGCATAAATAAAGTCACATAGATTTACTCATATGTGCATATATCATCACTCACACATACACATGTACAGAAATGCATCATTAGGATGTGGATGCATATGTAAGTGTATTTATATGTCTATAAGCATATATTCCCAAATATGTGTAATAAAGAATAAATATATCCATCTATTTGTGCACAAATGTATGTGTTAAGTAATTTTTTGGTCGTGTCTGACTTTTTGTGACCCCATGGACTGTAACCCACCAGGCTCCTCTGTCCATAGGATTCTCTAGGCAAGAATACTGGAGTGGGTAGCCATTTCCTTCTCCAGGGGATCTCTCCAACCCAGGGATTGAACCTATGTCTCCCACATTTCGGGCAGAGTCTTCACCGTCTGAGTCACCAGGGAAGCACACATGCATATGTTTATGTATATAGCTATGTATTATAATACCTAAATATGTGTGCTTCCTATATTATATGAGATTAAGTATATATATGTGTGTGTGTACATACAATTAAGTATGTATTATAGATATTTCTTAAAATGACAAACTTTATAATTTTACCTTTGTTTCTCTCTACAGTTCATTTCCCATCATTTTCACATCATATCTCCCATTATGGCCACAGCAAACTACTACAAGTGTTCTGAATTTACCATTTCTGCTGCTCCCTCAGCCTGGAAAACCTGCTCTGCTCCTTTTCTTCACATGGCTAGCTGTCCATTTTGTTTCAAGAATCTTCTCTGAACCTTGTCACCTCGGTGAAGCTTCCTCGATGCCTAATCTGAATTTAGTCTCTCTTACTTGTGCTTCCACAGCTCCCTTCCTTTCCCCTCTGGGTGCAGGGACAGCATTCAGAATAAATGTCTTCATCATGGCCATTTTACTCAGCACGAATTACTGGGAATGTCTAAATCAGATCATGTGTTGCCTCCTTTCAGAGCGAGGCAGGTCATGTTAGTACTTGCAGTGCTAGCAGTGATGCCAGGAGCAGTCACTGAATGTGAACAAAGACTTCTACCACAGAGGGAAGTAGCCAGGCTCCCGGAATTTCCCTTGGAAAGGAGCGTCAGGATCAGGCTGACAGCATCAGGAGCTGGGAGTGGGATGGGCGCAGTGAGAAGGGACTTTGGTGGGTAGTTTGCCAGGTGCCCATCAGACTCCACACTGGGGGAGTCCAGGTGACCCGGCAGGAGCTCTTTCTCTAAGGACAACGAAGCGCTGACTCAGGATCTCCAGGCCCAAGTAAGTGGAAGATTCAGGGACAAGGTCCTCTCTTCACAGATGGTTATCACTACTTCCATCTCTTCTTCCTTGTGCCTTTCAGGAAGTCTCTGATCCCTGCATTTCTAGAGTCTTGACAGACCTATGTTTGAAGATTATGAGATTTGGGGGCTCCAAAGGATGGGGTGACCTGAGAAGTCTCAGTCACCTCTAGGGAAAATCTTTCTTCAGTTTTTAAAAATCACCATAAATATTCCACAGTGAGGTATTTTTGTTTGTCTCTGTTTTTCCTTAATTGTGTGTGTGTGTGTGTGTGTGTGTGTGTGTGTGCGGGCGCGCACGCGCGCCACAGCAAATGCCGGGCTCAAATGCTAGAGTCTGTTTTGATCAGGAGCAAATAAAATATTATTCTTATGTATGCCATTTCTTAGTCATGTACTAGTAGTGTGAGCAGTCCCCATTGCATAGTACTCTTTGCAACTAGGATTCCTCTTCTCTAATATTACTAGTTAGGATGAAGAAAAATAAAGATAAACAGAAACACCTCACTGTGGAATATTTATGGTGACTTTAAAAAATTATATCTGTAGAATTATTGGCTTTCAAAATGTAATGTGAATGACCTTCATAAAAATATTTTCACTTAGTCACCCTAAACAGGTAAGAACATATACCAGAAACACTTGATTTAGCTTAAAAAAAATTTAGCAGAACAGGGGTGAATTTTACTGCTTCTATAATATGGGAAATTTTCCTATGATCCCCCTGGCTTAAAGATCTCTTTTTCTGTGATCTGATTCACTTTCCTGCCAGGTTAAACATGATTTATGTTAGATTTTATAGTCTTTTGTTGGCCTATTTGCTTTTTGTTTGAACATTTAAAAATCTTTTTATGTTAGTAAACTATTACATAACATAAAATTTACCACTTTAGTCATTTTTAAGTGCACATCCAGTGTGCATTTAAGGAACTGATTGTCTTGGCAGGATCTCCAGTCTGGCGTATGGGGCAACAAGCTCTCCTGGTTGACCATTCAAATGTGTTAAAGCCTGAGACAGTACTTTAGTGCACCTGGCTGAGGTGGTTTTACCTGCTAGACAATTAATCTGTTGCTTTAATATTCTATTTTTTCTTTTTACTAACCCTACCGTTTGTGGGGTTTAAGGAAGGTGGAATCTCTGTTCAATGTTATGGACTTTTGCCTAGTCTTGCATATCATGACATTGGAAACATGATCCCTGACCACTGTTCAATGTGGGTATCCTGCATGGTATTATTTTCATAACGCCCTAATGGTGACAGCCTGGCTTCCACAGGGACAGAGGAAAGCTTGGGTTAGGCCAAATACAGTGGTTACTTATACCAGGGCAAACTTAGAACCCTCATCTGGAGGGCGGGAGCCAATATAATCAATTTACCAATCTCTTACCAGTTGGAAATTCTGCTAGAACACCCCAGACTCCTTTGGCAGTTGCCTTGGATATTATTTAAAACATACAGGATATAAAATTACTACATTAACAATGTCTCTGTATTTCATTTTTGGCAATGTGCCATCCTACCTGACCACTCCTTTTGTGCACCCAATCTGCTATATCTACTGAAAGATCAGTTGCCAGGACACATACCCAAGCTAGGGCATCAGCTTCTTGTTGCCAAGGGGTGTCACATATTATAAGCAGGGACATGAAAGATAGTGAGGACTGCCTCAGGCTCTTGAAAGTAAATCCAAATATCTTTCTACCAATTCTGACCCCATGAGGGCTTATTCATGACCATCCACTCCTTGGCTTCTCATTGTCCAAACCAAGGGGTTCACCACTTCAGAGCAATCCAACTGTCAGTGCAAAGGTGAACAGCCCAGGGTCAACCTGAGTGATCACCAATCAAACTGCTCTGAATTCAGCCTACTGGCTTCTGTGGCTCATTTCTATTTCCAGACATCTGTATATCAGGCCCATAGCATGGCATTTTCACATTACTATAACCATTCACTGTTCATTTTATCATAATCCCCTAGCATTTAACAAACCTTTTTTTTTTTTTCCTGAGGGCAAAAAAGATGACTATCACATTTGTGTGCTGAGTCAAAAGCCAAGTCATTATAGAACTGGCAAAAAGCTTTCATGATTGGCTGAGAAATACCATTTCATTCTTCCATTGCTTTTACTGGCCATATAGGTCCACAAATATGTTTCTAACTGTGAGTCTTCCAGAACAGAAAATTCAGAGGGATTGTGCCAACTAAAGGGAAGAAAGTCATATTCCCTTCTAAAATGGCCACTTGGCTCATCACTCCAGACAGGCTAAATCTCTGTCTTTAGACTTTCCTTTGAACTAAATGTAACTGACTATGTCTATGTTTAGAACACTGGGACCTTGAGATTAGGACCTATTCCCTAAACAGACAGCCACTTTCCCAGCTTCCTTGGTGGCTCAGACAGTAAAGAATCCATTTGCATTTCAGGAGACCTGAGTTCGATCCCTGGGTCAGGAAGATCCCCTGAAGAAGGGAATGGCTACCCACTCCAGTATTCTTTCCTGGAAAATCCCATGGGCAGAGGAGCCTGGTGGGCTGTAGTCCTTAGGGTCACAAAGAGTCAGACATGACTGAGGGACTAACACACTTTCCCTGGGGAAGTAGTTCACCAAATGGAGTTTACAAACCAGAAGACAAATGACATCTAACCTGACAGGAAGCAATCTTTTAATGGGAAAGAAACCAGTGGCTGGACTTGGTGATTACAATGGCCATTCTTAAGAGCAAGGTTGCTAGATTTAGTAAATAAAAATTACAGGATGCCAAATATTGTACTGAAAGTATGTACACTAAAAAACTGTCACTGTTTTATTTGATATTAAAATATAACTGGGAGTCTTACATTTATCTGGCAACACTATTTGGCAGTCCATTACTGCAGAAAAAAAGATGTAGAGATATGTGATTTCTGCAACTTCTTGCTCCTCTTAACACTGTCTCTAAACTGGCCTCATTTCTTATCACAGGCATAATGGAAATGACAGGACAATCTTTCTCTAGATACTTTGTTGCCATGCTCCTCCTGCAGATGATAACACCAAGTTCAGGTATGAAGTTTTCTCCTACTCTTCTGAGCCACACCAATATCAAGTATGTCAGGGAAAACAAGAACCAAACAAAAGGAACCATTGTTTTCTAGATTTAATATGTAGTTATGTTATGATGATGTGTATGGTAAGATCCAGTTTATGGTTAGAAAAACTAAATATTTCTAATCAGCAAGTCTTCTTTATCATGTCCCCAGATTTTCCTTAGGTTCCATGGAGAAGAGACAAATAAATACCTAATACTTGCCCTTGAGAACTAAAATTCATATTTAGGAGACATTTAAGTACTATTTATACCCTGAGGAAGTGGTCTAAGTCACAGATCCATACTGAAATCCATGTGAATTATTAGCAAAATAAGGATGGGATAGGTTGGTGGAAACTTGACAGGTGATGAAAATTCACATTTGTAAAGGGATATATACAAAGCAGAAATAATAGTATACTTCACTTCGGTTCAGTTCAGTCACTCAGTCGTGTCTGACTCTTTGCGACCCCGTGAATCGCAGCACGCCAGGCCTCCCTGTCCATCACCAACTCCCGGAGTCTACCCAAACTCATGTCCATCAAGTCGGTGATGCCATCCAGCCATCTCATCCTCTGTTACCCCCTTCTCCTCCTGCCCCCAATCCTTCCCAGCATTAGGGTCTTTTCCAGTGAGTCAACTCCGCTTCAGGTGGCCAAAGTATTGGAGTTTCAGCCGAAGCATCAGTCCTTTCAATGAACACCCAGAATTGATCCCCTTTAGGATGGACTGGTTGGATCTCCTTGAAGTCCAAGGGACTCTCAAGAGTCTTCTCAACACCACAGTTCAAAAGCATCAATTCTTCGGCACTCAGCTTTCTTTATAGTCCAACTCTCACATCCATACATGACTACTGGAAAAACCATAGCCTTGGTTAGACAGACCTTTGTTGGCAAGGTAGTGTCTCTGCTTTTAAATATGCTATCCAAGTTGGTCATAACTTTCCTTCCAAGGAGTAAGCGTCTTTTAATTTCATGGCTGCAGTCACCATCTGTAGTGATTTTGGAGTCCAAAAAAATAAAGTCAGCCACATGGGACCAGATGCCATGATCTTAGTTTTCTGAATGTTGAGCTTTAAGTCAACTTTTTCACTCTCCTCCTTCACTTTCTTCAAGAGGTTCTTTAGTTCCTCTTCACTTTCTGCCATAAGGGTGGTGTCATCTGCATATCTGAGGTTATTGATATTTCTCCCAGCAATCTTGATTCCAGCTTGTGCTTCTTCCAGCCCAGTGTTTCTCATGATGTACTCTGCATATAAGTTAAATAAGCAGGGTAACAATATACAGCCTTGACATACTCCTTTTCCTATTTGGAACCAGTCTATTGTTCCATGTCCAGTTCTAACTGTTACTTCCTGACCTGCATACAGGTCTCTCAAGAGACAGGTTAGATGGTCTGGTATTCCCATCTCCTTAAGGATTTTCCACAGTTTATTATGATCCACACAGTCAAAGGCTTTGGCATAGTCAATAAAGCAGAAATAGATGTTTTTCTGGAATTTTCTTGTTTTTTCTATGATCCAGCGGATGTTGGCAATTTGATCTCTGGTTCCTCTGCCTTTTCTAAAACCAGCTTGAACATCTGGAAGTTCACAGTTCATGTATTACTGAAGCCTGGCTTGGAGAATTTTGAGTATTACTTTACTAGCGTGTGAGATGAGTGCAACTGTGCCGTAGTTTGAGCATTCTTTGGCATTCCCTTACTTTGGGATTGGAATGAAAACTGACCTTTTCCAGTCCTGTGGCCACTGCTGAGTTTTCCAAATTTGCTGACATGTTGAGTGCAGCACTTTCACAGCATCATCTTAATATATTTAGAGATAGGTAATAGAAAGCCTGTCTAGTCTTTGGCAAAATGCCAAAGAATTGATGCCTTTGAACTGTGGTGCTGAGACTTCTGAAAGTCCCTTGGACATCAAGGAGATCAAACCAGCCAATCATAATGGAAATCAGCCCTGAATATTCACTGGAAAGACTGATGCTGAAGCTGAAGCTCCAGAATTTTGGTCATCTGATGTGAACAGATGACTCACTGGAAAAGTCCCTGATGCTGGAAAAGATTGAGGGCAGAAGGAGAAGAGGGTGTCAGAGGATGAGATGACTGGACAGCATCACCAATGCAATGAGCATGAACTTGGGCAAACTCAGGGAGATGGTGAGGGACAGGGAGGCCTGGCCCACTGCAGTCAGTGGAATCACATAGAGTTGGACACAACTGGGTGACTGAACAACAACAATAGAAAACCTGAGACATCAAATGGAGTATAAGATTCAAACATTTCTAGCAAAAGCTGCTTATTAAATGACAGAAATCTAAATGATGCACATTTAGGTGGGATCCAGCCTTTGGCTAATAAAACAGTGCTGCTACCAATGTCTTTAAACATATATTTTTAGCATACCTGTGAGTACAAAGGTAGCAAATATTTCTTTTTTTTTTTTTTTTAATATTATTTTATTAGTTGGAGGCCAATCACTTTACAACATTTCAGTGGGTTTTGTCATACATTGACATGAATCAGCCATATAGTTACACGTATTCCCCATCCCGATCCCCCCTCCCACCTCCCTCCCCACCCGACTCCTCAGGGTCCTCCCAGTGCACCAGGCCCGAGCACCTGACTCATGTATCCCACCTGGGCTGGTGGTCCGTTTCACCATAGATAATATACATGCTGTTCTTTCAAAACATCCCACCCTCACGTTCTCCCCCAGAGTTCAAAAGTCTGTTCTGTACTTCTGTGTCTCTTTTTCTGTTTTGCATATAGGGTTATCGCCACCATCTATCTAAATTCCGTATATATGTGTTAGTATACTGTAATGTTCTTTATCTTTCTGGCTTACTTCACTCTGTATAATGGGCTCCAGTTTCATCCATCTCATTAGAACTGATTCAAATGAATTCTTTTTAACGGCTGAGTAATATTCCATGGTGTATATGTACCACAGCTTCCTTATCCATTCATCTGCTGATGGGCATCTGGGTTGCTTCCATGTCCTGGCTATTATAAACAGTGCTGCAATGAACATTGGGGTGCACGTGTCTCTTTCAGATCTGGATTCCTCAGTGTGTATGCCTAGAAGTGGTATTGCTGGGTCATATGGCAGTTCTATTTCCAGTTTTTTAAGAAATCTCCACACTGTTTTCCATAGTGGCTGTACTAGTTTGCATTCCCACCAACAGTGTAAGAGGGTTCCCTTTTCTCCACACCCTCTCCAGCATTTATTGCTTGTAGACTTTTGGATAGCAGCCATCCTGACTGGCGTGTAATGGTACCTCATTGTGGTTTTGATTTGCATTTCTCTGATAATGAGTGATGTTGAGCATCTTATGTGTTTGTTAGCCATCTGTATGTCTTCTTTGGAGAAATGTCTGTTTAGTTCTTTGGCCCATTTTTTGATTGGGTCATTTATTTTTCTGGAATTGAGCTGCAGGAGTTGCTTGTATATTTTTGAGATTAATCCTTTGTCTGTTTCCTCATTTGTTATTATTTTCTCCCAATCTGAGGGCTGTCTTTTCACCTTACTTATAGTTTCCTTTGTTGTGCAAAAGCTTTTAATTTTCATTAGGTCCCATTTGTTTATTTTTGCTTTTATTTCCAATATTCTGGGAGGTGGGTCATAGAAGATCTTGCTGTGATTTATGTCGGAGAGTGTTTTGCCTATGTTCTCCTCTAGGAGTTTTATAGTTTCTGGTCTTACATTTAGATCTTTAATCCATTTTGAGTTTATTTTTGTGTATGGTGTTAGAAAGTGTTCTAGTTTCATTCTTTTACAAGTGGTTGACCAGTTTTCCCAGCACCACTTGTTAAAGAGATTGTCTTTTTTCCATTGTATATCCTTGCCTCCTTTGTCAAAGATGAGGTGTCCATAGGTTTGTGGATTTATCTCTGGGCTTTCTATTCTATTCCATTGATCTATATTTCTGTCTTTGTGCCAGTACCATACTGTCTTGATGACTGTGGCTTTGTAGTAGAGTCTGAAGTCAGGCAGGTTGATTCCTCCAGTTCCATTCTTCTTTCTCAAGATTACTTTGGCTATTCGAGGTTTTTTGTATTTCCATACAAATTGTGAAATTATTTGTTCTAGTTCTGTGAAAAATACCGTTGGTAACTTGATAGGGATTGCATTGAATCTATAGATTGCTTTGGGTAGAATAGCCATTTTGATAATATTGATTCTTCCAATCCATGAGCACGGTATGTTTCTCCATCTGTTTGTGTCCTCTTTGATTTCTTTCATCAGTGTTTTATAGTTTTCTATGTATAGGTCTTTTGTTTCTTTAGGTAGATATACTCCTAAGTATTTTATTCTTTTTGTTGCAATGGTGAATGGTATTGTTTCCTTAATTTCTCTTTCTGTTTTTTCATTGTTAGTGTATAGGAATGCAAGGGATTTCTGTGTGTTAATTTTATATCCTGCAACTTTACTATATTCATTGATTAGCTCTAGTAATTTTCTGGAAGAGTCTTTAGGGTTTTCTATGTAGAGGATCATGTCATCTGCAAACAGCGAGAGTTTCACTTCTTCTTTTCCTATCTGGATTCCTTTTATGTCTTTTTCTGCTCTGATTGCTGTGGCCAAAACTTCCAACACTATGTTGAATAGTAGTGGTGAGAGTGGGCATCCTTGTCTTGTTCCTGATTTCAGAGGAAATGCTTTCAATTTTTCACCATTGAGGGTGATGCTTGCTGTGGGTTTGTCATATATAGCTTTTATTATGTTGAGGTATGTTCCTTCTATTCCTGCTTTCTGGAGAGTTTTAATCATAAATGAGTGTTGAATTTTGTCAAAGGCTTTCTCTGCATCTATTGAGATAATCATATGGTTTTTATCTTTCAATTTGTTAATGTGGTGTATTACGTTGATTGATTTGCGGATATTAAAGAATCCTTGCATTCCTGGGATAAAGCCCACTTGGTCATGGTGTATGATTTTTTTAATATGTTGTTGGATTCTGTTTGCTAGAATTTTGTTAAGGATTTTTGCATCTATGTTCATCAGTGATATTGGCCTGTAGTTTTCTTTTTTTGTGGCATCTTTGTCTGGTTTTGGAATTAGGGTGATGGTGGCCTCATAGAATGAGTTTGGAAGTTTACCTTCTTCTGCAATTTTCTGGAAGAGTTTGAGTAAGACAGGTGTTAGCTCTTCTCTAAATTTTTGGTAGAATTCAGCTGTGAAGCCATCTGGTCCTGGGCTTTTGTTTGCTGGAAGATTTCTGATTATAGTTTCGATTTCCTTGCTTGTGATGACTCTGTTAAGATCTTCTATTTCTTCCTGGTTCAGTTTTGGAAAGTTATACTTTTCTAAGAATTTGTCCATTTCATCCAAGTTGTCCATTTTATTGGCATAGAGCTGCTGGTAGTAGTCTCTTATGATCCTTTGGATTTCAGTGTTGTCTGTAGTGATCTCACCCTTTTCATTTCTTATTTTGTTAATTTGGTTCTTCTCTCTTTGTTTCTTAATGAGTCTTGCTAATGGTTTGTCAATTTTGTTTATTTTTTCAAAAAACCAGCTTTTAGCTTTGTTGATTTTTGCTATGGTCTCTTTAGTTTCTTTCGCATTTATTTCTGCCCTAATTTTTAAGATTTCTTTCCTTCTGCTAACCCTGGGGTTCTTCATTTCTTCCTTCTCTAATTGCTTTAGGTGTAGAGTTAGGTTATTTATTTGGCTTTTTTCTTGTTTCTTGATGTGTGCCTGTAATGCTATGAACCTTCCCCTTAGCACTGCTTTTACAGTGTCCCATAGGTTTTGGGTTGTTGTGTTTTCATTTTCATTTATTTCTATACATACTTTGATTTCTTTTTTGATTTCTTCTATGATTTGTTGGTTATTCAGAAGCGTGTTATTTAGCCTCCATATGTTGGAATTTTTAACAATTTTTTTCCTGTAATTGAGATCTAATCTTACTGCACTGTGGTCAGAAAAGATGACTGGAATGATTTCAATTTTTTTGAATTTTCCAAGACCAGATTTATGGCCCAGGATGTGATCTATTCTGGAGAAGGTTCCGTGTGCACTTGAGAAAAAGGTGAAGTTGATTGTTTTGGGGTGAAATGTCCTATAGATATCAATTAGGTCTAGCTGGTCCATTGTATCATTTAAGGTTTGTGTTTCCTTGTTGATTTTCTGTTTAGTTGATCTATCCATGGTTGTGAGTGGGGTATTAAAGTCTCCCACTATTATTGTGTTACTATTAATTTCCTCTTTCATACTCGTTAGTGTTTGCCGTACATATTGCGGTGCTCCTATGTTGGGTGCATATATATTTATAATTGTTATATCTTCTTCTTGGATTGATCCTTTGATCATTATGTAGTGTCCTTCTTTGTCTCTTTTCACATCCTTTATTTGGAAGTCTATTTTATCTGATATGAGTATTGCGACTCCTGCTTTCTTTTGGTCTCCGTTTGCGTGAAATATTTTTTTCCAGTCCTTCACTTTCAGTCTGTATGTGTCCCTTGTTTTGAGGTGGGTCTCTTGTAGACAGCATATATAGGGGTCTTGTTTTTGTATCCATTCAGCCAATCTTTGTCTTTTGGTTGGGGCATTCAACCCATTTACATTTAAGGTAATTATTGATAGGTGTGGTCCTGTTGTCATTTACTTTGTTGTTTTGGGTTCACGTTTATACAACCTTTCTGCATTTCCTGTCTAGAGAAGATCCTTTAGCATTTGTTGAAGAGCTGGTTTGGTGGTGCTGAATTCTCTCAGCTTTTGCTTGTCTGTAAAGCTTTTGAATTCTCCTTCATATCTGAATGAGATCCTTGCTGGGTACAGTAATCTAGGTTGTAGGTTATTCTCTTTCATTACTTTCAGTATGTCCTGCCATTCCCTTCTGGCCTGGAGGGTTTCTATTGATAGATCAGCTGTTATCCTTATAGGAATCCCTTTGTGTGTTATTTGTTGTTTCTCCCTTGCTGCTTTTAGTATTTGTTCTTTGTGTTTGATCTTTGTTAATTTGATTAATATGTGTCTTGGGGTGTTTCGCCTTGGGTTTATCCTGTTTGGGACTCTCTGGGTTTCTTGGACTTGGGTGGCTATTTCCTTCCCCATTTTTGGGAAGTTCTCAGCTATTATCTCCTCGAGTATTTTCTCATGGCCTTTCTTTTTGTCTTCTTCTTCTGGGACTCCTATGATTCGAATGTTGGGGCGTTTCACATTGTCCCAGAGGTCCCTGAGGTTGTCCTCATTTCTTTTGATCCTTTTTTCTTTTTTCCTCTCTGCTTCATTTATTTCCACCATTTTATCTTCTACCTCACTTATCCTATCTTCTGTCTCCGTTATTCTACTCTTGGTTCCCTCCAGAGTGTTTTTGATCTCATTCATTGCATTATTCATTTTTAATTGACTCTTTTTTATTTCTTCTAGATCTTTATTAAACATTTCTTGCATCTTTTCAATCTTTGTCTCCAGGCTATTTATCTGTACCTCCATTTTGCTTTCAATATTTTGGATCATTTTTATTATCATTATTCTAAATTCTTTTTCAGGTAGATTCCCTATCTCCTCCTCTTTTGTTTGACTTGGTGGGCTTTTTTCATGTTCCTTTACCTGTTGGGTATTTCTCTGCCTTTTCATCTTGTTTAGATTGCTGTGTCTGGAGTGGGCTTTCTGTATTCTGCAGGTCTGTGGTTCCTTTTTATCGTGGAGGTTTTACCCAGTGGGTGGGGTTAGACGATTGGCTTGTCAAGGTTTCCTGATTAGCGAAGCTTGCGTCAGTGTTCTGGTGTGTGGATCTTGATTTCTTCTCTTTGGATAGCAATGGAGTGCCCAGTAATGAGTTTTGAGATGGGTCTATGTGTTAGGTGTGACCTTGGCCTGTCTGTATGTTGACGTTCAGGGCAATGTTCCTGCGTTGCTGGAGAATTTGCGTGGTATGTCGTGCTCTAAAACTTATTGGCTCTTGGGTGGTGGTTGGTTTCGGTGCAGGTATGGAGGCTTTTGTACGGTCACTTATTACTTAAAGATCCATGTAGTCAGGAGTTTTCTGGTGTTCTCAGGTTTTGGGCTTAAGTCTCCTGCTTCTGGATTTCAGTTTTATTCTTCCTGTAGTCTCAGGACTTCTCCAACTATACAGCACTGATAATAAAACTTCTATGTTAATGGTGGAAAGTTTCTCCCCCGTTAGGGATACCCAGAGAGGTTCACCGAGTTACATGGAGAAGAGGAGAGGGAGGAGGGA
This sequence comes from Muntiacus reevesi, assembly GCF_963930625.1. Classification (NCBI taxonomy): domain Eukaryota; kingdom Metazoa; phylum Chordata; class Mammalia; order Artiodactyla; family Cervidae; genus Muntiacus; species Muntiacus reevesi. Next base: position 156,712,676 of record NC_089249.1, read on the forward strand.
GATAGAGATGGGCAGGAGGAGAAAGAGGGGGACTCAAGAGGAGAGAGACAGATCTACGAAGTTGTCTGATCCCAGAGTGTTCTCCGTAGCCCAGACACCCACAAAGATTCACAGAATTGGATTGGGAAGAGAAGGGGAAAGGAGGAAATAGAGGTGTTCTGAGGTAGAAAACAGAGTCAAGATTGGGAGAGAATAATCAACACACTCGTGAATAAAAATGGGAGCTGAATATTGGATTCTTAAATGTTCACAATTTATATCATATACTGAAAAACAAAAATTAAAAATCTAGAGTAGAGGTTAGACTCTTAAAAATACTATATTAAAAACAAAAACCAAAACACACAAAAGAAATTTTAGAAATATATATGAAGTTTGGTATAAAAATAGGGCTTCTCTTCTTCTTCTTCTTTTTTTTTTTTCCCTTTCTTCTGTAAGGTTATAGTGGATTGAAAATGAAAATTAAGGCGTAGTAAAAGGAGTGCTAGAGGGCTTTAAAAGAAATAAGAGAAAAAGAAAAAGAAAATAGAAGAGAAGAAGAAAAAAGAACAAAAAAAAAGAAGAAAAAGAAGAAAAAGAAAAAAGAAAGAAAAAAAATTGTTTTGCCTAATTAAAAAAAATTGTAAAAATCTATGAAAGTTAAGGAGTAATGGGGGAGTAATAAGGAATTTTTAAAGGAAAATAAAAGAGAACCAAGAAAAAAGAAAAAAAAATTTTTTTTTCCTTACTTAAAAAAAAAAAGAAAAGAAAAGAAAAGAAAAAGAAAAAATATATCTAGGAATTTCTCTGGAGCTGTTGCGGTCAGTGTGGGTTCGGCTCAGCTTCAGATAGCTCCTCGTTCCAGCTTACACTTCTCGATATCTACAGGCCCTTCCGGTGTAGTCAGTCGGTGGTTTCTTCAGGGATTTTAATCAGTTGCACCGGTCCCTTCTGAAGCGGTTCCCTTTGTTTATTTGGGTTCTGTTGCCGGTCTCTTCCGCGCCTAATTTCCGCCCTGACACAGGGGGCGGAGGTGGATTCTTATTCAGGTAGCTAGTTCCGTCGCGCTGCTGCAAGGGGCTGTGCGGGGAGGGGCTGTGCGGGGAGGGGCCGGCGCTCCCGGGAGAGGCTTGCGCTCTTTTCTCGGTCTGCGCTGCTCAGGCTCCGGGCTGTTCTGTCTGAAGCGCGCGCCACGCTGCGCGCGGCTCCAGCCCTCGGGCGATTCACAAAAGCGCGGCACACAAAGCTGGGCCCGCGCTCCGGCCCCACGCCGCCCGAGCGGCCCAGGCAGCCAGGCGCTTGACGGGCGCTCTCTCCCCGGGTGCGGCGCGTCTTCTGCCCTGCGCGGTCCCAGTCTCAGTTCCCGCCGGCGCCAGTCGGGCGTGCGCGCCCTCTGCCCTCCGCGTCCCCAGCCCCAGTTCCCGCCCGCGCCGGTCGGGCGCCCGCCCCCTCCGTCTCGCCGCGACCCTCCCGGCGGACTTCGGCCGCCCAGAATCTCGGTCCCTTTGTTCTGCGAATGGCCGGCAGTGTGTTCGGGCCGGTTAATTTTCTCTCTCTTTGCTCTCCCACAGTTCAAGCTGGCAACTCACAAAAGCTCCCTCCGATTGTCCTCAGGGCACTCAGGTCCAGACCCTGCCCCAAGTAATGCCGCCCGCTCCTCTCCGTTCCGCCCCCACTTGCTGGTGGCGGATGCGGGCGTCTGGGGTACTTTTCTGCTGGGAGTTGCTTTTAGGCTCGTAATCTGTGGGTTTTATTTATTCTATCCCTCCCAGTCAGATTCAAACTCTTGAGATTCCAACACTTCCCCCAGGCCCGCCAGTGCGAGGGTTTCCCGGTGTCTGGGAACGTCCTCTATTAAGTCCCTTCCCGGGACGGATCTCCGTCCTTAGCTCTTTTGTTTCGCTTTTTATCTTTTATATTTTGTCCTACCTCCTTTCGAAGACAATGGGCTGCTTTTTTGGGTGCCTGATGACCTCAGCTAGCGATCAGAAGTTGTTTTGTGAAGTTTGCTCTGCGTTCAGTTATTTTTTTGATGAATTTCTAGGAGAGAAAGTGGTCTCTCCGTCCTACTCCTCCGCCATCTTGGCTCCTCCTCCTAAGGTAGCAAATATTTCAATGAATAGGCCTACTGGTCAAAGGTTATGTGTTTTTTTATTATGGTATTGAATATGTCATTCTGAAATCATTACTAGTCTACATTTCCAACAACAGGTAATATCACTATTTCAGATATTACAGGTACCAGAGCTTTTTATCTTCTCCAAACTTACAGGTAAAAAATAAATTCTCCTAGAGATTGTATTTTACCTTTTTGTTAATGAGTGAGACTTAATATCTTTCAAACAAAAATTGTATTTCATTTTCTCTGAACCACCTGCATAGGTCTTTACTCCACATCTTCTTTGTACTGTTGGTTTTCCCTCATTGCTGTTTAAGAACTCTTAAATATTGGAATTTTTTAATCTGTTGTACCTATCCCACTTATTTCTTACCAGTTTATAATTGTCTATTGACTTATTTATTATATTTTGAATATTCAGAGAGGTTTTTGCTTTGGATTTTTATTTTATTTTGTAAATTATGATGTTTCCAAAGTCCCCCTTTATTTGTCCTACTTGTTATCCTCACTGACTTTTTAAATTTTACTACTTTCTTTTCTAAAGCAGTTTTATTTTTACAAAAAAAATTGTGTAGAAACCACACACAGGGACTTTCCTGGTGGTCCAGTAGCTAGGATTCCATGCTCCCAATGAAGGAGACCCAGGTTTGATCCCTGCTCAGGGAACTAGAACCCATATGCTGCAACTAAGAGCATGCATGCTGCAACTAAGAGCATGCATACTGCAACTAAGACCTGCCACAGCCAAATAAATAGATAAATATTTGTTAAAAAGAAATTACATAGCGTTTCCATAAAACCCCATTCTCCCTTCCTCTCCCTGCCCCTCCAGAGTTTCCCGTACTATGAACATCTTCTATAGTGAAGTATCAATACATTTACTACAATTGATGAAAATGAACCAACTGGTTCATCAATTGTAGTAAATGTATTATTAAATCAAGTTCACATTAAGGCTTGCACTTGGTGTTATAAAATTCTATGGGTTTTAACAAATTATTATATAAATGAATGCAAGTGGCCTCTGCATACTGGCCCTCCATTGCTTACTTCTTTGAGCCTGAGACCCTCTCACTCGAAAGCTTGCCAGTGTCAAACTCAAATTTTGACACGTCCAATTGTTTTAAATATATAAAACATGAGCATACTTTTAACTATGTAATGCCTTTCTGCCTTTTATGTCCCTTGGAATTGCAGCCAGCATCTGCTAGCCATAGGTAAGATAAGCCCTGTAGCTAGAGAGACCCCAAGCCACTGCTGTCCTGCAGAGCCCTTGACTCCTCGCTGTGCTGTGGAGTGACATTACTAGACACACAAAACTTCTCCCTGACCCGTCTCTCCGCTGTGAGTTCCCCTGCCCTTCTCCCCTTTCTCACAGTGTTCCCTGTGCCTCTAAATGGTCTCATACTGTGGGGACTGTCCCCATGCGTCTGTCAAACTGCTTCTCAAATACAGGTGCCACTGCCACCTTGTGGTTGTATCTTTCTCATTGCTCACCTCTTAAATCCTCAAATGTACTATATTAATATATGCATAATGCCATGTGTCTTCCATTACAGTATCATATAGAACCATTTTACCCCATATTAAAAATATCCTACATTCATCGTGTTTATCAATCCCTCCTGCTGAAGTTCTAGTAGCCACTGCTGTTTTCACTGTTCCCATAGTTTTGTTTTTTTCCAGAATGTAGTGTAGTTGGGATTATACAATACATTTTCATAATGACCTTCTTACTTAGCAATATGCATTTAAGTTTCCTCCATGTATCTTCATGATTTGTTGGCTCAGTTCTTTTACCACTGAATAATATTACATTGTCTGGATGTACCAGAGTTTGTTTATTCATTCACTTATTGAAGCTTATATTGTTTGCTTCTAATTTGAGAGCAACAACTGAGTGACTGAACTGAATTGAACTGATAAAAATGCTAGGAACATTGATGTGAAAGTTTTTGTGTGGATGTAGTTTTCAACCCATTTGGGTTGCATACCTAGAAGGGTGATAGCTAAAACATATAATGATTACGTATTGAGCTTTGTATGGAATTGCCAAACTCTTCTGTTAGGTGGCTATACCATTTTGCATTCCTACCAACAATGAGTGAGAGTTTCTTTTGCTCCACATCTTTGTCAGCATTTGATGTCAGTGTTTGAATTTCAGCCATTTTAATAGGTTTTTGATAGTATTTGATTGCTTTAATTTACAGTGACTAATGATACATGATATTAAGCTTCTTTCATATGTTTGTTTCAGTTCAGTTCAGTTCAGTTGCTCAGTCATGTCTGACTCTTTGCAACTCCGTGGACTGCAGCATGCCAGGCCTCCCTGTCCATCACCAACTTCTGGACTTTACTCAAGCTCATGTCTATTGAGTCAATGATGCCATCCAACTATCTCATCCTCTGTCGTCCCCTTCTCCTCCAGCCTTCAATCCTTCCCAGCATCAGGGTCTTTTCAAATGAGTCAGTTCTTCACATCAGGTGGCCAAAGTTTTGGAGTTTCAGCTTCAGCATCAGTCCTTCCAATGAATATTCAAGACTGATCTCCTTTAGGGTGGACTGGTTGGATCTCCTTGCCGTCCAAGGGACTCTCAGAGTCTTCTCCAACACCATAGTTCAAAAGCATCAATTCTTTGACACTCAGCTCTCTTTATAGCCCAACTCTCATATCCATACATGACTACCAGAAAAACCATAGCTTTGACTAGACAGACCTTTGTTGACAAAGTAATGTCTGCTTTTTAATATGCTGTCTAGGTTGGTCATAACTTTCCTTCCAAGGAGTAAGTGTCTTTTAATTTCATGGTTGCAGACACCATCTGCAGTGATTTTGGAGTCCAAAGAAATAAAGCCTGTCATTGTTTCCACTGTTTCCCCATCTATTTGGCATGAAGTGATGGGACCAGATGTCATAATCTTAGTTCTCTGAATGTTGCGTTTTAAGCCAGCTTTTTAACTCTCCTCTTTCACTTTAATCAAGAGGCTCTTTAGTTTTTCTTCACTTTCTCCCATAAAGTTGGTGTCATCTGCTTATTTGAAGTTATTGATATTTCTCCTAGCAATCATGATTCCAGGTTGTGCTTCTTCCAGCCCAGTGTTTCTCATCATGTACTCTGCATATAAGTTAAACAAGCAGTGTGACAATATAAGCATTGATGTACTCGTTTCCTTCTTTGGAAACAGTCTGTTGTTCCATGTCCGATTCTAACTGTTGCTTCCTGACCTGTATACAGATTTCTCAAGAGGTATGTCAGGTAGCCTGGTATTCCCATCTCTTTCAGAATTTTCCATAGTTTATTGTGATCCACACAGTCAAAGGCTTTGGCATAGTCAATAAAGCAGAAATAGATGCTTTTCTGGAACTCTTGTTTTTTCAATGATCCAACAGATGTTGGCAATTTGATCTCTAGTTTTTCTGCCTTTTCTAAAACCAGCTTTAACATCTGGAAGTTCACAGTTCATGTACCGTTGAAGCCTGGTTTGGAGAATTTTGAGCATTACTTTGGTAACGTGTGAGATGACTGCAGTTGTGTGGTAGTTTGAGCATTCTTTGGCATTGCCTTTCTTTGGGATTGGAAGGAAAACTGACCTTTTCCAGTCCTGTGGCCACTGCTGAGTTTTCCAAATTTGGTGGCATATTGAGTGCAGCATCATCTTTAGGATTTGAAATAACTCCTTGGAAGGGAAGTTATGACCAACCTAGACAGCACATTAAAAAGCAGAGACATTACTTTGTCAACAAAGGTCTGTCTAGTCAAGGCTATGATTTTTCCAGTCATCATGTATGGATGTGAGAGTTGGACTATAAAGAAAGCTGAGCACAGAAGAATTGATGCTTTTGAACTGTGGTGTTGGAGAAGACTCTTGAGAGTCCCTTCGACTGCAAGGAAATTCAACCAGTCCATCCTAAAAGAGATCAGTCCTGAATATTAGTTGGAAGGTCTGATGTTGAAGCTGAAACTCCAGTGCTTTCGGCTCCCTGATGCAAAGATCTGACTCATTTGAAAAGACCCTGATGCTGGGAAAGATTGAGGGCAGGAGAAGGGAATGACAGAGGATGAGATGGTTGGATGGCATCACCAACTCAGTGAATGTGAGTTTGGGTAAACTCTGGGAGTTGGTGATGGACAGGGAGGCCTGGCATTCTGCAGTTCATGGGGTCACAAAGAGTTGGAAACAACTGAATGACTGAACTGAACTGAACTGAATTGAAATTCCATCACCTCCATTAGCTTTGTTCATAGTGATGCTTCCGAAAGACCACTTGACTTCTCATTCCAGATGTCTGGCTCTAGGTGAGTGATCATACCACTGTGATTATCTTGGTCATGAAGATTTTTTGTATAGTTCTTCTGTGTATTCTTGCCACCTTTTCTTAATGTCTTCTGCTTCTGTTAGGTATATACCATTTCTGTCCTTTATTGAACCCATCTTTGCATGAAATGTTCTGTTGGTATCTCTGATTTTCTTGAAGAGATCTCTAGTCTTTCCCATTCTATTGCTTTCCTCTATTTCTTTGTACTGATCACTGAGGAAGGCTGTCTTATCTCTCCTTGCTATTCTTTGGAACTCTGCATTCAAATGGGTATATGTTTCCTTTCCTCCTTTGCTTTTTGCTTCTCTTCTTTTCACAACTGTTTATAAGGCCTCCTCAGACAGCCATTTTGCTTTTTTTGCATTTCTTTTTCTTGGGGATGGTCTTGATCCCTGTCTCCTTACCATGTCATGTGCCTACGTCCATAGTTCATCAGGCACTCTGTCTTTCAGATCTAGTCCCTTGAATCTGTTTCTCACTTCCACTGTATAATCGTAAAGGATTTGATTTCGGTCATACCTGAATGGTCTAGTGGTTTCCCCTACTTTCTTTAAGTTAAGTCTGTATTTGGCAATGAGGAGTTCATAATCTGAGCCACAGTCAACTCCTGGTCTTGTTTTTGCTGACTGTATAGAGCTTCTCCTTCTTTGGCTGCAAAGGATATGATGAATCTAATTTCGGTATTAACTATCTGGTGATGACCATGTGTAGAGTCTTCTCTTGTGTTGTTGGAAAAGGGTGTTTGCTATGACCAGTGCGTTCTCTTGGCAAAACTCCGTTAGCCTTTGCCCTGCTTCATTCTGTACTCCAAGGCCAAATTTGCCTGTTACTCCAGGTGTTTCTTGACTTCCTGCTTTTGTATTCCAGTCCTCTATAATGAAAAGGACCTCTTTTTTAGGTGTTAGTTTTAGAAGGTTTTGTAGGTTTTCATAGAATCATTCAACTTCAGCTTCTTCAGCATTACTGTTTGAGGCATAGACTTGGATTACCATGATGTTGAATGGTTTTCCTTAGAAACGTACAGAAATCATTCTGTTATTTTTGAGATTGCATCCAAGTACTGCATTTCAGACTCTTTTCTTGACTATGACGGCTACTCCATTTCTTCTAAGGGATTCTTGCCCACAGTAGTAGGTATAATGGTCATCTGAGTTAAATTCACCCATTCCAGTCTGTTTTAGTTTGCTGATTCCTAAAATGCCGATGTTCATTCTTGCCATCTCCTGTTTGACCACGTCTAATTTGCCTTGATTCATGGACCTAACATTCCAGGTTCTTATACAATATTTCTCTTTACAGCATAGGAATTTACTTCCATCACCAGTCATATCCACAACTGGGTGTTGTTTTTGCTTTGACTCAGTCTCTTCATTCTTTCTGGAGTTATATCTCCACTGATCTTCAGTAGCATATTGGGCACCTACCGACCTAAAGATAGGGAGTTTATCTTTCAGTGTCTTATCTTTTTGCCTTTTCATATTGTTCATGGGGTTGTCAAGGCAAGAATACTGAAGTGGTTTGCCATTCCCTTCTCCAGTGGACCACATTTTGTCAGAACTCTCCTCCATGACCCATCCATCTTTGGTGGCCCTACATGGCATGGATCATAGTTTCATTGAGTTAGACAAGGCTGTGGTCCATGTGATCAGATTGGTTAGTTTTCTGTGACTGTGGTTTTCAGTTTGTTTGCCCTCTGACAGAGAAGGATAAGAGACTTATGAAAGCTTCCTGAATGGATAGAACTAACATATCTTCCAGCAATCCCACTTCTGGATATATATCCAGATAAAACCATAATTCAAAAAGATACATTCACCCAATGTTCATTGCAGCACTATTTACAATAGTCAAGATATGGAAACAAACTAAATAGCCATTGACAAATGAATGGATAAAGAAGATATGGTACATATATGCAAGGGAATATTACTCAGCCATAAAAGTTGAAAAAATGCCATCTGAAGCAACATAAATAGACTTGGAGATTGTTGTACTGAGTGAAGTAAGTCAGACAGAAAGAAAAATACCAAATGATGTTGCTTATATGTGGACTCTAAAAAATAATAAAACTTATTTTTTAATCTAAAACATATTTACAAAACAGTCACAGATGAGGAAACAAGCTTATGGTTACCAGGGAGGAAAGGATGTGGGGGGTAAACTGAAGACTGGGATTGACATATACACACCACTGTATATGAAACCGGGGCTTCTCTGGTGACTCAGGTGGTAAAGAATCGACCCGCAATTCAGGAGACTCGGGTTTGGTTTCTGGGTCAGAAAGATCCCTGCAGAAGGAAATGGCAACCCATTCCAGTATTCTTGCTTCAGAAATCCCATGGACAGAGGCTACAGTCCATGGAGTCACAAGAGTCTGACACACTAGTGACTAAACCACCACCACATGTATGAAATGGATAAATAGTAAGGACCTGCTATATAGCAAAGGGAACTCTTCCCAATACTGTATCATTATTAAGGACAGAGTATTTGTACTCTGTCCTTTATTAAGTACCTAGCCTGGTGGACTTTTAGCTGGTCTCTGCTTTTCTATTTTCTTGAAATTTATGTCTTGATCCTATTCAAAGGGAAAATTTGGGAGTATCTAGAAAGATACTAGAGAAGACTCTACACATGGACATCACCAGATGGTCAACAAAGAAATAAGATTGATTATATTCTTTGTGACCAAAGATGGAGAAGCTCTATACAGTCAGCAAAAAAAAGACCAGGAGCTGACTGTGGCTCAGATCATGAACTCCTTATTGCCAAATTCAGACTTAAATTGAAGAAAGTAGGGAAAATCACTAGACCGTTCAAGTATGACCTAAATCAACTCCCTTATGATTATACAGTGGAAGTGAGAGATAGATTTAAGGGACTAGATCTAATAGACAGAGTGCCTGATGAACTATGGACGGAGGTTCATAACAGTGTACAGGAGACAGGAATCAAGACTATCCCCATGGAAAGAAATGCAAAAAAGCAAAACGGCTGTCTGAGGAGGCCTTACAAATAGCTGTGAAAAGAAGTCAAGTGAAAAGCAAAGGAGAAAAAGAAAGATATTCCCATTTGAATGCAGAGTTCCAAAGAATAGCAAGGAAAGATAAGAAAGCCTTCCTCAGCAATCAATGCAAAGAAATAGAGGAAAACAACAGAATGGGAAAGACTAGAAATCTCTTCAAGAAAATTATAGATACCAAGGGAACATTTCATGCAAAGATGGGCTCAAAAAAGGACAGAAATGATATGGACCTAACAGAAGCAGAAGATATTAAGAAGATGTGGCAAGAATACACAGAAGAGCTATATAAAAAAGATCTTCATGACCCAGATAATCATGATGGTGTGATCACTGACCTAGAGCCAGAATCATGGAATGTGAAATCAAGTGGGCCCTAGAAAGCATCACTACAAACAAAGCTAGTGTAGGTGATGGAATTCCAGTTGAGCTATTTCAAATCCTGAAAGATGATGCTGTGAAAGTGCTGCACTCAATATGCCAGCAAATTTGGAAAACTCAGCCATGGCCACAGGACTGGAAAAGATCAGTTTTCATTCCAATCCCAAAGAAAGGAAATGCCAAAGAATGCTCAAACTACCGCCCAATTGCACTCATCTCACACGCTAGTAAAGTAATGCTCAAATTTCTCCAAGCCAGGCTTCAGCAATACGTGAACTGTGAACTTCCAGATGTTAAAGCTGGTTTTAGAAAAGGCAGAGGAACCAGAGATCAAATTGCCAACATCCGCTGGATCATCAAAAAGCAAGCTGGAATCAAGATTGCTGGGAGAAATATCAATAACCTCAGATATGCAGATGACACCACCCTTATAGCAGAAAGTGAAGAGGAACTAAAAAGCCTTTTGACGAAAATGAAAGAGGAGAGTGAAAAAGCTGACTTAAAGCTCAACATTCAGAAAACTAAGATCATGACATCCGGTCCCATCACTTCATGGGAAATAGATGGGGAAACAGTGGAAACAGTGTCAGACTTTATATTTTTGGGCTCCAAAATCACTGCAGATGGTGACTGCAACCATGAAATTAAAAGACGCTTACTCCTTGGAAGGAAAGTTATGACTAAACTAGATAGCTTATTAAAAAGCAGACATATTACTTTACCAACAAAGGTCCATCTAGTCAAGCTATGGTTTTTCCAGTAGTCATGTATGGATGTGAGAGTTGGACTGTGAAGAAAGCTGAGCACCGATGAATTTATGCTTTTGAACTGTGGTGTTGGGGAAGACTTTTGAGAGTCCCTTGGACTTCAAGGAGATCCAACCAGTCCATCCTAAAGGAGACCAGTCCTGGGTGTTCACTGGAAGGACTGAAGCTTGGGCTGAAACTCCAATACTTTGGCCACCTCATGTGAAGAGCTGACTCATTGGAAAAGACCCTGATGCTTGGAGGGATTGGGGGCAGGAGGAGAAGGGGACGACAGAGGATGAGATGGCTGGATGGCATCACCGACTTGATGGACATGGGTTTGGGCAGACTCCGGGAGTTGGTGATGGACAGGGAGGCCTGGTGTGCTTCGACTCATGGGGTCGCAAAGAGTTGGACATGACTGAGCGACTGAACTGAACTGAGAAAGATACTAAAAAAGTAAGGTGGTCCTATAGGTGGTATTTAGAGAGAATGTTAAAAGCCCATTGATACCTAGAAAGCTAGGAACTCAGCAGGTACATATATGAATCAAGTACATGGTATGTCCTGGCTAATATTCTCACCTTTTGGTTACTATCTCCCTTCCCAGAGAAGTTCACAGTGAATGGCATAGAGGGGCCAATCTTGGCTCCACTGGGTGGGAACGTGGAGCTCAGTTGCCAGCTGTCCCCACCACAGAGTGCAGAACACATGGAGATACGCTGGTTCCGGAACCACTACAAAAAACCTGTTCACCTGTACAATGATGGTAAAGACTTGTATGGAGAAACCATCTCTAATTATGTGGAGCGGACAGAGCTCCTCACAGACGCCATTGGAGAGGGTAAGGTGACCCTCAGAATCTTTAGGGTGAATGCTGCTGATGATGGGACGTACCACTGTTTCTTCAAAGATGGTGATTTCTATGAGGAGGCCATCACAGAGGTAAAGGTCACAGGTAAGGATGAATCCCTCTGACACTTCTATGCATTCATGATTCTCAGTCCATCTGAGGCCAATTATTAAGAATATTCCCAATATTTCTAACCATTTCATAGTCAGGGTTTTGTCAGCAAGTTCAGATTCATATATTTAGTCTTTAAATGGGGAAACATGGAGGATTAAGAATGCAAACTTTGTCTGTGCACACATTACCTTTATCAGCAAGAACTGCCTACTTTCCCATGTCCATATGCAGTTAGATCTGTAAAGTATCAACAGAATCCTTTTAAGGATTTATCACTATTTTTTCCAATTATTTTTGGCAACACTTTAGTAATACCTGACTCTAGAAGTGACCTAACTCTTTACAATTGTCTTTTTAATGATCATTCTTCTTCCCATTTCTCCTTGACTCAATTTACTGACTACTTAGTTCTAAATCAAACTAATGAAAAGGAAAGGAGAAAAGAAATACCTATCTGAATGCAGAGCTCCAAAGAATATCAAGGAGATATAAGAAAGCCTTCCTCAGTGATTAGTACAAAGAAATAGAGGAAAACAACAGAATGGCAAAGACTAGAAATCTCTTCAAGAAAATTAGAGATACCAAGGGAACATTTCATGCAAAGATGGGCTCTAATAAAGGACAGAAATGGTATGGACCTAACAGAAGCAGACGGTATTAAGAAGAGGTGGCAAGAATACACAGAAGAACTATACAAAAAAGATCTTCATGACCCTGATAATCATGATGGTGTGATCACTGACCTAGAGCCAGACATCCTAGAATGTGAAGTCAAGTGGGCCGTAGAGAGCATCACTACCAACAAAGTGAGTGGAGGTGATGGAATTCCAGTTGAGCGATTTCAAATCCTGAAAGATGATGCTGTGAAAGTGCTGCACTCAATATGCCAGCAAATTTGGAAAACTCAGCCATGGCCACAGGACTGGAAAAGGTCAGTTTTCATTCCAATCCCCCAAAAAAAGCAATGCCAAAGAATGCTCAAACTACTGCACAATTGCACTTATCTCACACACTAGTAAAGTAATGCTCAAAATTCTCCAAGCCAGGCTTTAGCAAGAACTTCCAGATGTTCAAGATGGTTTTAGAAAAGGCAGAAAAACCAGAGATCAAGTTGCCAGTATTCTCTGGATCATCGAAAATCAAGAGAGTTCCAGAAAAACATCTATTTCTGCTTTATTGACTATGCCAAAGCCTTCGACTGTGTGGATCACAATAAACTGTGGAAAATTCTGAAAGAGATGGGAATACCAGACAATCTGACCTGCCTCTTGAGAAACACATATGCAGGTCAGGAAGCAACAGTTAAAACAGGACATGGAACAACAGACTGGTTCCAAATAGGAAAAGGAGTACATCAAGGCTGTATACTGTCACCTTGCTTATTTAACTTATATGCAGAGTACATCATGAGATACGCTGGGCTGGAAGAAGCACAAGCTGGAAACAAGATTGCCAGGAGAAATATCAATAACCTCAGATATGCAGATGACACCACCGTTATGGCAGAAAGTGAAAAGGAACTAAAAAGCCTCTTGATGAAAGTGAAAAAGGAGAGTGAAAAAGTTGGCTTATTGTTCAACATTCAGAAAACTAAGATCATGGCATCTGGTCCTATCACCATGGGAAATAGATGGGGAAACAGTGGAAACACTGTCGGACTTTATTTTTGGGAGTTCCAAAATCACTGCAGATGGTGACTGCAGCCATGAAATAAAAGACACTTACTCCTTGGAAGGAAAGCTATGACCAACCTAGACAGCATATTAAAAAGCAGAGATATTACTTTGCCAACAAAGGTCCGTCTAGTCAAGGCTATGGTTTCTCCAGTAGTCATGTATGGATGTGAGAGTTGGACTGTGAAGAAAGCTGAGCGCCGAAGAATTGATGCTTTTGAACTGTGGTGTTGGAGAAGACTCTTGAGAGTCCCTTGGACTAAGGAGATCCAACCAGTCCATCCTAAAGGAGATCAGTCCTGGGTGTTCATTGGATGGACTGATGTTGAAGCTGAAACTCCAATACTTTGGCCACCTCATGCTAAGAGTTGACTCATTGGAAAAAGACCCTGATGCTGGGAAAGGTTGAAGGCAGGAGGAGAAGGGGACAACAGAGGATGAGATGGTTGGATGGCATCACCGACTCAATGGAGATGAGTTTGAGTATACTCCGGTAGTTGGTGATGAATAGGGAGGCCTGTTGTGCTGTGATCCATGGGGTCGCGAAGAATCGGACACAACTGAGGGACTGAACTGAACTGAACTAGTTTTAAATCTAGTTCAAAAAGTCTTATCCACAATCTTCCATGTCTTCCAAAATGCCTCAGCCTTCAAGTTTTCTGAATAGCACAGAAATGGTGGGGAAATGGAAGACTCGAAGTTAATTGAAGGGGTTCCCAAAATGAGGGTATAAAGGTAGTGTCCAAGGCCCATTCACACATAACATTTTCGTTAGCTATTGTGACACTCATCTCTATTGCCTAGAACTAACCTATCCAATGTGATAGCCACTAGCCATATGTGCTACTTCAATTTTTATTTAATAAAATTAAAAGTAAAAATTAAATAAAATTGAAAATTAGTTCTTTAATGTCATTGATTGCATTTTAGATGCTAAAGTCTCCTGTAGCAAAACACTACTGATTGGACCACAGATATATGGAATATTTCCATCACTGCAGAAATTTTAACAGACATTAAATTAAAGTAACTTTAATATAAAGTAAAATGGAGTAAATTTTAAAATCTCTACTCATTCTTTTTTCACAGTTTAAGCAAGTGTTACATCCCCAGCAACATACTGAAAATTTTCAAAAGTTTGTTCATTTCTCTAAACCGATGCATAGGAATTTATTTTGATAATATTGGGTTAGCCAAAAAGTTTGTTCTGGTTGGCCAAACCAACTTTTCAGTCAACCCAATAGTAGTAAGTGACCTATTTTATGCAAAAAGCACATAATGATACATAGGAATTTATTTTGATAATATTGGGTTAGCCAAAAAGCTTGTTCTGATTGGCCAAACCAACTTTTCAGCCAACCCAATAGTAGTAAGTGACCTATTTTATGCAAAGAGCACATAAATTAAAGTTTCAATTAAAGCTGCAAAGTAGACTTTATGTTATTTACTATTTAATAATAAATTTTAGTAATGCATATGAGACTAATGATGAAAATATAAGAAAAATGTTGCACTATAAATTCTATGAGGACTGAGATCTTGATTGTTTTTGTTCATCCATGACCTAAATCAGTCTCCTAGGTTTAAAAAATTATCAATAAATATTTTTGACTGACTAAATGAATAGATCAAACAAATACACTGTCCTGATTTTTTTAGGACTGGGGTGTTAGTTTGTATAGTGCAATCCTTCAGCCTGGCTTAGCCTGTTTCCCTTTTGATTAGCTCTTAGAAACAATCAGAACCTTACAGTGTTTAGCAGTCAGTGTATCTACAGGCATAAAATTTAAAGTGGAAAGAGGCTTTTCCTACTCTCTCGTATCTCCCCAACCCATCACCTGAATCTTGTTTTTCCTTTTCTTTCCAACAGCTACAAGCCTAGAAACGCAGATTCTGGTACATCCTCCTAATACCAAAGGTCTTTTAGTGGAGTGCAATTCAGGAGGTTGGTTCCCACAGCCTCAAATGGAATGGAGAGACAGCAGAGAAAATATCATCCCACCTTCCTCAAAATCCCATTCACAGGATACAGACAAATTGTTCAACATGAAGATGACCCTTCTAATACAGAGCACCCATGGGAATATCACCTGCTACCTTCGAAACCCTGTAACTGGTCAAGAGGAGAAGACAAGCATTGTCCTATCAAGTGAGATCTGTGTGTTTGTTCTTCAGATGATGGCCATTGTCATCAAATTTATAAACTAACAAGAAAAATAAATATACTCTCTTCACTTGGTTTTTTAGGATACTATATTCTCTTGGCTTTGTTCACCTACTTGCTTATTTTCTTCCTTATTCTCTTCTGCTACTTCCTCTTTTTAACTCTGACTTTTTGATAATACAAGATTCCCAAGGCATAGTCTTTGAGCCTTTTTTTTTCTTTTTCTTTCTTTGTTTTTTTTTTTAATCTACTGTGGGCCTCCCTAACAGCTCAGTTGGTAAAGAATCCACCTGCAATACAGGAGACACCAGTTCAATTCCTGGGTCAGGAAGATCTGCTGGAGAGAGGATAGGCTACCCATTCCAATATTCTTGTGCTTCCCTTGTGGCTCAGCTGCTAAATAATCCACCTGCAATGTGGGAGATCTGGGTCCAATCCCTGGGTTGGGAAATCTCCCTTGGAGAAGGGAAAGGATACCCACTCCAGTATTCTGGCCTGGAGAATTCCATGGACTATATAGACTATGGGGTCGCAAAGAGTCGGACATGACTGAGCGACTTTCACTTTTCTCTAGTGTGACTTAATTTCATCTCATGGTTTAACACAAAATCATAATAACTCCTCAAATGATATATTTTATCCAGACCTCTCTCCCAAACCCTAATCTCATCTTTAAATTCAACATGTCAGTACTGACATCTAGTAAATATTGCAAATGAAACAGATCTATAATTAACTTCTTAATTACCTGTTAACTTGTGTGATATACTGCCTTTCCAGTCACACTTCATATTTTTAGTTTCTTAGAAAAAAATCCTTGAAATCATCCTTGATTCCCATTTTTCTCTTGTATTCTATATCACATGTGTCAAGAGATAATACTAGTTTTACTTATAAAATATACCCAGAGTCTCACCACTTCTTAGCACCTGTCCAAATCAAAAACACTATTGTCCATGGTCTGAATATTGGCAATAGCATCTATAAAGTTCTCCCTACTTCTTCTCCTGTCCAAAATAGTATATTTTCATCATATGGATATCAGGACCCATTTAAAACATGAAATATATGTCACCCTTTGTTTAAAACCCTGCAATGATTCCCCATTTTATTCTAAGTAAAATGACCCACAACACCCTGCACTGCCTGTGCTCCTGTTCCCTACCTGACCTATCTCTTACTGTTCTCTTGTGTCTCTTCTAGTCCAATTGCACAGACCTCCTTGCTGTTCCCCAACTGAGACAGAACTGTTCCTGCTTTGGGGTCTTTGCTCCCATTGTTCCTTCTTGCCAGAATGCTATAATTCCAATAAATTACCTATCTCCTTCAAGTCTGTATTCATCTCACCTTCGAATTAAATTTTGAATTAAATTTATTTGAATTAAATTTGAATTAAAGACCATTTTGACAAACCAATTTGAACAAAAATGCAACTGTACCACTCCCTCTATCTGGGATTTCCTATCACCTTACTGTCTTTTCATTTTTCTATTTTATATAGTAGTATCACCTTTTAACCTACTATATAGATTATTTATTATGGTTTTTTTTTATCACTTATCTATCTCCTTTTCTAAAACAGAGGTAGAGACCTTGGTTGTACTTGATATACCCCAGCCTCTTCAAACATTTCACGGCACGTAGTTGATAAGCAAAAAATAATAGGTACTTGAAAGATTGAAATAAAAACAAAATGAGTGCCTTGGAAACTGCTAAGTAACTGTACATGTATTAGTATTTGTATATGTCTGTGAAATTAATATTGGAGCCAAATACTGAGAGGGATAATCTCAATTCACGAGAATTGAGACTGAATAATTGAATAATCCCAATTCAAGATTATTATAATAGGAATAAATCCCCAACAGGTTTAGCAATTTACTACTTTTAGAATACTTTTGTGTTTATTTCTCTGGAGAGAAAAATATCACATTCCCAGTGAAATGACAGGTATCTATGTACAGTATGTGCAAATCAGCAAACAAAAGCAGATGCTTGTTCATGTGAATAGGAGAGAAGGAAAGTTTACATGATCTCTAAATGTATTCAAGAAGAATAATGCCAGACCCAGGAACACATTGGAGAACTCAGGACTTCACATAAACTGGTTGCTTAAACAAAAAGACTAAAGGACTGAGTTGGTCTGAGGCTTAGTGGGAAGAAACTAGCCCTACCTCAAGGGGAGCATGAGATAGAATGGATGGGAAGAATTGGAATGAGCAGTCTTCGCTCACCTTTGCTCCAGTCTCAAACTAAATCACGTTTGGCTTAGTCCCACTTCAGATTCTTGGTCGCTTTTCACTCACCCAGTTATAACTGCCTCCCCAAACTTGCTTAGGTCTAATATCTCAGCATTGTGAGATCTTGAATGCTTTGGATGAATCTATTTCAGATAAACTGTTTCTATGGAGTACAGTTTGGAAGTTGATTCTGGGCTTAATTCTGGCTCTACTGCTGACCTCTACCATGGTCTCCAGTGTTGCTCTACATCGTAGATTGCAAAGTAAGTGGGTTTGAAGGGTGGGAGATGTAAAGGGGGAAGGGGAGCTAAAGCTGCATGACCCTTGATTTCCAAGCCTGTGTGCCTCAGAAAGTTCTGAATTTTTAGGTCTTTACTAGATGTATGCTCTTCACCATTCCTCGACCTTCTGACAATGTTGTGTGTCTGAAAGTCTGGGCTTTCTTGTACCTCAATCAAATTCAAATTATTTTTTTCCCTATGGTGATAGCTTTCCCAACAAACTGGGAGAGCTTTTAAACATTTAGCATTTAGCATTTAACATAGTTTACACGTATCTCTCACTTGACTGCTTAAATGGTACAATGACTCCGTCAGGGCAGGAAATAAAGTCCTGATTGCACAGGGCAGAAACAGCTGCATAGAGGTCACTTAAATAGTACACAGCATCAGGAAAATAGAACATACAGGGAAAGTTACTCCAGGTAACTTACCTTTCCCAAGGGGAAAGTTTTCATCCATCTCAACCAAGCTGCTTTGGGGGAAATGGACTTGGAGGATTTAGGGGGAAATTTTAACACACACAAAAAATAGCTGTTCATGGCTCGAAGGTGTACTCAGTTTTAAAACCTTCAAATTCAACATGCCCATTATCATATGTAAAATAGATGACCAGTGCAAGTTTGATGCCTGAAGCAGGGCACCCAAAGCCAGTGCTCTGGGACAGCCCAGAGGGATAGGGTGGGAAGGGAGGTGGGAGGGGTTTCAGGATGCGGGGGACACATGTATGCCTGTGGCCCATTCATGTTCACGGATGGCAAAAATCATCACAATGTTGTAATTATCCTCCAATTAAAATAAATAAATTAGACCTTCAAATTCACAGATCCTTTCTGGTATAGCTCTCTTTCAAGACTACATTCTTCTGAGGCCTCTTTCTAGCTGAAAACCTGGACTTTCACAAAGCCTCTCTCTTTAGTAGCTCAGTGTTCTGCATGTTCTCTAGGAGTACAGATAAGAGCAGCCAGAAACAGCTCACAATCTCCACTACGTTCGAGAACCTGTACTGAATACTGCCTTCCTGTTACCCGACACACAGGTGAGCAGAACTCCTCCCAGGTCCCTTGGTGTATGGTTCTGTGTCCTATAGAGGTACTTCTCCTTATGGCTGGATGCCACATTTTTGATGTTGATAAGGAGACAAAAATGCGAACCATTTATGCCACCATGATGCTCATGAATCTTTGTATCCCAGATTTTAAACATTAAGTTAGACTGTGCATGTGTGTCTGCTAAGTTGCTTTAGTCATGTCCAACTCTTTGTGACCCTATGGACTGTAGCTCACCAGTCTTATCTGTGCATGGGATTCTCCAGGCAAGAATACTGGAGTGGGTTGCCTTGCCATCCTCCAGGGGATCTTCCCAATCCAGGGATCAAACCCACATCTCCTACATTGGCATGGAGATTCTTTACCCAGTGAGCCATCTGGGAAGCCCTAGACTATGCATAATACTCCACAATGGAGGAATGGGCACCACTTGTGTTGTTAAGCCCCCATATAATAGAATATTTTCATGGAAGACTAGATAGCCAAATGACACCACAATGATGTGTGCTAAATAAGATTTTAAGCAGTATGTTGTCTAATAACCCTTTCATGAGATTCTTACTTTCAGAGCTCTTATGATCTCTTAGGTAGTTTAGAGGTCTCCAGACCTATCCTACTCTGGCCTATTTTGAATCTAGATATAAAAAGGACTAGTGCATAGCTCTGTCTCACTCTCCCTAATGCGGCACACTGATTGATGGGCTAGAGGAAGAAAAAGAAAAATGAGTTACTTTCCTCTGGGTCTGTTTAGCCTCAGGCCCAAACCACTCCCATCCTAGAAAGAAAAAAAAAAAAAGCTCTGCTTTTGTCCCAGTGACCAACAGCTTTAGACCTAAGCCTTTAGATACTTGGGATCCGCTAGTCCTAAGCCTTAGTCCTATATTTCCTGCCCCCCCCACCTTAGTCCTATTCTAAATAAATACATAGGGATGGCATTAAACTGTAAATCTTATTTTTCTGGTTCATTTCCCCCAATCCGAAGTATCTCCACACCAATAACTGATGGTGATCTTCCTCTATTTTTTTTTTTTTTCCAGATTGCTCCTGCAATGCAGTACATCCTTGGTTAGTGGGCATACTAATAGTCTCGACTTCATTCATTATGATTGTCTCCCTCATTTGCTATTTGCATTACAAAAAAAGAGGTATGTGGGACCAAAAAGTTGAGAACTTTGTGAAAATATCTCCAAGTGCTCAGTATCTGGTAAAACATTTAGCCAAAGAAGAGTAACAAAGCTATTTATCTGAAAGCTTGGGTTTCTTCTTGTACCTCAAATATTTGTTTGAATTCCATGAACAATAAATTTTTGGACCTCATGTCACTGGATTTGGATTCCAGCCTCCAGAATTTTGTTGGTTTAATGATACAAACTGCTGATGCCTCTTCTCCCTAGCAAAAGAAAATATTTCCTTCAGTAAAATAGCTAAATTTTGCCAAAAATCCAGCCAATTCTTCCTGTACTTTTAGCTTAGAGGAGATAATAATTCAGTATATCTTAAACGTTGGGGGTTATAGATTACTTTAAGAGACTGATACAAAGAAAAAAAGTCTCCTTCTCAAAATGATTTATATGTCTACAGATTTTTTGCTTAAGTTTATGGTCTGTTCTCAGGTTTCCCTGGTGGCTCAGATGGTAAAGAATCTGCCTGCAATGTAGGAAACCTGGGTTTGATCCCTGGGTCAGGAAAATTCCCTGGAGAAAGGAATGGCTACTCACTCCCTGGTGAATTCCATGGACGGAGGAGCCTGGCAGGCTATATATAGTCCATGGGGTCGCCAAGAGCCAGACACGACTGAACGACTAACACTACTAATACTCATGGTCTGTATGGACAACTAGCTGATCCTTCTCTTTGACTCTCTTTGAAGGTGAAGTTGAAAGGGCAATTGTAAAAGTTTGGGGATAGTTGAACCCAGCATATTTTAAAATGGGTCCTTAGCTCTATCTTTGAGGTCCCCATGCACAAAGTGGGGCTGAACTATTCAGAGGATTTTATTTATTAATTTTCTCCTATGCAATAAAGACAAAATAGTCTTAGATAAGACTAGACTGAAGCTGCTTTTATATTTCACTTTACGAAAAGCCATACCTGAATCTTGCTTTGCATGTTAGCCAACTAAATACTCTCTCCATTTGTGCTTGAGGAAAGGAGCAAGATACTATGATAATAGCTAGTACATATTAAATATTTATTATGTGCTGTATGGATTTTATAATGTTAATACATTTACTCTTCAGTGAACTAGATTTTAA
Organism: Muntiacus reevesi; assembly: GCF_963930625.1. NCBI lineage: Eukaryota > Metazoa > Chordata > Mammalia > Artiodactyla > Cervidae > Muntiacus > Muntiacus reevesi. The sequence continues at coordinate 156,733,867 of NC_089249.1, forward strand.
ATGTGATAAAATCTGGAACACAAAGAAGTTGAATAACTATTCACACAACTAAGTAATGGCAATGCCCAGACCCCAACCAGGCACTTAGACCTCTGTTTCAATAACTCTAGTGTACTGTTCCTCTATGGAAAGACTAAAAATAAAATTAAAAAGAAAGACATATTTAGTCAGCAGTCTTGTGAAAAAGAATTGATCATTACAGGGAAATATTGCCTGGGTACTTAGTGATTTATGAGGCTTCCGTTGGATATAACAGAAAACCCCAAGAATAGGTTGCAAGTCACTGTCATTGTCGAAGCAGACTTGGAATCCTTAAGAGTGAGTCTGGGAATTAAAATTTTATTTTTGCTTACTCTAACTTGAAGACCTAAAACTAAGTCATTGATCACAGAGGCCTCCACCCACAGTGCTCACAACTCCTAGTAATTAGGCAAGTAACACCTACCCACTAATCTCTTTTCTAATTGCTACTGAACTTTCTTCTCCTTACTTAAAATGGACTTTTCCCCATGGATATTGCTTCCTTTATAACCATCTCATCTAGCAGCTTCATTCCTAATTTAGACAACTTTCTGTTTGTGGTGACTTTCTGGACTGATTTTCCTTCTTGATGTTTATCAATTCAGAAAGTACTTGTCAATTCATTTAACAAATACAAATTTCCAGGAAATTCCACAAACACTGTATATTTTAATTCTTAACATCTTTATGCAGTGTTTATTATTATCTTCACTTTGGAGCTGCAGTTACAGCAGAATGTAAAATTTGATCAACTTACATCAGTTGACCCAGCAAAAAATAAAATTATTACTGGGATTCAAATCATGTGTCCCTTATTCTGAATATTCTACAGGAAATCAGATTGCCTTTCTAAATGCAAGTAAATGTTTCTTCACGAGAAATAGTCAGCATTTGAGTCTCCAACAGATATATTCTGCTCTTCTTGCTTTCTGTGGAGGTCATGCACAGAGAAACCTGCAAGAGATGTATACTATTTATTTCCAAGAATCAGTGCCAGACTAGAGTCAGGCTATCTTGGCTATACTACTAACTGTGTGAACTTGAGGAACTTATTTAAAGTCTCTGAACTGTAGTTTCTTCATCCTTAAAATATTGATGACAATGCCTATTTCATAAGGTTATTTTAGGTTAAATTAGTCAATATATTGAAGTCATTTAATCTGGGTTCACACATAGTGCAAACCACACTAATGTTTGATACTATTATTACTATCATTATAATTAGCATTATCTATGGATTCTGCCACAATTCCCTGTCTGGTGTCTCAGCTGGTGGGAAGATTGGGCTACACGTGTTTGCCATCATCCTTCTTCCTTTTCCTCCTAAGCTCATGGCATGTCTTTCTTCACTTACACCCCACCATGACCTTAACTTTCCTTCTAAGCATGGACATCCCTAGCCATGTAGGAAGGAAAGAAAATTTAAAAGTCAGCATAGATTTAAACACACACACAATCTTCTGATACTTTTAGCATCCTAGAGCTATTTTATCTCCAAACTTTTCTTTCAATTTTATTTTAAATTTTGTTCTACCCCTTAGGAGAAGAGCTTTGAAGTTCTCCTTAATGTTAAGCTGAGAAAAATAGAAGTGTGTGACCCAGAGAAAGACTTGTAGACTCTTCACTCTCTGATCATATTGCACATGCTCCCAGAGCAACTTGTCTATTTTTAAAAATTTCAAGCTATCACCCTTACTAAAGGGGCCTCTGATCTAGTCAAGTGCTGAGAATTTATATCAAATTATGGGGTAAAGTAGATATTAATTAGGGAAATGCTTTACCTTCCATTTGTACAGTCTACAACCCTATGGAATATATTGTGAGGGCAACAATTTTGGTGACTTTTGAGTTTTCTTTTCTCCAAGAAGAACATTGTCGATTATTTCAACCATTATTTTAAGGATGTGGATTTAAGACTCCTGACTCCTGTTTCCCCATCCTTACTGTGTTGGTTGTCCTTCTCTACAAGATAGTATGAATTAGTGAACAATCATGTCAGTAAAACAAACTACAGTTAATATAGAAAAGTAATTTTTAATAGGCATAGCTGACCAGTCATGAAACAGATACCCTAACTGTTGGTAATGGTGCTCCCATCACAAGACATATTAATCAGTATTATGAGGTGGTCTCCACTTTTATAATCACCCAGAAAACAGACTTTATAGAAGATGTCTGCTACAGATAAGAGAATAACTTTTGAGAATTATAATATCTTTTTCATCTCAGAGATTCTGCTCATTCCAGATTATTCTATTTCACCATATTTCTCAAGAGGTCTAGAGTTCCTGAGGGCCTGCAGCACCTCATGAAGTAGATAAAGGTATAATGTGTGTATCCATCCTTCAGACTCTGGCCAACCAGAGCAAGTGTCATGATGCTTGGGTGGAAGAAACAATATCTGCCTCTTTGCAGCCTTCTTCCACACTTAGCTCAAGTGTGCTCATCTCCAGGATCATCTACACAACCCAGCCTACTTCTCCTTCCCCCTCATACAAGCCCAGAAGTATGGAGCCATAGGAATGTGAAAAGCAAACCTATTGTGAGCCTGTAATCCAGTCCTCCGTTCCCTGCTGTGAGTCTCCTAATGCTTGCATCTCTCTACAGTCCCCGTTTCAGATCCACATTTCGAGTTGGATGTCATGTGGCTGGAGGATATGACTGTGATCCTGTGTGTTTTGACGGTCTTCATCACCATGATCATTTCCTCTGCTTACTTTAGATTCAGAGGTAAATGGAATGGGAAGGGTGGTAACTCAGAAGGCATCATTCTTCTAACTGATCTCCAGATACAGTCTCTGATTGTAGCTTCTTGAGTCTCCTGGGGTTTCTACAAAAGTGACCTTTCCAGTCCTTGTGAATTAATAGCTGGGGGAAAAACAAAGACCTGTTCACTGTTGTTTGATCTGTTACTGTACGAAGCTCTCAGTGAATTTGATGTAAGAATAATACTTTAGAGATTTTCTTGCCAGAATTTATGCTTTTCTAACATGATATGTTTGGTACATGTAATGAAATTACATGTGCAATGAAGCTGCCTAAGCAAGATAATAATAGTCTCAGGTTAACTCTAAATTCAACTAAATAGAATTTTGGAATAAAGAAAAAAGAGGTGGGGGGAGTGTCCTGTTTAATAAACAAAAGTGGTGGGGAGGGTGGATGAAAGAGGTAATTTTGAGACAAGGTTATACTCAGCCTAGAAAAGGATGGTTGCTTAATGAAAAAAAATAGTTTTTGAATCCGATAAGCTTGGGTTTTATCCTGGCTTAACCATGCTGAGTGACCTTGGGTAAATGGCTTCTCTCTTCTGATCTAATTTTATTTCCTCCACAAAATGGGGAAGATAAGTCATGCCTCATGAGATTATTCAGCTGAGGAATTTTGATGTAAAGATCTAACATTGTGTACTCAAATAAATATCACATGCACACACATGTGCATATACCTGCTCATACACACACATCAGAGAGGCAGTCAGAGGGGAGGAAGACCAGAAGTGGTCAGATTCTACCCCAGTGAATCTGTCTTCTCCCCTCTGCTTCTATACCTCTTGAAACATCTACCTCGACTACCTCTCACTGTCTCTGCCTGTTCGCTTAAAACCTTACTGTGATATCAGCTGATATATCGCTGAAAAGAAATGAACACAATGTAGTCTCTTCACAAAGAAGAGAAGAAAGAAAAGGAGGAAAGAAGGTAGAGAGGAAAGAAAGAAGGAAGGAATATCAGAGGGAAAGGAGGAAGACTTATGCCCTGTATAAGGGCTCTCTGATTGTAGCCATCTTGAGGCTCCCTGGGGTTTCTACACATGCAAAGTTAGTGCTTCAGATTCCAATGACAGTCTCAGTTCTGATTTCACACTTGTGATAATTCTAGTAGAACTGGAAGGTCCAGGTGTTTCATCCTGTGATGAAACAATTCAGTGCTGTGCATTTTCTTCTATTTTGATCTCAAAGACAGAATTAAAATTTTAATATTCTAGTTGATAATTGAACATTATAGAAACTCGTAGGCATCTACAAAGGCTGAACCAGGAATATTTCTGAAGCTATGTTCACAGTAGAGTGTATATTTTTGAAATTCCCTAACACCCAACATTGAAAGTCCTGGCATTATGTGCAAAATATAATCTGCTTATGAAATCAATGGAAGGAAATATAAAACTAGTCATGCGAGAAGAAAAATTTTAATACTTGACTCTTGTGTTCCACCAGTAACCTACAATCCTAAAAAAAATGTTCCATTAAAAAATGTATGCAGGGTTATGAAAATATATACTCTCAATTACTAGCAGGCTCTTTCCCTTTAATACAGTGCAAATCTATGATGAGTTATTGTGGACAATACATACAAGCTTTTTACTTAAGCTTAAAAAGGCCTAGAACCACAAAGAATGGGTAGTTTGCTCTCCCATCTTTGCATTCATTGACTTTTGGGTCTCTCTGGACTACCTGTCGAGAGCTGCTAGAGTGGCCGATTAGGATGACAAGAGAAACTAAAGATAACAGTCATGCTTTTATCCCCTTACTGTGGATGTGTAAGAGGCCAAAAAGGAAAATAGTGCTGGCTCCTCATAGTTCCAGCACTGGACAAGGGTCAGGTGACCCGCAGCACAGGTTGGGGAAATAGTGTCTCACTATAAAGAACACTAGGGCTTCCCTTGTAGCTCTGGAGGTAAAGAAACCGCCTGCAGTGCAGGAGACCCCAGTTTAATTCCTGGGTCAGGAAGATGCCCTGGAGAAGGGATAGGCTACCCACTCCAGTATTCTTGGGCTTCTCTGGTGGCTCAGTCAGTAAAGAATGCACCTGCAATGCAGGAGACCTGGGTTTGAAATAGTGTCTCACTATAAAGAACACTGCACAAAAGACTCCTGCCATTTTACAAACTCAGAGAACTATAATGGAACAATCCTGAGTCAAAGTGGAGAAGAATAATTTTATCAAGAAGCCCTCCCCCAATAAAAGGTCTCAGCAGAGGGTACTAAAAATTAAAAAAAAAGCCATTTTAGCTGAGGACCCTAGTAAGGAAGCCTCCAAAAAGAGGTGCCTGGGCTAGGAATGCAGGTATGCATATGAACATGGCTACTGGGAGTGAAGGACCTAGTCCTGGATTGCACCTCCCTCCAGAAACTGCAAGGTGCTGACTGTGCACCAAGTTTGGTGTGAGGAGTCTGCTAGGCAAATCTTTTGTCATTTCCTATGGTCTGACATAAGGAATCACATACAGTAACCTGGACTGGAGTCAGACCCTTCATTACCTCTCCAATGTTGAGAAACATTCCACCCTTTATAATTAAACAATTGCAAGGACAAATGTGTGCTTCCCAATCAGTACAGATTTATGCTTCTCAGGCCTAGTTTCTACTACCGAGGAAGACAACTCAATCACTATCCTTGCATCCTATGAGGCACAGATTAGTGATAGCTGAAAGCAGAAAGGAGCCTGTAGCCAATATTCATCCACTCAAAACCCAGGCTTACCTGCTGATCGAGTGGGATTAAAAGAGTTAGAATCAAGGAGAGGTTTTATTGTCTTTCACACTGGAGACCAGAGTTATTAAAAAATGAATCCTGTTTTCAACCACGTGGTATCATAAGGCCATTTCTCAGCACTGCTCCTCTTTGTCCCATGGAGACCAATGAAGGAGTTGCTTTAGCCACTCAAAGATTTTGTCAGTTACTTTTTTTGCTTTCCCAGGTGTTTATGAATAAATCAAGAAAATATGCTAATTGATTTGAAAGAGAGATTGTGCAGTGTATTTGACTGGAAAGACCCAATTCATTCTACTTATCACCATTTACAGTCTATTAATTCTAATATATCTCACACTGCTAATATTATAGAATCTATAGCAGCAACCTCACAACAGGCCAAAATTGGAAAAGATCAAACTTGACCATAAATTGAAATGCTCTACATTAGCTACTGCTGCTGCTGCTAAGTCACTTCAGTCGTGTCCGACTCTGTGAGACCCCATCCCTGGGATTCTCCAGGCAAGAACACTGGAGTGGGTTGCCATTTCCTTCTCCAATGCATAAAAGTGAAAAGTGAAAGTGAAGTCGCTCATTAGATTTTTAAATTAAAAAAAATCAGGAATTCTAGTGGGTAGGACTCCACACTTCCACTGCAGGGTGACTGAAGTTCGATCCCTGCTCTGAGGAACTAAGATCCTGCATCCCGTGGGGTGTGGTCAAAGAAAAAAGAAAAGAAAAGAAAATCAACCGTTTCTCATAATCAGGTCAATTTTGTTTTACAAAGAAAAAATAATTCCTCAAATACTTTTTCAGCAATTTTTCTTAATGTTTTCTCCAGTTCTACCAAGTTTGTATTAGGGTTTAGGATGAATCTCATTGCTTTTTCAGTAACAACTTTCTATGCACCCTTTCACTGAATGAGCTTATCTCTTCTCTTATTTGAAAAGTTAATTTTTCCAATTCTGTCTCTTATGTTTCACAACTTTTCAAGTTCCAGAAGGTTAAAGGGATATTTAGAAAAATTTAAAAAGCAAGTCCACAGATTCACTGCAGTTTCTGATGTGCCTTGTGACATTAAACATCAGATAACATTGTTCAATGATAGCCTTTTCCAAGCAAATGCACACAATGTAGAGTGATTTACTGCTCTTTGAGTTATGAGAGTGAAGGAGAAAAGAGAAAAAAGACAGGAAGAGATAGTGTATGTGTGTGAATATATATTATTGATTATAGTTTCACCAGGGTATCCATTTACTTCAGTTGCAAAGAGATACTGTGCAAATTAAATCAGACTCCTTTCTAGAATACCTTTACTCCTTACACACACCCTCCCAGCAGAGATTTTCCTCTCATTGATTTAAGCCAGAGAAGTCAAGTTAATGACTTCTAAATAAAAGTTGTTTCTCATGACTTTTCCAAAGATGACTTTGGCATCTTGGAAGTGATCAATATGTTCTCAAATGTGTTTTTATTTCAACTAGTTACCTTTAATAAAATGTGAATTTATAATAGCTTGAGTACATTTTATTTCCTCAACAGGTTTCCTACAAAATTAAGGGATTAAGCAAGCACCGAATGTTTCATCTGGGACAATGGACAGACTACGGAGGATCAATAGGCTAAGATCTCCAAGAAAAGTAGCTATGCCCTCACAATTTAATTTTTCCCTTGCAATTTTATGTAAAGCCAAATAATTGCCAGGTGTAGAGCAAATAAAATATGTTTGTTCACTCAAATTTGCATTTCATTTGTAGCTCTTGTACAAACTATGCTAAAGTTAAAACGGACAGAAAAGTAATCAGAAGACAGAAGATAACAAATTAGGGTAATGACTGAAATAAAGTCAATAATCTACATGGGAAAATGAAAGTAACTCTGAAAGTAGAAATAAATCTATACCTATCAGAATTAAATGTCATATCTATCAGCAATTAAACATATCTGGGACATCAATCAGGGAAATGCATCAGAAGGCTCTTAGCATGAGAGTTCATAATAAAAATTAAATAAACAGATAACACATCTTCTGTACATTGAGCTAAAAGAATGATTTTGTACATTAAATTAAATACAAGAGGGATAAAGTTTTCAAGTGAAGCCAGAATACTTACTCTGATAAGGGACACAAGGAAAATATTAGTATATAAATTTATTTCAGGATTGGCTTTCATAATGACTGAAGTAACAAAGGCCATGGGGTAGAAACAAGCTCCAATTATAACCTAGGAGAAACTTGGAAAAAATTTCCATTCATTGGATAACCCACATGGTAGCTATCAGGAAGATGTGTGTGTGTGTGTGTGTGTGTGTGTGTGTGTGTGCTAAGTCACTTCATGTCCAACACTTTGTGACCCTGTGGACTGTAGCCCACCAGGGTCCTCTGTCCATGGGATTCTCAAGGCAAAATGCTGGAGTAGGAACCTGTGTCTAACTTCTCCTGCATTGGTAGGTGGGTTATTTACCACCAGTGCTACCTGGGAAGCTCATCAGGGTAATAACCTTTCTGAAAAACTAGAAACCTTCAAGTAAAGACACTGACCTACAGAAATACAGGCACTGACTGTGGTTTTTATGCCACGATACAATGCTTCCATGGTGGCTCAGCAGTAAAGAATCTACCTGCCAAAGCAGGAGACTCAGATTTGATCCCTGGGTCAGGAAGATCCCCTGGAGAAGGAAATGGCAACCCACTTCAGTATTCTTACCTGGGAAATCCCATGGATAGAGGAGCCTGGCAGGCTATGGCTCATGTGGTTGCAAAGAGTTGGACATGACTGAGTGACTAAACAACAAAAAAATAGATATATAACCTTGTTTAATTTGATTTAAGAACCAAGAGATTTGGTTGCTGTAAATTTCTCCTTTAAAAAAGTAGAATAATTCTCCAAGGCCTCTATGGAATCATCTTTATTTAACCTACATTTTTAAAGGATAGTGTCATCTGGAACAAAATCCTGGTTGAAGCTTATTTCCTTCCAATGTGTCAAGTAGATTATTCCATTATTTTCTGCCTTTTGTATTACCTGTTGAAAAGTCAACTATTTGTTCTATTGTTGCTTTTTTGAAGACAATATGTCTTTTATTCTCAGATTGCTTTAAACAGATTTGCATCAATTTGGTTTTCATAGTCTGACTACAATATGTTTGATATGGTTTAACTTATACTGATACTGCTTGAGATTAATGTACCTCCATTAATACATGGGTTTAAAAATAACATTCCAAAAAATGATAATGTTTCAGTTATTGTTTCTTCAAATATGTCTCCTGCTTTTGGGTGTCTAGTTCTATGTCTGTTAGATCCTTTACTGTGTCTCTAATCTCCCTATGTTTTTTCTTTATTTTATATTCTTTTTCCTCTCTGTTCTTCAGTTTGGATATTTACAATTAAAGTCTCCCAAATCACTAATCCCATGTTACTTCAGCTGAATAAGCTGCTAAACTCTTTTTAATGAGTTTTTATTTCAGAAGTTATATTTCTCCTTCTGGGAATTCCAGGTATTTTCCTACTATAGACTCCACTTCTATGGTAATATCTTTTCTTCAACATGCCAGGACAAATCAATTAAAGTTATTTTAAACTTATCAGCTAATTTCACCATCTCAGTCAGCCTTGGTCTATTAGGTCTCTTTCTACTGTCCACTTCTCCCCTTAGTTTATGTTCAGATGATTCTGTCCTTTCTCATATGTAAAAACAAATATTGATTTAAGGACATTGTGATGGTATCATTAAATGTATGTCAACTTGACTACAATTTTCAGAAAGTCCTTTCTTTTGTGTTTCCAGTTAGGGTAGGCCATAAGGAAAATTCTTGGGGGATGGAGAGTGAAAAGGAAGCAGCAGCCATTTTGCAGCTTGTATTATATATGTTGCTGCTGATCTGCTGATTCCTTTCATTGGCATGATGCAGAAGCTAGATCTGAAACTGCTCTACTTTCCCATGAATCCTCCTTTGATTTCTCTGAGTCCTAAGTCAAATGTGTATGTCAACTCTGATGAAGGGCTCTAGCTTCTGCAATATATTTTCTTCAACAAGTTGTTGTTGTTCAGTTGCTAAGTCATGTCTGACTCTGTGACCCCATGGACTGCAGCACACCAGACTCCCTTGTCCTTCACTATCTCTTGGAGTTTGCTCAAATTCATGTCCATTGAGTCAATGATGTTATCTAACCATCTCAGCCTCTGCCACCCCCTTCTCCTTTGGCCTTCAATCCTTCCTAGCATCAGGGTCATTTCAAAGGAGTCAGCTCAGTACCACCTGGCCAAAGTATTCTGTCTATGGGATTCTCCAGGCAAGAATACTGGAGTAGGTTGCCCTTTCCTCCTCCAACGGATCTTCTTGATTCAGAGATCAACTGGCATCTCCTGCATCTCCTGCATTGACAGACAGATTCTTTAACACTGAGCCACCTGGGGAGCCCTCTTCAACAAGATCAGAAATAATAACACATATTTCTGCTTTACTGACTATGCTAAAGCCTTTTACTATGTGTATCACAATGAACTGCAGAAAATTCTTAAGAGATGGAAATATCAGACAACCTTACCTGTCTCCTGAGAAACAAGTATGCAGGTCAAGAAGCAACAGTCAGAACCAGACATGGAACAATGGACTGGTTTAAAATTGGGAAGGGAGTGCATCAAGGCTGTATTTTGTCACCCTGCTTATCTAACTTCTATGCAGAGTACATCATGCGAAATGCCAGGTTGGATGAATCACAAGCTGGAATCGAGATATCAGGAGAAATATCAATAACCTCAGATATGCAGATGAAGAAAGTGAAGAAGAACTAAAAAGTCTCTTGATGAAGATGAAAGAGGAGAATGAAAAAGTTGGCTTAAAATACAACATTTGAGGAGAACAAGATGGCAGAGGAATAGGTGGATGTGGAGTACATCTCTCTCCATGGATACATCAGGAATACACCTTCAGATACAGAAGTGCATGAAGAACACCAGCTGAGAGCAGGCAGGAGTACCTGACCAGCAGAAAAGAATACATAGAACTATGCAAAACTTCGTTGAACAAAGGAACTAGGGGGAAAAACAGGAGTGTTAGTAGGACTGGACCTGCCCTTGGTGGGTGGAGGAACTGAAGTAAGGGTCTGATCCCTACATCAGGGCAATTGTCTGAGTCAGAGGAGAAATATTTAAGGCTGAGAGTGAAACAGCTAATCTGTGACAACATAAATGGAATAAGAATCAGACAGTCCTTGCCACAGCCATACATACCCTGGACAGTGACGCAGGTCCCCTAGAAGGCACAGCAGCTGGGAGATATTTAGTGATTGTGGAGCAATCCCAGGGTGAGGGCTGCTGTTGATTGCAAAGAGATGGATCTAGGAGATGTGAGGGAGGAGATTGTGGTGGGAAATGCTTGTGGAGGAAAGCCAGGAAGCCATGAAAGCAAGACGATACTGCTGAGTCATGTGTAGGGGGTGGAGCCATCACCACAACCCCTCTCTCCCCACTGCTAGCACTGGCAGCTGAACAATAGAGAGGCCGGCCCATCAAACGCCTGACATACTGAACTACAGAGTAAGACCCCACCCAGGGCGCCCCTTCTAAGTGCCTGACGTGCTGACCTACAGAGAAGGACCCCAGTCAGGGCGCCCCTTCTAAGTGCCTGACGTGCTGACCTACAGAAAAGGACTCCCGCCAGGGCGCCCCTTCTAAGTGCCTGACGTGCTCACCTACAGAGAAGGACCCCTGCCAGGGTGCCCCTTCTAAGTGCCTGACGTGCTGACCTACAGAGAAGGACCCCACCCAGGGCGCCCCTTCTAAGTGCCTGACGTGCTGATCTACAGAGAAAGACCCCAGGCGGGGCAGGGGGCGGGCTCCTCTATGTGCCTGATGTACCAAACAACAGAGAAGGACCCCAGGCAAGGGGGCCCTCTAAGTGCCTGAATGGGTAGAGCTATAGAGAAAGACTGGCCAAAGAGATCTTCTGATCGCCAGCTACAAGAGGCTCAAAAAAAAGACTCTGATAGGGCCATAATGCCTGGGGCAGAGGCAGTCAGTGTCCATGCACACTTGGCACCTCCAGGGTCCCTGCAAGCCAAGCAGTTGCACCGCCTTCATGCTCAACCCTCACTGGGGCAGAGCTGACACAGGCAAAAGAAAGTCTTCAGTTGTGTCCAGCTATTTGTGGCCCTGTGGACTGTGGGCCCCCAGGCTTCTCTGTTGGGGCAGGGGGTGGTTCTCCAGGCAAGATACCAGAATATATTGGCCAATACTCGTTGCCATATCCTTCTCAGTTCAGTTCAGTTCAGTCCCTTAGTGATGTCTGACTCTTTGCAACCCCATGAACCACAGCACGCCAGGCATCCCTGTCTATCACCAATTCCCGGAGTTTACCCAAACCCATGTCCGTTGAGTCAGTGATGCCATCCAACCATGTCATCCTCTGTTGTCCCCTTCTCCTCCTGCCTTCAATCTTTCCCAGCATCAGGGTCTTTTCAAATGAGTCAGCTCTCTGCATCAGGTGGCCAAAGTATTAGAGTTTAAGCTTCAACATCAGTCCTTCCAATGAACATCCAGTACTGATATAGAGGTTACTGATATTTCTCCCAGCAATCTTGATTCCAGCTTGTGCTTCCTCCAGCCCAGCGTTTCTCATAATGTACTCTGCATATAAGTTAAATAAACATGGTGACAATATACAGCCTTGATGGACTCCTTTTCCTATTTGGAACCAGTCTGTTGTTCCATGTCCAGTTCTAACTGCTACTTCCTGACCTGCATACAGGTTTCTCATGCGGCAGGTCAGGTGGTCTGATATTCCCATCTCTTTCAGAATTCTCCACAGTTTATTGTGATCCACACAGTCAAAGGCTTTGGCATAGTCAATAAAGCAGAAATAGATGTTTTTCTGGAACTCTCTTGCTTTTTTGATGATCCAGCAGATGTTGGCAATTTGATCTCTGGTTCCTCTGCCTTTTCTAAAACCAGCTTGAATATCTAGAAGTTCATGGTTCATGTATTGCTGAAGCCTGGCTTGAAGAATTTTGAGCATTACTTTACTAGCGTGTGAGATGAGTGCAATTGTGCGGTAGTTTGAGCATTCTTTGGCATTGCCTTTCTTAGGGATTGGAATGAAAACTGATCTTTTCCAGTCCTGTGGCCACTGCTGAGTTTTCCAAATTTGCTGGCATATTGAGTGCAGTACTTTCACCGCATCATCTTTTAGGATTTGAAATAGCTCAACTGGAATTCCATCACCTCCACTTGCTTTGTTTGTAGTGATGCTTTCTAAGGCCCACTTGACTTCACATTCCAGGGTGTCTGGCTCTAGGTCAGTGATCACACCATCGTGATTATCTGGGTTGTGAAGATCTTTTTTTTTTTTAACAGTTCTTCTGTGTATTCTTGCCACATCTTCTTAATATCTTCTGCTTCTGTTAGGTCCCTATCATTTCTGTCCTTTATTAGAGCCCATATTTGCATGAAATGTTCCCTTGGTATCTTTAATTTTCTTAAAGAGCGCTCTCGTCTTTCATATCCTATTGTTTTCCTCTATTTCTTTGCACTGAGGAAGGCTTTCTTATCTCCCTTTGCTATTCTTTAGAACTCTGCATTCAGATGCTTATATCTTTTCTTTTCTCTTTTGCTTTTCGCTTCTCTTCTTTTCACAGCTATTTGTAAGGCCTCCTTAGACAGCCATTTTGCCTTTTTGCATTTCTTTTTCTTTGGGATGGTCTTGATCCCTATCTCCTGTACAATGTCACGAACCTCCGTCCATAATTCATCAGGCACTCTTTCTGTCAGATCTAGTCCCTTGAATCTATTTCTCACTTCCACTGTATAATCAGAAGGGATGTGATATTCCATTATTTTAATTATTATTTGCCTCATTTAGTAACTTCCATTTGTCTGGGGTTCATCTTTGGTTTCTCATTTTTGGATATTTGTTTTAAAATCACTTAATGCCATACCAAATTGCTTGTGGAATATTTGTTCCTGGCCAGAGATCAAGTCCTGAGCATTTGGAGTGGGAGCACTGATCCCAAGACTCTAGACTACCAGAGAACTGACACTAGGGAGTATCAAATAGTGAGAACTTACACCAAGGAGACCTCTTGAATACAAGACTCAGCATCACCCAACCACCACTATCAACCTCTGCAGGACTCCTCATCTAAACAACAAACAAAACAAAAATACAAACCCAGTAATCAGCAGGCAGGAGTAGCACCTCACTCAGCTATCATGGGTGGGTGTGGGTGGGGGGAAGCTCAGCACAAATCTCACCCTATATGAAGCTTACACAAACCACTGAACCAAACTTAGGAGGGTAGAAACCAAAGGGAAGAAAGAATTCATCCCTGAAGCCTGGGAAAAGGAGACCTCAACCACAATAGGTTAAAAAAAAGAATAATAATGAAAATGCAGAGAAATACTACACAAATGAAGGAACAAACTAGACACACAGAAGTCCAAATAAATGAGGAGGAAATATGCAAACTACCTGAAAAAGAATTCAGAATAATGATAGTAAAGATGATTAACAACCTTGAAAACAGAATGGAGAAAATGCAAGAATCAATTGACAGAGACCTAGAAGAATTAAAGACTAAACATATAGAGACAAACAACAGAATTGCTGAAATTGTGCTAAAAGGGATAAATAGCAGAATATCTGAAGCAAAAGAACAAATCAGTGAGGTGGAAGATAAAATGATGGAAATAATTTCTGAAGAGGAAAATAAAGTAAAAAGAATGAAAAGAACTGAAGATAGTCTCAGAGACCTCTGGGACAATATTAAAGCACCAACATTTGAATTATAAGGATCCCAGAAGAAGAAGAGAAGAAGAAAGGATATGAGAAAACTTTTGAAGAGATTATAGTTGAAAATTTCCCCAACATGGAAAAGGAAATAGTCAATCAAGTCCAAGGGGTGCAAAGAGTCCGATACAGGATACCTAAGGAGAAACATGCCAAGACACAACTAACAAAGACAAAACACAAAGAAAGAATATTAAAAGCAGCCAGAGAAAAGCAACAAGTGACATACAAGGGAAACCCCATAAATTTAACAGCTGTTCTTTCAGCAGAAAAGCTACAAGCCAGAAGGGGATGGCAGGATATATTTAAAGTACTGAAAGGACTACAAAGCCACAGTCATCAGGACAGTATGGTACTGGCACAAAGACAGAAATATAGATCAATGGAACAGAATAGAAAGCCCAGAGATAAATCCACGAACCTATGGACACCTTATCTTCCACAAAGGAGGCAAGGATATACAACGGAAAAAAGACAATCTCTTTAACACGTGGTACTGGGAAAACTGGTCAACCACTTGTAAAAGAATGAAACTACAACACTTTCTAACACCATACACAAAAATAAACTCAAAATGGATTAAAGATCTAAATGTAAGACCAGAAACAATAAAACTCCTAGAGGAGAACATAGGCAAAAAACCCTCCGACATAAATCACAGCAGGATCCTCTACGACCCACCTACCAGAATATTGGAAATAAAAGCAAAAATAAGCAAATGGGACCTAATTAAACTTAAAAGCTTTTGCACTACAAAGGAAACTATAAGCAAGGTGAAAAGACAATCCTCAGATTGGGAGAAAATAATAGCAAATGAGGAAACAGACAAAGGATTAATCTCAAAAAATATACAAGCAATTCCTGCAGCTCAATTCCAGAAAAATAAATGACCCAATCAAAAAATGGGCCAAAGAACTAAACAGACATTTCTCCAAAGAAGACATACAGATGGCTAACAAACACATAAGATGCTCAACATCACTCATTATCAGAGAAATGCAAATCAAAACCACAATGAGGTACCATTACACGCCAGTCAGGATGGCTGCTATCCAAAAGTCTACAAGCAATAAATGCTGGAGAGGGTGTGGAGAAAAGGGAACCCTCTTACACTGTTGGTGGGAATGCAAACTGTACAGCCGCTATGGAGAACAGTGTGGAGATTTCTTAAAAAACTGGAAATAGAACTGCCATATGACCCAGCAATACCACTTCTGGGCATACGCACTGAGGAAACCAAATCTGAAAGAGACACATGCACACATGCACCCCAATGTTCATCGCAGCACTGTTTATAATAACCAGGACATGGAAGCAACCTAGATGCCCATCAGCAGACGAATGGATAAGGAAGCTGTGGTACATATACACCATGGAACGTTACTCAGTCATTAAAAAGAATTCATTTGAATCAGTTCTAATGAGATGGATGAAACTTGGGCCCATTATACAGAGTGAATTAAGCCAGAAATATAAAGACCAAAACAGTATACTAACGCATATATATGGAATTTAGAAAGATGGTAACGATAACCCTATATGCAAAACAGAAAAAGAGACACAGATGTACAGAACAGAATTTTGGACTCCGTGGGAGAAGGCGAGGGTGGGATGTTTCGAGAGAACAGCATCAAAACATGTATATTATCTAGGGTGAAACAGATCACCAGCCCAGGTTGGATGCATGAGACAAGTGCTCAGGCCTGGTGCACTGGGAAGACCCAGAGGGATCGGGTAGAGAGGGAGGTGGGAGGGGGGATCGGGATGGGGAATATATGTCAATCCATGGCTGATTCATGTCAATGTATGACAAAAACTACTACAATATTGTAAAGTAATTAGCCTCCAACTAATAAAAATAAATGGAAAAAATAAAAATAAACAAAAACAATAACAACAAAAAAATGAAGTACTGAAAGGAAAAAATCTACAACCAAGATTACTGTACCTGACAAGGATCTCATTTAAAACTGATGGAGAAATAAAAAGCTTTTCAGACAAGTAAAAGTTGAGAGAATTCAGTACCACAAAACCAGCTTTACAACAAATCTTAAAGGGACTCATATAGTCAAGAAATACAAGAGAAGAAAAAGATCTACAAAATCAACCCCAAACAATTAAGAAAATGGCAATAGGAACATATATATCAATACTTGCTTTAAATGTAAATGTATTAAATGCTCCAACCAAAAGACACAGACTGGCTAAATGGATACAAAAACATGACCCATATATGTGCTGTCTATGAGAGAGTCAATTCTTAGGCAGATTGATAAGAAGTCCAGGGGTCCCCAAGGAGAGAGGGGTCTGGAATTCTCAAGGAGGAAGAAAGGACAAACTCCCCCCCCCGCCCACTCTACATTCCTTAGGATTATGTAACAATAATGTATCCTGCCTGAGGACAGTCTCTGGAAAAAACCCTCTGGCGAATCCTGTTATCTTAAAGTGTAAATTATGGGAGTAGGTCTAGTGAGGTCTTTACAACCTCCAGACATTCTTTTGATTCACTGTAATAACTAATCGGAGAGTATATAACTCCATTGCTAATACTAGCAAGGGGGTACTCTTTCTGCCCCCTTCTGATGCCTATGTCAGAAGCTTTCTCTGTCTCCTTTATACTTTAATAAAACTTTGCTAAACAAAAACTCTGAGCGATCAAGCCTCGTCTTTGGCCCCAGATTGAATTCTCCTCCGGAGGCCAAGAATCCTGGCGTCTTTTCGTGGTTCAGCATCAACCTTTCATCTACAAGAAACCGTCAGGCCTCAAGACACATATAGACTGAAAGTGAGAGGATGGAAAAATATATTCCATGCAAATGGGAAGCAAAAGCAAGCTGGAGTAGCAATCCTCATATCAGACAAAATAAACCTTAAAATAAAAAACATTACAAAAGATAAGGAAGGACACTACATAACAATCATGGGATCAATCCAAGAGGAAAATGCAACAATTGTAAATATCTATGCACCCAACATAGGAGCACCTAAATATATAAGACAAACACTAAAAGACATAAAAGGAGAAATTGACAGTAACACAGACTTTACCACCCTACTCACACCAATGGACAGATCATCAAAACAGAAAGTTAATAAGAAATACAAGTCTTAAATGATACATTAGATGAGGTGGATCTCATTGATATCTTGAGGAAATTCCACTCAAATGCAGAAGAATACACCTTCTTCTCAAATGCACATGGAACATTCTCCAGAATAGACCACATCTTGGGTCACAAATCAAACCTCAGTAAATTTAAGAAAATTGAAATCATATCAAGTATCTTCTCCAACCACAATGCTATGAGACTAGATATCAATTACAAGAAAAAACTGTAAAAAACAGAAACAGATGGAGATTAAACAATATGTTTCTAAATGAACAATAGGTTACTGAAGAAATCAAAAGGGAAATAAAAAATTTTCTAGAAACAAATGACAATGGAAACATGACAACTCAAAACCTATGGGATGCAGCAAAGCAGGTCTAAGAGGGAAGTTTATATCAATACAATCCTTCCTCAAGAAACAGCAAAACCATCGAATAGACAACCTACTTTTAAACCTAAAACAACTGGGAAAAAAAGAACAAAAAAACCCAAAAATTAGTTGAAGGAAAGAAATCATAAAGATCAAAGCAGAAATAAATGAAAAAGAATTGGAAAAAAAAAAACAGTAGTAAAGATTAATAAAACTAAAAGCTGGTTCTTTGAGAAGATGAACAAAATTGACAAACCTTTAGCCAGACTCATCAAGAAAAAAAGAGAGAAGAATCAAATCAACAAAATTAGAAATGAGAAAAGAGAGGTTACAACAGACAATGCAGAAATACAAAGGATTGTAAAAGACTATTATGAACAACCATATGGCAATAAAATGGATAACCTAGAAGAAATGGACAGATTCTTAGAAAAGTTCAATCTTCCAAGACTGAACCAGGAAGAAATAGAAATTATGAACAACCCAATTACAAGCACTGGAATTGAAGCTGTGATAAAAAAAATCTCCCAAAAAACAAAAGCCTAGGACCAGATGGCTTCACAGGAGAATTCTATCAAACATTTAAAGAAAAGTTAATGCCTATCCTTCTAAAACGCTTTCAAAAAATTGCAGAAGAAGGAACACTTCCAAGCTCATTCTACTAGGCCACCATCACCCTGATACCAAAACCAGACAAAGACAACACACACACACACACACACACACAAAACTACAGGCCAATGTCACTGATGAACATAGATACAAAACTCCTCAACGAAATTTTAACAAACAGGATTCAGCAACACATCAAAAAGTTCATACACCATGATCAAGTTGGGTTTATTCCAGGGATGCAAGGATTCTTCAGTATATGCAAATCAATCAATATGATGCACCATACTGACAAATTGAAAGATAAAAAACACATGATAATCTGAATAGATGCATAAAAGCCTTTGACAAAATCCAGCACCCATTTATGATTAAAGCTTCCCTGGTGGGTTAAATGGTAAAGTATCTGCTTGCAATGAGGGAGACCCAGGTTTGATGCCTGGGTTGGGAAGATCCCCTGGAGAAGGAAATGACAACCACCTCCAATACTCTTGCCTGGAAAATTCCATGGACAGAGGAGGCTGGTAAGCTACATTCCATGGGTTCACAAAGAGTTGGACATGACTGAGTGATTTCACTTTATGATTAAAACTTTTCAAAAAAAATGGGCTAGAAGGAACCTACTTTAACATAGTAAAGGCCATACATGATAAACCTACAGCTAACATTATTCTCAATGTTGAAAAACTGAAAGCACTCCCCCTAAGATCAGGAACAAGACAAGGGTGTCCACTTTTAGAACTATTATTCAACATAGTTCTGGAAGTCCTAACTACAGCAATCAGAGAAGAAAAAGAAATGAAAGGAATCCAGATCAGAAAAGAAGAATTAAAGCTCTCTCTGTTTGCAGATGACATGATACTGTACATAGAAAACCCTAAAGATAATATCAGAAAATTACTAGAACTAATCAGTGAATTTAGCAAAATTGCAGGATACAAAATCAATACACAGAAATCACTTGCATTTCTACATACTAACAATGAAAAATCAGAAAGAAAAATTAAGGAATCAACCCCATTCACCATTGCAACAAAAACAATTAAATATCTAGGAATAAACTTACCTAAGGAGACAAAAGAACTGTACACAGAAAATTATAAGACACTCATGAAAGAAATCAAAGATGACATAAACAAATGGAGAGATATTCCATGTTCCTAAGTAGGAAGAATCAATATTGTGAAAATGACTATACTACCAAATGCAAACTACAGATTCAATGTGATCCCTAGCAAATTACCAATGGCATTTTTCACAGAACTAGAATAAAAAAATTCACAGTTCGTAAGAAAATACAAAAGACCCCGAAGAGCCAAAGCAGACTTGAGAAAGAAGAATGGAGCTGTTGGAATCAGCCTTCCTGATTTCAGATTATACTACAAAGCTACAGTCATCAAGACAATATGATAGTGGCACAAAAACAGAAATATAGACCAATGGAACAAGATAAAAAGCCCAGAAATAAACCCATGCACTTATGAGTACCTCATTTTTGACAAAGGAGGCAAGAATATACAATGGGACAAAGATAGCCTCTTGAATAAATGGTGTTGGGAAAACCTGGACAGTTATATGTAAAAGAATGAAATTAGAACACTTCCTAACACCATACACAAAGATAAACTCAAAACGGATTAAATACCTCAATGTAAGGCCAGAAACTATAAAACTCTTAGAGGAAAACATTGGCAGAACACTCCATTACATAAACCAAAGCAAGATCTTCTATGACTCACCTCCTAGAGTAATGGAAATAAAAGAAAAAATAAACAAATGGGACCTAATTAAACTTAAAAGCTTTTGCACAACAAAGGAAACTATAAGCAAGGTGAAAAGACAGCTTTCAGAATGGGAGAAAATAATAGCAAATGAAACAACTGACAATGGATTAATTTCCAAAATATGCAAGCATCTCATATAACTCAATACCAGAAAAATAAATAACCCAATCAAAAAGTGGGAAAAAGACCTAAACCGACATTTCTCCAAAGAAGACATACAGATGGCTAACAAACACATGCAAAGATGTTCAACACTGCTCATTATTCAGTTCAGTACAGTCGCTCAATCTTGTCTGACTCTTTGCGACCCCATGAACCGCAGTATGCCAGGCCTCCCTGTCTATCACCAACTCCCGGTGTTCACCCAAACCCATGTCCATTGTGTCAGTGATGTCATCCAACCATTTCATCCTCTGTTGTCCCCTTCTCCTCCTGCCCTCAATCTTTCCCAGCATCAGGGTCTTTTCAAATGAGTCAGCTCTCCACATCAGGTGGCCAAAGTATTGGAGTTTCAGCTTCAACATCAGTCCTTCCAAAGAACACTCAGGACTGATCTCCTTTAAGATGGACTTGTTGGATCTCCTTGCAGTCCAAGGGACTCTCAAGAGTCTTCTCCAACACCACAGTTCAAAAGCATCAGTTCTTCTGTGCTCAGCTTTCTTTATACTCCAACTCTCACATCCATACATGACTACTGGAAAAACCATAGCCTTGACTAGATGGATCTTTGCTGGCAAAGCAATGTCTCTGCTTTTTAATATGCTATCTAGGTTAGTCATAACTTTCCTTCCAAGGTGTAAGCATCTTTTAATTTCATGGCTTCAGTCATCATCAGCAGTGATTTTGGAGCCCAGAAAAATAAAGTCAGCCACTGTTTCCCCATCTATTTGCCATGAAGTGATGGCATTAGAGAAATGCAAATCAAAACAACAAGGAGATATCACCTCACACCCATCAGACTGGACATCATCAAAAAGTCTACAAACAAATGCTGGAGAGGGTGTGGAGAAAAGTCCCACCCTTGCACTGTTGGTGGGAATGTAAATTGATACAACCATTATGGAAGATGGTATGGAGATTCCTTAAAAAACTAGGAATAAAGCTACCATGTGACCCAGCAATTCCATTCCTAGCCATATACCCTGAGGAAACCAAAATTGAAAAAGACACATGTATCCCATGATCATTGGAGCACTATTTACAATAGCTAGAACATGGAAGCAACCTAGATGTCAGTTGACAAATGAATGGAAATAGAAGTTGTGGTACATATACACAATGGAATATTACTCAGCCATAGAAAGGAATGCATTTAAATCAGTTTTAGTGAACTGATTTAATGAACCTAGAGCCTATTATATAGAGTGAAGTAAGTCAGAAAGAGAAAGATAAATATTGTATTCTAAAGCATATATACAGAATCTAGAAAAATGGTACTGAAGAATTTATTTATAGGGCAGCAATGGAGAAACAGACCTAGAGAATAGACTTGTGGACATGGGGAGAGGGGAGAAGAAGGTGAGATACATGGAGAGAGTAACATGGAAAGTTACCATATGTAAAATAGCCTCAGGAGTTTTCTGTATGGCTCAGGAAATGCAAACAGGGGCTCTGAATCAACCCAGAGGGGTGGGATGGGGAGGGAGATGGGGGGGAGCTTCAAAAGGGAGAAGATATATGTATACCTATGGCTGATTCATGTTGAGGTTTGACAGAAAACAGCAAAATTGTGTAATGCAATTATCCTTCAATTAAAAAATAAATCACTTTTTAAAAACTCAAGATTCAAAAAACTAAGATCATGGCACCCAGTCCTGTCACTTCATGACAAATAGATGGGGAAAATATGGAAAGTGAGAGACTTTATTTTCTTGGGTTCCTAAATCACTGTGGACAGTGACTGCAGCCATGAAATTAAAACACACTTGCTCCTAGAAGAACAGCTATGACCAACCTAGACAGCATATTAAAAGTAGAGACATCACTTTGCCAATAAAGGTCCATCTAGTCAAAGCTATGGTTTTTCCAGTAGTCAGGTACTGATATGAGAGTTGGACCATAAAGAAGGCTGAGCACCAAAGAAGTGATGCTTTAGAATTGTGGTGCAGGAGAGGACATTTGAGAGTCCCTTGGACTGCAAGGAGATCAAACCAGATTGTAAAGGAAATCAACTTTGAATATCCATTGGAAGGACTGATGCTAAAGCAGAAGCTCCAATACTTTGACCACCTGATGCAAAGAACCTCCTTATTGGAAAATACCCTGATGTTGGAAAAGATTAAGTGCAGGAGGAGAAGGGGGCGACAAAAGATGAGATGGTTTGATGGCATCATCAATTCAATGAGTTTGAGAAAACTCAGGGAGATAGTGAAGGACAAGGAGGACTGGTGTGCTACAGTTCATGGGCTCTCAAAGAATCAGACAAGCCTGAGGGACTGAACAACAGCAACAAATGAGGGTCGAGTCCACGCATGTGGGTTCCATCCTGTTTGAATCTTTGCTATTGAAGTCCATTCTACTACCTCTTCCAATACTAGTAGGTGAATTAAGGCTATTCTTTTAAGGTTACCACTGAGATAGGAAGGAAGGGATAAGAACAGGTTAAGTTAGAATGCCAAAAAACTCACTATTCTTAGTGAAATTCAGCTATTTTTTCTAATTGTTCCCCTGACTGCAAATTTATGGTTACTTTCCAGAATTCTGAAAAAAAGTTGATTTCTGGCATTTTTTTTCCTAATGTACTTACTACCTCATAAAGGAAAATCATCAACCTGCTCAGACAGCCATAACAAAATACCATAAACTGGGTGGCTGAAACAACAGATGTGAATTTTCTCATAGTCCTGGGGACTTGAAGCCTAAGATCAGAGAGCCAGTCTCATTTCTGGAGAGACCTCTCTCCCTGACTTGTAGGTGACCACCACCTTGTTGTGTGCTCACATGACCTCTTTGTGTACAAGTGTAGAGAGAGAGTGCACTAGTTCTCACGTTTCTTCTTACACAGACACTAATCCTATTGGATCACGGCCCTGTCTTTATGACCTCATTTAACCTTAATTATTTCTGTAAAGGTCCTCTCTCCAAGTAAATTAGGCTAGGGTGTGAACACATAAATTTGGGATGTGGGTGTGGACGACAAACAGTCTGTATCAGACACGGATTTTTGAAGTTTCTTACTTCACCATTCCCACTGACATGCTCAAGCACTTTATAAACACATGTTTCACTCATCTTTTTAAACAGTTCACAAAGAAGAGTTTAGGAACATCTTGTTTCATCATGGCTTGAGGCAGAACTATCTCCTCCTTCTTGTTATATTTTTACATACGACCTGTCCCTTTTTTCATAAAAAATTTTAACAGTGGTATGTGTCTATTTTACTAGGGGAAAAATCAATTTTTTTTGTTGGTAATCTGAACATTTTTAATTTATGCTTTTATGTTATTTGATTCTACATTCTACTTTCTGAAATTAATTTTCTAACTTTTTGGTTTATATATAACTTCTTGATTTGGTAAAGGTTTACTTTCAAATGAAACATGGCCCCTGTCGGGGGTGTATAGAATCAGAGACCTTCATCTCAGGCTGCACTAGAAGTGTAGCACCAGTCAAGCCACAGGATACTCAGATCTTCTTCCAAATTTTTTACCAGTGGTATAAACAACATTTCAAAAATACAAGGACTTTTAACTCTTTGATCTTGAGCTCGTTTTAAAACTCTGTGTCTCAGCCCATCACCTAAATAAGCTAATGCAAGCTACAAGGAGCATTCTCTCCAGCTTTTGTTATTGTTTTCAGTTGCTAAGGTGTGTCTGACTCCTTGCAACCTCATGGACTGCAGCACGCCAGGCCTCCCTGTCCATCACCAACTCCCGGGGTTTACTCAAACTCATGTCCATCGAATCGGTGATGCCATCCAGCCATCTCATCCTCTGTCGACCCCATCTCCTCCTGCCACCAATCCCTCCCAGCATCAGGGTCTTTTCCAGTGAGTCAGCAATTCGCATCAGGTGGCCAAAGTATTGGAGTTTCAGCTTCAGCATCAGCCCTTCCAATGAACACTCAGGACTGATCTCCTTTAGGATGGACTGGTTGGATCTCCTTGAAGTCCAAGGGACTCTCAAGAGTCTTCTCCAACACCACAGTTCAAAAGCATCAATTCTTCGGCGCTCAGCTTTCTTCACAGTCCAACTCTCACATCCATACATGACCACTGGAAAAACCATAAACTTGACTAGACGGACCTTTGTTGGCAAAGTAATGTCTCTGCTTTTAAATATGCTATCTAGGTTGGTCATAACTTTCCTTCCAAGGAGTAAGCGTCTTTTAACTTCATGGCTGCAATCACCATCAGCAGTGAGTTTGGAGCCCAAAAAAATAAAGTCTGACACTGCTTCCACTGTTTCCCCATCTATTTCCCATGAAGTGATGGGACTGGATGCCATGATCTTAGTTTTCTGAATGTTGAGCTTTAAGCCAACTTTTTCACCTCTCCTCTTTCACTTTCATCAAGGGGCCTTTTATTTCCTCTTCACTTTCAGCCATAATGCCTACCCTACCCCAAACTCCAGGAATAGGATTTTGGCAACAATCTGCATCCCTTACTTTTCTAAGAATTATCCATGATGCAGTGTGATTGATATGATTTTCAGTAATTTTGTCCATAGAACAGTCTCTGTCATCAGAATAAAGGTTTGTAATAATACATTATTAATCATTTTCTTCTATTTTGTCTTCTTCATGTAATTTATTCCATTTTTAAACACAAGTAGGGCTATCATCTGCAGATTTTTCATATAGATGGTATCAATTTCTATCATCTCCCTGTTCCAAAATTTCTAATATACTTGCCCTCCTCAGAGTTCCCAATGTGATTTTCCAATTCCTCATTAGTAAGAAGTACTTCTAAAAGGCATATTCTAAAGGAAAAGTGAACATTATTGATGAAACAGGAGGATGTGTTGGGCAGGAAAAGAGTCGAGAAGAATAAAATTCAACCATGCCCAGATGCATTTTTTGAGAGATCTTAAAAATGGAGATACTGATACTCAACACAGAAATATAAGAGGTAGGAAAACAGAATTAAGAGCACTGAAGGGAAAGGTATATCAGTTCTGAGTACTGATTTTGATATGTCTATGGTGAAGACAGATAGCTGGCAAGTGTATCAGGATCTGGTCTCAGGTCATTACTAGTGAGATAATGAAATTATCAACTTAACAGAAAAATATGAAAGCATAAAATTAGATGATATTGCACAAGAAAATAAAACTGTAGGTAGGAAAGGTAAAAGAGCTCTCTGTAATACAAATATTTTAGAGAACCATCAAAACAGGATTATGGGGATAAATATCTGACAGATACAGGGTTATTGAAGCCATTACTGCTTTTATCAGAAACTTTGCTAAACTAAATCTCATGTTGCTTCTTTGGTACAAATTGCTAACTGCTAAAGAGTGAAAAAATCCACTCCTTGTGACTAGTTGTGCTGGCCATAATATTTGAAAATTCAGTTCACTGAATTATATACTAGTGCTTTATCTAACCTGAGGCTATTATTAAAATGTAATGGGGTATTGTGGTAGAATGTCATAATTCAAGGATGACAAATAAAATACTTACACTTCAATACAAATTAGTTTATCAAAACCCAGTAATGACCAATGAGGAAATAAAGCCCAAGACAATGTGACTTTAATGAGCTCATTTACTTTCTTGTCACACATCTTAATTGTGAAAAACAACAGTGCATTTCAATTAAGTGAAGTTCTTTTCTCCAAGAAGCAACAGTGATGTTTGTGTAAAAGTTGGAAATATTTCTAGATCTGACCCAGGAAGAGGCAGTAAAAAACATTTTCCTAGGTCATTTTAAGTATTTTCCTTAACTTATATATAGTGTTTGTGACTCTAAAATTTAGGTATAACAACTTAAAATAGTGTAATAATGTGTATATTTTAAAATCAATATATGAATTGCAATATAGACCATGATGGTTTCAGGCTTAGAGAAAAAGAAATGAATAATCTGTGTACCTGTACAACCCTAGGAAAAAATATGCTTTTCAATTTACTCTTCAGACCTAACTATACTGAACAAAATATTCCTATTATAAAAATTCAGTCCTGCAGGAAAGTGAAGGATTTCCAGATACAACATATTCTCAGAAAGATGCTGAACTCAGACTCTATGACTCATTTAATTCTATCATCAGAGAAGTATATTAACATGTTCCTAATTCTCATCCACCATGCAGATCTCACAGAGGAACTTTTTAAATCACCGGGGACCTAAGAGAGAAGCAAGACTGCAAAAACAATCCATTCTTAAAACAGTCCTATTCCTTAGCATCACTAATTGTCTTCTCCTCTTGCTTTATCTCTCCTAATTTCTGAGGCCAAAACATTAATAATCTTAAAAGTCCAATTCAAACTCCACCTCCAGAAATCTTTCTTTGAGGTGTTAGGTCCCCATCAAAATTTTCCTTCTGTAATCTAGCATTTTGGATTACAGTATAACAGTTCACTCTCTTAAAGTCTCATGTAGACACTTATGCATTGCCTTGGATTGATTTTTGTACTATGAAAGACAAGTATATCATGTCTAAATGTGTTCCTTTTCCCAATACATTTCACTAAGTGTCATTTGTAGTTATCACATAAATATAAATTAAGACCCAGTGAGATAGCACCACATGCCAACCAAAATGGCTAAAGTTTAAAATGCTGTGTAGTAATCCTAGAGATTGAAACCGTCAATCCTAAAGGAAATCAACCCTGAATATTCATTGGAATGACTGATGCTGAAGCTGAAGCTCCAACACTTCGACCACCTGATGTAAAGTTGACTCATTGGAAAAGACCTTGATGCTGGGAAAGATTGAAGGCAGGAGAAGAAGAGGACAACAGAGGATGAGAAGGTTAGATGGCATCACCAACTCAATAGACATGGGTTTGAGAAAGCTCCAAGGGTTGGTGAAGGACAGGGAAGCCTGGCATGCTGCAGTCCATTGGGTCACAAAGAGTCAGACACGACTGAGCAACTGAACAACAACAATAGTAATCATCTTTATCTATATGAATTATATTTTCTTTACAATTACAAGTATTAATATCAGTATGCATGTGTGTGCATGCTAAGTCACTACTGTCGTGTCTGGATCTTTATGACCCTATGTACTGTAGCCTGCCAGGAATTTTCCAGGCAAGAAAGCTGGAGTGGGTTGCCACGCTCTCCTTCAGAGGATCTTCCTGACACAGGGATCAAACTCACATCTCTCAAGTCTCCTGCATCAGCAGGGGATTCTTTATCACTTATGCTACCTGGAAAGCCCTAATATCAGTATACAGCTATTATTTTCCAGGTTTTTTTTTAATCCCTTTACACTGAAACTGCTTTTATCATTATGTTTTAAGTATATATACTAGTCATTATTCTTCAGAGAAACAGAACCAATAGGACATATGTAGAGATATATAACATATATAATATGTTATAGGAATATGCTATAATATGTTATAGGAATTGGATCACATGGCTGCAGATACCTGTTGAAGTACCACAATCTTCCAACTGCAAGTTGGAGAACTAGGAAAGCTGGTGATATAATTCAGTCCAAATTCAAGACCTGAGAACGAGGGGGAACTGAAGGTGTAACTCCCAATCTAAGGCCTAAGAATCGAAGGTCATTGGTGTTAAGTTCTGGAGTCTGAAGGCCTGAGAACCAGGATCTCTGATGTCTGAGGTCAGGAGAATGTGGATATCTCAGCTTAAGAAGAGACAGAATTTGCCCTTCCTCCACCTCTTTGATTTATTCAGACTGTCAACACATTGGATGGTATCTTTCCATCTTGGAGAGAGCTAACTGCTTTATTCAGTGTCTACCGATTAAGATCTTAGACTTTTTGGGCAACACACTCACAGACACACCCAGAAGTGTTTTGTCACTTATCTAGGGATCTCTTAGCTCAGACAAGTTGACACATAAAATTAACCATCAAAGCATATGTCCTGAAAGCCAACCATCTTCTATTTTGTAACTTCATCCAATTTAAGTCTCAGTTTGCAAGTCAAAATTTTAGTCCTTTTATATTTCTGACTATGGTATGTTTGGATTATTTAAGGGAAACATTTAGATTTTATGATATATTTAGTTGTTTCTCAGCATACCACTTTTCCTATATATGAGATAGTCTCCTAGCTTGAGATCTTAATTATGGTACAATTGTACTTGCCTTAGGTAATTTCTCATATAAATTGGCAAAGAAGATACATAGGTGATATATTTTAGGAGTCTTAGAATATATATGGAAATTTTAATTTGCTCTCATACATTGGAAATTATTTGGGTTTACACAAAAGTATAGGCTCTTGGTCCAAAATGCTTTTTCCTCAAAGTTTTATACTGCTGGTTCTACGGTCTTCAAGTGTCCTATGTTTTGTACAAGAAGTTGAATGTCCATCATTGTAGAAAACTTGTTACAGAAGCAGTGAGTAACATCGAAGGTGTATAAGTTCAAGTCTAATTAGTTAGATATGGGGAGAATGTACATCAGAGGCCTTGTTGGTACTGCATGACATCCACAGAACAGTGGAGATCAAGGTAAAGGTCTATATTTTCTAGATAAAACAAAATTGGAGAAAGAAGAACCCTTTGATTGTAACCTTCTATACAGTTAAGTTCTAGTGCATAAACCAATATTAGCAACCTTTTTTATGTAAATTGCAAGGGTCATTCAAGAAGACTTGAAAAATAGAGAGATACATAGAGACAAACAAAGACAATGCTTTAAGTATCATGCAAGCCACAAAACTTGAGAACTGCCTACAATAAACTTGGAGTGTACAATTTTGAAAAGAGAATAGAGTCTCTCCCAAGACAGATATAATTCTAATTCCATATTGGAATATTTGGAATATATTTTTCAGGGAAAACACTAAGTGGTATTATTTGGAAGTAGAACATTAACTCAAGTATCATAGTTATGACCCATTCCTTTGGCAAATTGCAGCCCAGGTAAAGGAAGCCTGATACTTCTGAAACTGCTTGACTTAGAAACAAGTCAGGACAAGACACACTCTGACACCTCTCAGAAAAGGAAATTCCTGATTCACAAGCTTAGGGAACTGATGGGTATTTTGGACATCAGCAAATTAGGACCAATTTGGACTCTATCTGATCCTCTTTTGCCAGAAGGGAAAACCCTCGAACAGTAGCAAGACAGGGACCAAAGGAGTTTATGTTAGAGTGAGCACAGCCCTCTTCTGGCTCTTAGCTCTCACTTTGTTCTTCCTTTTGTTGGCGTGCTCTTTTTCTGGAGACATCGTTTACTATATGGATGGTGTGCTGCCTCCCTCTCCGTGTGGCCTTTGATTTTCATCTCTGGCAGGAAGCAGAGCCTTAATGTGAGTCTCCACTGGGACAAACACGCTTTTTTTTCATTTCTAAAAGTTTTATTTTCTTCTTCTTTTAATATACCTGGTCAATGAGACAGTCACTTTTTAAATATCATCAAATTTATAATCCCCTGCTTTATTTCTTTTTAAAATTAATTTATTTTTTATTGAAGGATAATTCCTTTACAGAATTTTGCTGTTTTCTGGGAAACCTCAACATGAATCAGCCATAGGTATATATATATCCCCTCCCTTTTGAAATTCCCTCCGTACTGAAGAATTTATTTACAGGCAACAGTGGAGAAACAGACATAGAGAATACACTTATGGACATGGGGAGAGGGGAGGAGAGGGTGAGATGTATGGAAAGAACAACATGGAAACTTACATTTGCTGTATGGCTCAGGAAACTCAAACAAACACACTTCTGTCCTGTCTTTCTTTCCCTTGTCCTGATTTTTTTGCCTGACTGCTGTTGGACTGGCCTTCCTACACAATTGTAGTGGGAAAGTCAACAGGGTACATCATTGTTGGGTTTATGGGTCTAAAACATTTGGTGCCACTTTAGTTCATGGTATGAAGCTCAACTCAAATTTAAATGGCAGTAGGCTCAGTCTCCACTGACTGAAGTTTAACTCTTTTGCAGAAAGTTCTCAGTACCTTGGAGTGGTAACTTTCCTAGCCATGCCTCTGTTTCTTACTTGCCTTGGGAATACTGTCTGTGTAATCAGTGGATAGTAAGTAACAAGCAGAGAGAATTTAGATTCTGTAAGCTTGCCTAAATATCTCTACTTCTTTTCTATTTCCTGTATCTATTATTGGAAGGAATTATTATAAAAGAGACTAATGTTTAGGTATCTATGGCCCACAAGAAGATAAAAGCCTCTAGAATTAAAATGTCAAACTTTAGGCAAAATGAGAAAGAGTTTCAGTAAGTAGGATTTTTTTTTTTTTCATTTATTCTTACTAGTTGGAGGCCAATCACTCCACAATACTGTAGTGGGTTTCGTCATACATTGACATGAATCAACCATGGATTTACATGTATTCCCCATCCCGATCCCCCCTCCCACCTCCCTCTCCACCCGATTCCTCTGGGTCTTCCCAGTGCACCAGGTCCGAGCACTTGTCTCATGCATTCAACCTGGGCTGGTGATCTGTTTCACTGTAGAAAATATACATGTTTCGATGCTGTTCTCTCGAAACATCCCACCCTTGCCTTCTCCCACAGAGTCCAAAATTCTGTTCTGTACATCTGTGTCTCTTCTTCTGTTTTGTATATAGGGTTATCATTACCATCTTTCTAAATCACATATTTATGTATTAGTATGCTGCAATGTTCTTTATCTTTCTGGATTACTTCACTCTGTATAATGGGCTCCAGTTTCATCCATCTCATTAGAACTGATTCAAATGAATTCTTTTTAATGGCTGAGTAATATTCCATGGTGTATATGTACCACACAGTAAGTAGGATTTTTTGCACATTTTATTCATGAACTTGAAAGTGCAGAATAGGAAGATTAATGTGATCTCCATTCTTATTCACTAAGTAGCCCCTAAATTCTTAAAGAAACTACACTTGTTTACTAGTCCCAGAGAAGTATAATGACTGAGTAATGAATTAGGGTTTGGAACTATGGCATTCAGAAGGGCATGAAATGAATCTGCTTTTGTTGCTCTGTCTCTTATGCTATTGAATCTGCTCTTTCTTTTTGCTGACGTGTGACTCTTACATGGAGATTGCTCATGATTTGGATTATATGCTACTCCTCCCTGTATGTGTGCTTTCATCCCCATGTCATAAGCTTCAGGTGAAGGAAGAGTTCCATGGAGATGTCAAAGAGGACCTTCCCTGTGGGTCTTCCCTGTAACAAGAAAATCTTCAATAATTAATTGGTCAACAGCTAGGTGTGATTGGGCTGAGGTCTTTCTCTAGTGACACTAACTATTTAATATAAATGGTAAAACCCCTATTCTCACACTTCTGTGTTCTTTTATCAGGTAAGAGGAATTTTAGAATTTAATGGAATGAGCACTTAACAAGGCATGAAGTTAAACCCTAAAATGCCCTTGTTCTGCTTGCTAATGTAGAAGAAAACATATGAATAACCCAAGCTACCTTTTTCCCCCCTTGTGCTTATTTAACCATGTAAGAGAACTTTCAAGAGTGCAGGTTTAACATTCAAGCAATTCAGCTGGGGGTACCTCCCACTGCTGCCTCACTTACCTTCCAGTGTCTGCAGTAGACAAAAAATGAGTACGGAGAAAAATGTCATCAGTACAGTCAGGATCACACATATATCACATATCCAAGTACTATACAATGGGTATAGGTCATCTGAATCAGTGACTGGAAAAGAGGGAGGATTAAAAAAAAGGTATTTTTTTAAACAAAATGAAATAGAATTGGAAAAGATGCACAAATAAGGGAAACGTGTGTAGAGTTCACTTGATAAGAAGATGGAGCATTGATAAAGGAAAATCTGCCTTCTAGCCCTCATTTACTTGTATTTTCTGAGACCAGTTTGTGACAGCATCTCCAGGCTTTATGACAAGATAAGACTTGCTAGTTTGGATGAACTAGAGTGCACATGCAGTTTGGACTGAGTCTTGACTGCAAACTCTGAAGTTCCGTCTCTACTCACTCATCCACAGATAACTGAACACAGGCTCTAATTTGTTTTTATACTCTTGGTTAGGAGATATAGAAGCAAAATGTTCCAGAAATGTCATAGATATAATACAGTGGGCCTCTGTGAAGGTGGCTAAAACAAAATTATTTGTAACTGCAGCTCAGTGGTGGAAGGCAAAATTTGAATATGCACTAGATATGATCACAATATTGAAGGAGCTCAATCTATTTAAATAACAAATGGACAAACAGTGATAAAAGGGAGTCATCATCACGCAATTCGAATCTTGTATGACAAAACCCACTGAAAAATAAAAAAAATAAATAAATAAAATAAAATAAAATCACTGTAAAAAAAAAAAAAATCTTTAAAGTCTGTCATAGTGACAAAACCCTGGAAGAACCAACTGAAAAGTTAGAGATAGTAGTCTTCATTTCATTAATGCCAAATGTTGTCACTAAAATGTACACTCCAGGAGGTCAGGGTCTTCTCATTTTTTGTTTATTGCTGAATCCCCTGTTCTTAGAAATAAGTCTGGCCCTTATTAAATATTTGTTGAATGAATTAGAACTACAAAAACAATATTAAGCATAAATCCAAAACAGATTCAAAATAATTTTAGATATTTCAATTATAAGACAGAATCTTATAAAACATTAAGCATATTATATTCCAAAAATTGAAATAAACAAGAAATATTAGAAAAGTAAGAAATATATGCAGTACAAAAAGTGAGACTTGGTACCTGTGGAAAGTAGTAAATAGATGGAATTGAAACATAACCTCTAAAATAGAGAATTTGAAGGTGGGTTCCAAAACAGAGTAGTTATATTTCAGGAGGTAACTGATAAACTAAATAAAAAATGGGAAGACATGAACATGAAGAGAAAACAGAAAATAAAAAAGAGAAGGAAAGAGACATATACCATAGAGTAGAAAGTTCTGATTGATAGTTATCTACAGCTGTAAAAAAAGAGGAGTTAAAGAATGGAAAAAGGGAAGAATTTGAAACAATGGTAGTTGACAATTTTTGAGACCTCATTAAAAAAGCACTAATCAGAAAATCAGGGAACCCTACAAATATCTACTGTGAAAAATTTTTTAAATCCCACAGTAAGGTATGTACATGTGTGCACACATGTGCACGTGCGCGCACACACACACACACAGAGGCAAATAAAATTTCTTTAATCACTCAGAGGATAAAACAGTTCACATTCAAGAGTCACAATCAAACTGACATCAGATTTCTGAATAGAATAGAAGCCAAAATAGTGACATAATATATTCAATGCACTGGAAGAAAATAACTTCCAACCTAAAATGCTGTGACTATTGAAATAAAGTTGAGGTAAAGGTTGCCAGTCAGAATGTTAGTATTTGTAAAGTCTGAGATGCAAGAAAGAATAAATGTATTTTAAAAACTGTAATTATATAGATAAATTAACAATGGTATATAAAGCAATGGTTGTAATAACCTCTTCTGAGGCTTAACTATACACAGCATTAAAATTCCCAACAACCACAATATGTAACTCAACAAGGCTAAATGCTATTGAATTAGTCTAAAGTTGTTTTATCTTCTAATGGTGTTTAAAGTATTAATTCACTTTGGACTTGGTAAGTTAAGTGTATGTATTACAATTTCTAAGGGAATCACTTAGATAATAGAAATGCTGTATAAATTATATGCCAATTATAAGTGAAAACAGATGGAATTGTTTGAAATTATAAAAATAAAAATGGAATTACTAAAAATATACAACAAAAGTGAATGCAAGAATGGAAACATACATAAAAGAAGAAGGTCACAAAATATTAATAAGCACAAAATATTATTAGAGATTTGAAACATCAATAAGCAAAAGGGATAAATGATCCATTTAAATGACAATTGTCATCAACATCAATTTAAACATTAAAATGTAATTATATGATTTTTTGCAAGAAGAATATAAAAACATCAGCACACAGACAAATTTGAATAGAGATTTTTATAAGATTGAGGGTTAAAAAAAGATATACAATGCAAACAAAAGATTACCAGTGTAGCTATACTACATTTAACAAAATAGATACTAAGGCAAGAAAGCATTATTACCTACATTATAATGATTAATATTCTCTTTCATCAGTAAAATTTATCAATTTTAAATGAATGTATAACTAATATGGCTTCAAATTAAAGAAGTGTAAAGAAAAATTGACAAATTAAATCATTTATATTCAATGCAATTTTGATACTTTGGACTTCAGTTTTTATCATTTTTTAAATTTACTTTCTATATTTCCCCTATTTCTTATTTCTCTGTTTCCTGTTTACTGAATTTTTGAAGTACTTTGAGATTTTTATTATTGTATTTTAATTTATCTTTTGTGTTTTGAAATTCTATCATTTTACACAGTTTTGTTTATTTTTTCTGTTTCAATGATTGCACTAGGCATTAAAATATACATATTCAACTTTCTACAACCTACTTGGAATCACAATTTTACCACTACAGTTAGGTCCATTTAATTGTCACTACTTTATGTTGTAGTTGTCTTATACATTACATCTATATCTGGATACATTAAAATCCAGTGGAACAATATTAATTTTTGTTTTCCACTATCAAACGTTCTGGAAGGTTTTTTGGTATGTTTGTTTGTTTTTACTTACCTCCATTACTATGATCTGAATTTTTGTGTCCCTCTCAAAATTTATATGTCAAAATCCTAACACCGAATGTGATGGCATTAGTAAGTGTAGCTTTTGGGAAGTCAGGAGGTTGGAACCTTCATGAATAGGATTAGGGTTATTATAAAGGAGACCACACTAAGTTCCCGGGGCCCTTGTGCCATGTTAGGACATAGTGGAAAGGTGCAAGCTGTGAAACAGGACGAAGGCCCTCACTAGAATATGATCATCCTGGCACTTTAATCTTTGACATTTCAGCTTCCAGAACTGTAAGAAATTAATTTCTGTTGTTTATAAGCTGCCAGATCTGTGGCATTTTGTTATAGTAGCCTCAGTGGACTAAGACCAAGCCAGTGACTTCCAGGGATGGTACCTTTGTCCAGAGTCAATTCATAGGACAACATGGAGAGAAATAGCCAATGGTTTTTCAAGAACTCAAGAGAAGAAGGACATAATAGATTTATCCAACTATTTACCATTTCTCTTGTGCTCTGCTTAGTCACTCAGTCGTGGACGACTCTTTGTGACCCCATGGACCATAGCCCACCAGGCTCTACTGTCCATGGAGATTCTCCAGGCAAGAATACTGGAGTGGGTTGCCATGCCCTCCTCCATGGGATTTTCCCAACCCAGGGTCTCCTGCATTGCAGGTGGCTTCTTTACCAGCTGAGCCACACAGGAAGCCCACCATTTCTCTTACTCTTCCTTAATCCCTAATGTTCATATTTCCTTCTGGTATTATCTCCCTTCTGCTTGAAAAAAAATTTTAAGCAATGCTTCTCAATAGCTAACCTGAAACTAATGGTGTGTAGGTACATGATAGATAGATGATAGATAAATATGTAGATGTTAGAAGGTTAGATAAATATATAGATACATAGATAGGTATTACAGCATGTAAATTGTAGTCTGACGTTGGTTTAGGGTATTCAGACCTCCCATACTGTTAGAATTTCATCTTGTACAGTCTTACATAGTTTTACTACTTTCTAATTAACTTCATAGGGTTGGCCTTTGTGTTCATCTTTGTAAGGATTTGAGACTTGGGTTTATAAATGGAGGTGCAAATGGTTTATATATACTGGACATGCAAATAGTTAATATATAGCCAGAGATGCAAATGATTTATAACTGGAGATGCAAACTGGAGATGAAAATGTGCTTTGTTTGTGGGCAATTAAGAAATATGTAATAGATTGGGAAAAGCCCTAACAAATAATAAAGGAATTCTTCTGTTTACTTTGACAGTCATTGTTCTATGTAAATATTTCCCAGTGATTGCAAACTAATTAAAAGTATTGCTAAATTCTCAGATATTAGCATCATAAGGCATATGGCATAGCATAATTGCACTTCTAACTGACACCTAAATATACAGTAAAGAGAGTTAAGAGATAACTTTCAATAGTTTTGAAACTGATATAATAAAAATAAGCAAAAATTTACATTTTAATTTTTTCATTAATTTTTCAAAGATCTCTAACCCAAAACTGCTTATGAATCATGACTTGGAGTCAATCTATAGGTAACATCAATAATTGGGTTTTACAATGGAAAAAGAGATATATAAACATGTAACTAAATCACTTTACTATACAGCAAAAAGTAACTTAACATTGTAAATCACCTATAGTTCAATAAAATAAATTTTTTAAAAAATTGGGGTTTTGTCCAAGTGCCCCTCCACAGATGATTGGTTTAAGAAGATGTGAGATACACACACACATACACAGGAAAGTTACTCAACCATAAAAAAGAACTAAATGTTGCCATTTGCAGCAAGATGGACAGACCTACAGAATATCATATAAAGTGAAATCAGACAAAGACCAATACTATGTGATATATGTCGAACCTAAAGAACTACATATGAATATATATAAAATAGAAGCAAAGACAAAGAGAACAAACATGGTTACCAAAAGGTCAAAAGGAGGCAGGAGAGAGATAATTTAGGAGTGTGGGACTAACATATACAAACTACTACACATAAAATAAATAAGCAACATGGATTTAGCCTACAGCACAGGGAGTTATTAATATACTCAATATCTTATAATAACCTACAATGAAAAATAATTTTGAAATGTATATGTATAAGCTAATTACTTAGCTATATACCTGAAGCTAACACAACACTGTAAATCAACGACATGTCAAAGAAAGAGTAATTGGGTTTTTTAAGTATGTGCCTGGATTTGATAAATTTGGATGAAATGGCTATAAGGCCTGAAGGAATATATATTTTCCCTTGGAGCACAAGCAAATATGACCATAAGTGGTGGCAGAAATACAGCTATCAGTACAGCCTAAAACTCTGGGCCTCAAACAGTTCAGGGAGCAGAATCAAAAGCCTCTGGCATGTCACCTAAACCCCAGCTCCTTATCCTGTTGCTTCTACAAAGATCACCCAGCTTTAATTAAATACTACTAATAACAAGGGTACCAGGCAAGAGAGACCCGTTTCATAGTGCCGTTTACCTCCATTCTTGAATATCAAGTAGATAGGGGAGATGCCAGCATGTATCAGGAAAGGGATACAGTCTGAAAAGAGAACACACCATCTATTCTGTGAAACTAAAAAACAAAAAGAGTCAAAGAGAAAGAGAGTTAGGAAGATAGGTCTTTGGGGATACATTGGAATAACAACAAACATTCTGGTTACAGGAAACTTTGGAAAGGTCTCATTGCTATATCTATTCACGTGTGTTTAACCTATGTCAGAGCTCAGGCATAAAAATTAGGAGTTGGGTTGAAGTTGGGCTTACAGACATTTACATTGAAGATAGAGAAGGGTTAGGAAGAATTACCTCCCTCTGCACAATGCAGCACATGATCAGCCTTGGAATAAGATCTAGAAAGAGTAGGGGCCTGGTTACTATAACCTTGTAAATGCTTAAGGGTCTAAAGTTTATAGAAACAACAAAGTGGTACTTTGCAGAAACTCTGAATTAGCTAACAGGACAAAAGTACCTTGGAAGCCAAGAATTTAACAGATGTAAGAGCCTTAAGGTAAAATGAAAGCCTCTCCCCTACAGCATCTCTGTCATTTAGCTATTTAATCTTTGCTTGAATATTCATATACTAAGAAGCTTGCAACAATGTAAGAAAGATCATTTCAAGACTAGACAACTCTTCTTATTAAACCATGAGTTCCTACAGCAAGCAAGATGAAAAAGATTCATTTACTGATTCTTAACATTTCTAGAGGAAAATGACAAGGTTGTTGGGTAATCCTGAAATACACTATGCAAGGAACAAATAACTGAATGTTTGGCTTAGAATAGAGAAGGTCCAGAAAGTATTTGCTTTTATTTTTGTCTTAGTTCTTTGTTTTGTTTTTTAAATCACAAATACCAGAAATTACCAAAAAGAAAGTTCCAAAAGGAAGAGTTTTCTCATGTCACCCTAGAAGTAAACTCTACAAGGACAAAGACATTTTGGCTTTTTCCTTGTACTTTATTGTCAATGTCTAGAACAGTACCTAGTATCTAGGAGAGGTTTAATATAAATATGTTGAATAAATAAGTCAATTTTCTAATAAGCCAGTGACCTCCCCTTCATTGTAAAATAAGCAAAGCATAGCCTTGATAAGACACAACATCAACATGAAGACGAGCATGGTGGCTGGAACAAAGTGTTTGACATTTGAAACATCTGGGTTCCAATCTTGCCTCTATATTTATAGGTCGTTTGAGCTGGAACAAGTCGCTTAAAAACTCTGCTCCTTAATTTCTTCATCTAAAGAATAATGACAATAAATAGAGTCTACCTTATAGGAATGTTTGGGTAAGTTAGTAAGTGGTTTACTACTTACTGTTGGTCGCATCAGTTGACAAATGATAAGTACTCATTCAAGGTTATAGAGGGATTTATGAATTGAGTAGAAGCCTGGACAAGTTGAATCCTATGTTCTTTTTTAGCCTTGTATTTCCTGAATCATAGGTAAGTCTCATTTTCATGACAGCTCTCAGAAGGAACCTGTCTTGTGAATTGTGTTTGTGTCATTTTTTCACCATATATCAGATAATCTCCCAAAGTCTCCTGATCCATCTCTTCCTTCTTTCAGAAAAGCCTAGAATGTATGACAGCTTCTTTCTCAAAGAAAGTCTAAAGTATTTGAGGTCATAAGCAGTCACTTCTATTATTCATCTTGCATGGTCGGAAATTCCTAAGGTCAAAGTCATCCTCCAACATATCTGATAACTTCAACTGCCCTCTGTTTTCAGTTCACTTAAATTAAGCCTCCATTTCCTACTTCTAATGGGGAAAAAGAGTGTATGTTCAGGTTAATTTACAGGAAGAGAAAAAGTGGAGTTGAGAGCAAATTGAGGAGGGACAAAAATCTGGGTATTGGTCCATATGTTTTTCTTTTATTCTTGTTATCAGGTAAAATATTCTGAACCATTCTAGTGATAAGTTTAAAGATCCATGGCTGCCTATGGGAAAGGACAGATTATTATCATTAAGATTTCAGAAAATGGCCCAAGTGATGGGAAACAGTATCTCTGAAAGGACCAGGAGATCTTGATAGTGATAGACACTATAGCAGCAGCAGTGCTGGAGAATCACATAAGGAGAGAAGATGGAAGCCTAACCTGACATAACTCAAGACATTGAGACCGTCTTTGACAAACAGAGGAGTGGGATACATTAAGGTGTGGGTTTATAGTTTTGTATGAACCTTCCCTGGGCATTTGATATCAGGTAAATAATGGGGTGACTTCAGAGCTTTTTACCTTTCCTGGATAAAATACAGTTCATGCTGAAACACGAAAGAGCAAGTAAAATGATCAGATATAGCAGGAGGTATAAGTTCTCACATAACATCCCCGCACATTTTGATTTGAACAGGATATCTGAAAGAGAGAGAAAGATGTGATAAGCAGGGCAATGGTATCACAAGGCTCCAAGGGCATAGACTACTGCTGTTAAGGAAGCAGGACCCCCTCTCAAGGCCCCCATTACACTGTGTACTATGTACCAGGCTCAGATGAAGGCTACTGTCCTATGAAGCTAGACTGGGGCATAGACTAAAATTAGGGAATTTGGGGGCCAAGGATGGGACAGGCTTGGATTGGATGGGAGGATAACTTCCTACTTTTTTCCTTTTAATTATAGGGGACAAATCATGAAATGAAAAAAATTATAGGACAGGGACCTGAGCACGACAATACACGTAACATTTGGGGTTGCCAATGGCCATGGAACTGGATCAAGACGTGCTTCAGTGAAATTTTATAAAGTTTTAAAAACTGCAAAATCTCTGAAATTCTAGAAATAAAACTGAGTCACCTAACATTCAGTGTTTAAATTCTCTCTAGTTTAGGACTGACAAGATAAAACTCTCTCTAGGAAAGAAAACCTAAAATCCTTCTCAAAGTGTTTTGTAAAACTATGAATTTCTCAGTGGAAATAAATCAAGGGAGTCCTCAAACTCCCCAAAGTGCACAAAAGTGCAATGCCAGCATTTGTCCCATCATTACTATCAATTGCCAGTGACCTGAAGTTGTGGTTTAATTGCTAAGTTGTGTCTGATTCTTTTGTGACCCCATGGACAGAAACTCCAATTCTAACTATTACAGTGGCATATGGTCACCAAGTGAAAGATTATACATTATCAGTCTCTTTGGCAGTTAGCTGTGGCAATTAATATTAAGTCAATGGGATAGAACTGGAGTGATATATGCAACTTCCAAATGTGAAAGGAAATTGCTTTTTTCCTGCTTCTTCCCTTTCTACATCCCCAAGACTTGGGATAAAGTTGTAATGATGAAAATCAGACCTAACCATGCAAGGAGGACTAGAACCTTTGAGGCTGCAGAGCAGCAAGGTAGAAAGAACCCAGGTATCTGAGTATCTCAAGGAGTACAGAGAGCCTCGTAAACTATTTGACTATTTCTGTTGTGTTTGAACTACTGCTGCGGATGGTAATCTTTCTGTATAACAGCTGAACTGTTGTTCTAACTAAATGGGCCTTTTCTCTCCTCCTGTCATTTCCATCTACCTTGACTTCTTTGGGGCCTGTACCTAGTCACTGGCTGAAGCACAAAGGACACAATTCATTGTGTTTACCTCTGACTTCCCTGATCACACTTACCCTTTGTCAGAAAAAAAGATAGCCTTGCTTAGATCATAGGTACTCACCATGTGAACTGGACCCCAATCTTAGATTTGTCACTTACTGGTTGCTGGATATTTACTAACTGTTCTGTGTATCTATTCATAAGGTGGTAATAAAGACCACTTGTGGCATCCATAATTGTTAAGTCAATCTTAGTTTTGCATTTTGCTTTATGTCTTGTAAAGCCATTTCATTTGCAATATTTCATTTCAAATTCAAAATGCCATCTATCCATGCTATCATTTCCAAACAAGAAATAATTAGTGGTCTTAAAGGTTAAGTGGATCTAGAAATCTAGAAAGAGTAAATATAGCACTCAAATAACAAAGTTCACAAGGCTAGAAAATAGTGGATCTAGCATTTGAATTACATATAATTTTTGAAGCCTTAACATGCTAAACAGAGTAAGGGCTCTTTATCTAATTAATGCAATTATTTCCATTTTAAAAAATATCCCCTTTAACATCTTGTGTTTTCCCTGCTCCCAGGAACTTAATAAAGTTTAACTATTACATGTCTAGAGCAGTTTGTAGTTTATAAAGCAATTTCACGTTTATTTATTTCAGTCAGTTTTATCTTTCGTCTGTTACATAGATGAAAACAGTTTCTCCTAGATAGAGCCAAGCCACAAGCACTCACCTGGTAGAATAACACCTGCCCTTTTCTCTTGACCAGTGACTGGATTACAAATGCAGCAAGTGAAAGGACTGTGGGTGCTGTTTTTGAGAGGAACACTCATCTTCAGGTGCAATAATCCAGCTCCATCCACTGAGGAGGACTTTGATGAGTATGGAATTATATTTCCCCTGCTGTCTCGCCACTCCATCTGGGGTGATGGGAACCACCCTCCCGAATTACACTCCAGCATGAGCCCTTTTGTGTCAGGAACCTGAACATTAATCTGTAAATCCAGGCCTAGAGCTGAAGGAGAAGACAGAAATGCTATTATAATTATTGTTGTGGACTCAAAAGCTGAAACATAGCTTCCTCTGATTCTCTGTACTACCTCTGATTCTCTGTATACACCGTAAGTTTAATATGGATGGGCAAATTAGGGCAAGGGTAATACTCCAATCTGGGAGTATATCAATATCAATAACCTCAGATATGCAGATGACACCACCCTTATGGCAGAAAGTGAAGAACTAAAGAGCCTCTTGATGAAAGTGAAATAAGAGAGTGAAAAAGTTGGCATAAAGCTCAACATTCAGAAAACTAAGATCATGGCATCGTCCAGTTCCATCACTTCATGGCTAATAGATAGGGAAACAGTGGAAACAGTGGATGACTATTTTTCTGGGCTCCAAAATCACTGCAGATGGTGATTGCAGCCATGAAATTAAAAGATGCTTACTCCTTGGAAGGAAAGTTATGACCAACCTAGATAGCATGTTAAAAAGCAGAGACATTACTTTGTCAACAAAGGTCAGTCTAGTCAAGGCTATGGTTTTTCCAGTATTCATGTATGGATGTGAGAGTTGGACTATAAAGAAAGCTGAGTGCCGAAGAATTGATACTTTTGAACTGTGGTGTTGGAGAAGACTCTTGAGAGTCCCTTGGACTGCAAGCAAATCCAACCAGTCCATCCTAAAGGAGATCAGTCCTGAGTGTTCTTTGGAAGGACTGATGTTGAAGCTGAAACTCCAATACTTTGGCCACCTGATGTGAAGAGCTGACTCACTTGAAAAGACCCTGATGCTGGGAAAGATTGAGGGCAGGAGGAGAAGGGGATGACAGAGGATGAGACAGTTGGATGGCATCACCGACTCAATGGACATGGGTTTGGGTAGATTCCGGGAGTTGGTGATGGACAGGGAGGCCTGGCGTGCTGTAGTTCATGGGGTCGCAAAGAGTTGGACATGACTGAGCAACTGAACTGGACTGAACTGAATATTCCAATCCTAATCTAGGACAGCAGGACACTAAAGGTATGAACCATAGAAGAAAAGATTATCATTATGTCTATAATCCATAAATTAGACTTTACAGTGGTTAATAATTTCTGTCCATCAAAACACAACAGGTAGAAGGTGAAAAAGCAAGCTATAGACTAGGAGAAGATGTTCATGATACATTTGAGAAAGAATCTGAGTCCAAAATAAATTTTTTAAATACTATAAATCAATAAAACTGCAAACCTGGTTGTTAAAATTAGGAAAGAATTGAAGCATTTGATTTTATA
Source organism: Muntiacus reevesi (assembly GCF_963930625.1). Lineage (NCBI taxonomy): Eukaryota > Metazoa > Chordata > Mammalia > Artiodactyla > Cervidae > Muntiacus > Muntiacus reevesi. The sequence goes on from NC_089249.1 coordinate 156,777,042, forward strand.
TATATATACACATATATGTGTGTATATATATCTTAAGGTGGTCAACACGTACATGCAAAGATGCTCAACATCACCAGCTATCAGAGAAAGGCAAAGTAAGGTCTCAACGAGATACCACTTTACCCCCAACAGAACGTCTACATGTTTACAGTGCTGGACTGGGACCAGCATCACCAAGGGATGGGGGATGGCAGAGGTCTTCTACACAGTTGGCTCCAGGGAGGTAAATGGGTCCAATCTCCATGGAAAATTATTAGTATCTACTAACATTAAGCATAGACTTATGACCAAGCAATTTCACTCCTAGTTAACAATGTAAGAGAAATGAGTACTAACGTCCACCTAAAAAGGTTTTAAAGAATATTCATGGCAATGTTATTCATTAATAGCCCCAAACTGAAAGTAACCCAAAGGTTCCATCATAACATAGACTACTACAAAGGAATACAGAAGAACAAACTTCTGCTAGTCACAACATAAATGAATGATGGTGAGCAGGTAATGGTAATCATAAATATTAAATATATGTTTTCACTTATATCAAGTTCTAGAAGAGGCAAACTCATCTATGGTGATAGAAGTTAAAAGACTGTTTCCCTCAGTAGGAAGAGAATGGTATTAACTACGAAGGAGCAAGATGGAACCATCTGGGTAATATCTCCATCTGAAGGGCAAGTTCATGGGTATCCCAATATGTAAAAATTCCCTGAGCTGTACTTTAAGATTTGTGCACTCTACTGTGTGTAAAGCATACCTCAATACAAAAAGAAAAATAATTTTTAAAAATCCAAAGCTAAAACCAAATTCCACTAGGTATCCCCCTCTCTATAGAGGCTATTTTGAAATTTGCATCACTCTGAGCATAGAAATGGAATCAATTTATTTGGAGGAGTGGATAATTATACAAATAATAAATACAACTTTAAAAATATCAATGGTATGTTTAGAGTAGTAATGATGATGCAGTATTTTGAACCAATCTTTCTGCTGAAGACAACCCAAAGGTGAATGAAATAACAAAAACTCATCCCCTAAGATTTTCTTGAATGTCTAACAAGACAGAAAAATTATAGGACTTGAAGAGGTAAAGGGCTTCCCTGGTAGCTGAGCTGGTGAAGAATCCTCCTGCATTGCAGCAGATTCTGGTTTGATTCCTGGGTAGGAAAGACCCCCTGAAGAAGGGATGGGCTACCCATTCCAGTATTATTGGGCTTTCCTGGTTTCTCAGATGGTAAAGAATCCACCAGCAATGCAGGATACCAGGGTTCAGTCTCTGGGTTGGGAAGATCCCCTGGAGGAGGGCATAGCAATCCACTCCAGTATTCTTGCCTGGAGAATCCCCATGGACAGAGAGCCTGGCAAACTACAGTCCATGAAGAGGTAATGGATTGGAATTCAGAGAGGGTATAGCCATTTCTGCCTCTGGTCATAGCTTGTCAGGAAAGTAACTCATGACCGTGGGTTTTTGGGGTTTTTTTTTTTTTTAAGAGAACTTCTTGGAGTAAAAGAGAAAGGATTGGAAACTAGAGGCCCAGGAGGGTGAAGATCCTGGTATATTAACCCCACTCCATACCTATATAGATATCAGACAGTTATTGGCCTTTCCCCTGGAGACCTTTTCTGATTACCTAGAGGCAATTTGAAAATAATGAGCAGCTTGGAGTTCCCTAAAAGTAGAAGGAGTTTGGCATCTATCAACACAGAAATTTCAACAGAAAGTGATGCTATGGATTAGGATCCTGTAGAGTTCATACTGATGCAGGAGAATAAACTGTACCCCATGCAGAAAGAAATATCAGTTCTCTCCAAATTTCTCTGTCAATTTAATGAAGTCTAATTAAAAGCCCTTTGCATCATATGGGACTGGAATGCAAAAGTAGGAAGTTAAGAGATACCTGGAGTAACAGGCAAATTTGGCCTTGGAGTACAGCATGAAGCAAGGCAAAGGCTAACAGAGTTTTGGTGAGAGAATGCACTGGTCATAGCAAACACCTTCTTCCAACAACACAAGAGAAGACTCTATACATGGACTTCACCACATGGCCAATACCGAAATCAGATTGATTATATTCTTTGCAACCAAAGATGGAGAAGCTCTATACAGTCAGCAAAAACAAGACTGGGAGCTGACTGTGGCTCAGATCATGAACTCCTTATTGCCAAATTCAGACTTAAATTGAAGAAAGTAGGGAAAACCACTAGACCATTCAGGTATGACCTGAATCAAATCCCTTATGATTATACCGTGAAAGTGACAAACAGATTCAAGGGATTAAATCTGATAGAGAGAGTGACTGAAAACTATGGATGGAGGATTGCAACATTGTACAGGAAGCAGTGATCAAAACCATACCCAAGAAGAAGAAATGCAAAAAGGCAAAATGATTTTCTGAAGAGACCTTACAAATAGCTGAGAAAAGAAGAGAAGTTAAAGGCAAAGGAAAAAAAGAAAGATATATCCATGTAAATACAAAGTTCCAAAGGATAGCAAGGAGAGATAAGAAAGCCTTCCTAGATGATCAGTGCAAAGAAATAGAGGAAAACAATAGAATGGGAAAGACTAGAGATCTCTTCAAGAAAATTAGAGATACCAAGGGAACATTTCATGTAAAGATGGGCACAATAAAGGACAGAAGATATGGACCTAACAGAAGCAGATGATATTAAGAAGAGGTGGCAGTAATACACAGAACTATACAAAAAAGATCTTAATGACCCAGATAACCACAAAGATATGATCATCCACCTAGAGCCAGATATCCTGGAATGTAAAGTCAAGTGGACCTTAGCATCATTATGAACAAAATAAGTGGAGGTGATGGAATTCCAGTTGAGCTCTTTCAAATTCTAGAATTTGAGGCTGTGAAAGTGCTGCACTCAATATGCCAGCAAATTTGGAAAACTCAGCAGTGGCCACAGGACTGGAAAAGGTCAGTTTTCATTTCAATCCTAAAGAAGGGCAATGCCAAGAATGCTCAAACTACTGCATGATTGCACTCATTTCACATGCTAGCAAAGTAATGCTCAAGATTCTCCAAGTCAGGCTTCAATAGTATGTGAACTGTGAACTTCCAGACATCCAAAATGGATTTAGAAAAGGCAGTGGAACCAGAGATCAAATTGCCAACATCCATTAGATCATAGAAAAACCAAGATAATTCCAGAAAAAACATCTACTTCTGCTTTATTGATTAATACTACTTCTGCTTTATTAAGTCAAGGCCAAAGCCTTTGACTGTGTAAATCACAACAAACTGTGGAAAATTCTTAGAGACCACCTTACTTGCCTCCTGAAAAATATGGATGCAGGTCAAGAAGCAACAATTAGAACCAGACATGGAACAACCAACTGTACAACAAAGAAGTACATTGAGACTATATATTGTCACCCTACTTAGTTAACTTATATACAGAGTACATCATCCGAAATGCTGGGCTGGATGAAGCACAAGGTGGAATCAAGATTGCCAGGTGAAATATCAATAACCTCAGATATGCAGATGACACCACCCTTATGGCAGAAAGCAAAGAGGAACTGAAGAACCTCTTGATGGAAGTGAAAGAGAAAAGTCAAAAAGCTGGCTTAAAACTCAACATTCAGAAAACTAAGATCATGGCATCTGGTCCCATCACTTCATGGGAAATAGATGGGGAAATAATGGAAATAGTGACAGACTTTATTTTCTTGGGCTCCAAAATCACTGCAGATGGTGACTGCAGCCATGAAATTGAAAGACACTTGCTCCTTGAAAGAAAAGCTATGACCAACCTAGACAGCATATTAGAAAGCAGAGACATTACTTTGCTGACAAAGGTCTGTCTAGTCAAATTATGGTTTTTCCAGTAATCATGTAAGGATGTGAGAGTTGGACCATAAAGAAAGCTGAGTGCTGAAGAATTGATGCTTTTGAACTGTGGTGTTGGAGAAGACTCTTGAGAGTCCTTTGGACTGCAAGGGGATCAAACCAGTCAATCCTAAAGGAAATCAGTCCTGAATATTCATTGGAAGGACTCATGCTGAAGCTGAAACTCCAATATTTGGCCACCTAGTGGGAAGAACTGACTCCTTGGAAAAGACCCTGATGCTGGGAAAGATTGAATGTGAGAGGAGAAGGGGATGACCAAGGATGAGGTGGTTGAATTGCATCACCAACTCGATGGACATGAGTTTGAGTAAGCTCTGGGAGTTGGTGATGGACAGGGAAGCCCGGCGTTTTACACTCCATGGGGTCGCAAAGAGTCAGACATGACTAAGTGACTGAACTGAACTGAACTGAATTAAAAGCCCCAAAAATATGAGTGTGTGTCCACATGTTTGTGTGAGTATATGTGTGATTTGACAAAATGATGCTAAAATTTTATACACAGACACACACTTGGACATGCATGAAATTACATATGTAGTAATTTATTTAAATAATTAAATAGAGTATTACTTGCTTATCTAAAGGTTGAAAGGAACCTATATGTCCTTTAATAGGATATGGGTAAAATAATTCTGAATCAGCCACACAATAGAAAACTTTGCAACCATGAAAGGACTAGGAAAAATAATCAATAACTGATATGACTTCAGTTTACACTATTAAGTTAAAAAAAACAAGTTGCAAAACAAAGTATATACTGTATTAGCATTTAGAAAGAAGATATGGATATATAAATATTTATATAAGGATAAATACTTGTATGTCTATATGTTTGCAAGGACATATACATATGTATGTATACATACATTATGCACATATATAAATAAGCAAACTATCTCTGGAAGTGTTTCAGGGTAGTGTTACCAAGGAAATGTGGAGATGACTTTTTTTGTCCTTACCTGCTACCCTCAAATCCATGATGGCCTCTTCAGAGGTGTCACCATCTTTAAAGAAACAGTGGTACTGTCCCCCATCAAGAACACTGATATTATGGATCCTGAGGGTGACTTTGCCTTCTCCTAGGCTGTCCTTCAGGAGTACTGTGCGATTCATATAGTTGTAAGTGCTTTTTCCAGAGACTTCTTCCCCATCCTTGTACAGGTAAACCAGCTGGGAATGGTGCTCATGAAACCAGCCCACCTCCATGCGCTCTGCACTCTGTGGTGGGGACAGCTGGCAGCTGAACTCAGCATGTCCACCCACCAGGGCCACCTGGCGGCTCCCGGAGCTGGTCACAGTGAACTGCTCTGTGAAGAAAGTCAGAGATCAAGGATTTATTCTGAAGGCCACAGGAGAAAGTTTACCTAGGTCCCTCTGCTCTGGACACATGGGCCTAACTCCTAGCTCTTGATGCCAAGTCCTTTCCGATTTTAGAACTTTGCTCTCAAAGATACCTTCACTCTGACAGCAGTGCTCTTCTTTCACACTCTCCCATCCCTGCTTCCTTCTTACTTCTCAGGTCCCAGCTTTGATGTCAACTTCGTAGGGAAAACTTTTATCATCACCCACTTAATATTTCCCCTAGTCATGTCTTCCTAGCACTTATTATTACTGATATTTTAAATTCCCATCTTATTTCCTCTTATAACCAACTAATATGTAAGCTGTACAACAACAGAGTCTCTATCTTTTAAAAAATGCTCTGTATTATCCCCAGTGCATAAAACATTGCCTGAACATGGGAGGTACTTCATAAATATTTAATAAAGGAATGTGAATAGCTCACACCATTGAGAGGCAGGATATGGACCACTATGGCTGAATAACAGCCTTTACTTATCAAATACACCAGCTGCTTTTTTCAGTGTCAGTTTTTGGTGCATTAAAGATGGCCACAAATTTTCTGATGCTCCATCCCTGAACAGAAAGTGCCTATGTCCCCTCCTTTTAAAACTGTCCCCTGATACTGTTTTGCTCAATAGAACATGGCAGACGACTACCTGTAATCATTCCTGGATTTGTCTTAGGAATGAGCAGGTCTCATTCCCTTTTTTTTTTCTCATTCTTTCTGGAAGCCATCAGTAGCCATATACAAAGTCTGATGAGCCTGAGACCACCATAACAGAAAGGCCATGTGTTAACATGCCAGTTGACAGTGCCAGGGGATCCCAGCCTTCCGGCCTACTCTGCCAAAATGCTAGACATATGAATGAAGCCACCTTGAGCCCTTTGGACCACTTTGCCCACAAGCTGAATATGTGAAGAGATCTCAGTCTATCACATGGAACACTGAACATTTCCTTCAGTGTCTTTTATCTTCATTTTCCCTTATAGATGTAACATACCATGAAAAAGAAATAGATAACCCTACCTGAGGGGAGCACTACCATTTGTAAGAGGAGAATGGCTACAGAGTATCCAAATACATAGGAAAATGCAAGCTCCATCACACCTGGAAAATGAAATAGCAATTGTGGGTAACACAGGAAAACAATAAACAGAGACAGTTCTGAAATCCTGCCTTTTGAGAGAATTCTCTTTGACATGCCACTGAATAACTTAGCCAAACCACAGGTGTCAGACCCACTGAGATTAGGTCTTTTTCTCTTGCTTTCCTTTGCTTTTACTGTGACTCATGCCTTCATTAGATGACTACTATGGAGGGCAGCTGTGGTAGACAAAAGCATAAACAGTGTACAGAACTCAGCTATGCACATCCCAGATTCACTTGGCCTCAACTGCATCTTGGCTTAAGCCACTCCCTCAATTCAGAGCCCTGGCTGCTGCCTCTGATGTTGCCTCACTTCCTAATGGAAACACTCATGTGCCTTCTGCTATATGCAACAGGCCAGTTTTGGCAAAACATTCATAATTCCTCTATTATAGACAGGGTCTGCCTGGATCTGCAACCTTCTGGCTCCATCCACTACTTCCACATTCAAAGGAAATGCCACATCAGAGGTAGGACCTGGACTCCCCAGTAGCTGCCCAGAGGGCCTGCAGAAAAAAGCTCAGCTATAAAAGTCTGCTAACTGCCTGGCAGAAAGTCTTGGATCAATCAGCTACAAGAAATAAGAAGTAAGATTTTTTTTTCTTCTTCCAATATTATACTCAAACATGTGGAAACCTGATCCATGATAACACTAGGACTGCAAACTGAAGAAAGAATTGCTGCTCTGTGAATGGTGCTGAGACAATGCACAGGAAAGCGGAGCCTTGGAATCTCCCTTCATACCACACACAGATCAAAGACACGAACGTGGAAACCAAAGCTATGCAAATATTAGACCACTTTGTAACAATAGACTCTTCATGTAATTGGGATATGAACAAATTCCTCAGACCGAATAAAATGATGGCAAATGTTAAATTCAACTTCATTAAAGTGTGTTTATATCAAAAGATATAAAGAAAGCAAAATGACAAGTCCTGGTAAAACATTTACAACTACTAGAACACAAAAGGCTCAATATCTAAAATGTATTAATTAATCCTTGCCATTCGAATTGCTGGTTATCTTTTAAAAAAGACAAATCTTTCTCTACTTAGAGAGACAATCCAATGTTCATTGAGTAACTTGGAGAACACAAAGATTACACTTTTCAGATTCCTTACAGCCAGGTGAGCTATAGGACTGATTTCTGGTCAACGCGATGTACACAGAACTATAAAGAACTTACTTTAAAAAATAAATAAATAAATAAAAATAAAAATAAAGAACTTACTTTAATCCCTAAATTCAGAAGAGAAACCTTTCCTCCCTCTTTATAGCCAGACTGAAGCCCATCCTATGGCTATACCTAAGATAGAACCTGGACCTTGACGTGAAAGTCACAGGCTGAAGGTGGAGAAGAAAGTAAAATAGAAGGTTTGATCTTCTTTTACCTCATTTAATGATGAAACCTGTCCATTTTACCTAAATGGATTGCAGTTACATGGTTGCTCAGTTTACTGTTATTCATTATAATGCAAATATATTATACATAATATTTATACAAATTAAATATTTATCTTTAAAGTTTTCTTAAAATGAAAGACCAAAGGCAAGCATTTCAAGACTGGTAAGCCAGCTTACCAAAATTGCTTGAAGACCTACGTCCCTTCCAGATACTTTGAATGTATCTCACTCACTCTTAAACACACACATGTAGGCTAAGAATCACTGAAATTATATCTTATGTGTGTGGGAGATTTATATTTATGATTTATAAAGAGTCATGAAGCATATTAATATATATATGCAAATATGTATATATAAAGTGAATCACCTCATTACAATTTTGTTTTAATTCTCAGAGACTTAGTTACTTAAGGCACAGTTTTGGTTTCTACTCTATCTAAAAATGGAACAATTAGTTTAGTCTGTTTTAGAGATACTTTGAACAGAGTCAATTTTTTTTATTACTATCATCAGTCCAAAGGAATGAGTAGCACACACACTTGTTGGTACTCAGTATACATAGAGTTATTTCTAAGCTCATTTCTAATGGAAGTTGAAATAAGTCTACTCTTTAAAATAATAGAGACCTACTGGACTTATAATTTTCTTAATCTCTAAAGCAAATTACTCTGAAGGAAAGAAGTGAAAACATAGCAAAAACAAAGACAAATAAACATCAAAACAAAACCCAGACAGAATAAAAAGGACCTAAGGTCAAAAACACTGGATAGCTTTATATGCAGCTTATATAGTCAAGCAAAGGAGTAATGAAAGAAATAAACCAAATAGAAGCATCTCAAATTTTCTCATTTACCTGTTCCCCAAAATAAAAGACAGATCTAAGAAAGACTCCAGGCTCTTCAGAAAGGACCCCATCCAAATGCCTGTAGATCTATACTTGGATCTGCTGTCACAAAAACCACGAGCAGATGTGCTGTAGTCCTAGCAACCCGCAAGACTTTCTGTAAGAATTCCAATAGATGCCTGTGTGCTACAGCTTATTTTCCCAGCATAAAATATATATTCCCCTCACAAAAGAAATATGAAGGTGGCAGCCTCACCCAGTGTGTAGGACTGCTTGTCCAAACTCATTTTTACCATTAGGATGCAACAACAATTCTCAAACAAGCACAGGTTTCAACTTGACTCACCTCCCTTTGAAAGTAAAGCATGAAACAATGTTTATTATGTAGCATGTCATTTGGATCAATTTAAGCTATCTATGAAGGAGAAATAACACTATAATGTCTAAAGAATATTATTATATAAGGGAATATTGTGACTGTAGTCTTTGAAAATGGAAATAGTAAGGATCTTCCTTATCTTGATAAAGGCTATCTTTAAAAATCTCCAAAAACATTATTTTTAATGAGAAAAAAATCTTTGCAATCTTTCTCTTTTAATTCTGGCACAGTCTTAGTAATTTTTTTTTAAAATCTGTCTCCTCTGGCAAGGGAAAGAAGAACGTAAATAAGTGGCACTTAAAATCTTTTAAACAGTGAGAAAATCCATCAACAAAATAAAAAGGCACCCTACTGAATGAGAGAAGATATTTGCAAATGATATGTCTGATAAGGGGTTAATATTCAAAGTATAGAAAGAACTCATACCACTCAGTATAAAAAATTAAAACATCTTGATTTAAAAAATGGGCAGAGGACCTGAATAGACATTTTCCCACAGACATACAGATGGCCAATAGGCAAGTGAAAATGCTCAACATTACTGATCATCAGGAAAATGTACAATAAACCCACAATGAGATATCACCTCATACCTGTCAGAATGACTCTTGTCAAAAAGACAACAAATAAGTGTTGGGGAAGACGTGGAGAAAAGGGAGCCCTTGTACACTGTTGTTGGGAATGTAAATTGGTACAGCCAATATGGAAAACAGTATGGAGGTTTCTCAAAATATTAAAAATATAACTAGTATATAATTCAAAAAATAAACTAAATAAATAAATAAATCTAAATAATTAAATGCTTTTATCTAACATGATCAGAAAATGAAGCTGTCAGAGTAGTGCAAATATGAGGAAGGAAGGAGAAAAATGAACAAATGTGGATGAAATAATTTACACGGAAAGTAATAAGAAAATAGAGAAATACAAACTTTTAAGAAATACAAATTTTTAGTACTTTTCTCTAGCTTAAGTTAAATAATATGTAAGATTGCTTAGGAATTTTAAGAATATTTTTCTAAACCTAAAAAACTGGATAACAATATCATGTTCATGGAGGAGGAAAAATTAACATTTTAAAGATTAAAGTTGCCATTCATATTACTCTACAAACCATAAAATTCTAATACAATGGTAGCAGAATAGTAGGAGCAATAGGGTAGTTTAACCTCAAAACTATGTGGAAGAATTAACATTCACTAATAACAAAGATAGCCATAAAACAGTAAAGAGAAATGTTTCTAAATTCACTGTACTAGACATTAACATATATAATAAAGCCAAAGTAAAAGGACACAGAATGGTATTGGTGCAAAAAGACAAACCCAAATGGAACAGACTAGAGATATGAGAAAAGTAAATGTGGTGTTTGATGTAAATGGTGTATGTAGGTCTTTCTCCATTTGTCCCCTCAGATCCATTCTCTTCTTTCCTTTATTCTCTAGCTTGCAAAGCTGCTCTCTACCAAGGCACCTGGGGTCCCTTCCCTTCTGGCCTATGAGAGTCACGGGAGACTGAAGGATGAGAAGAGAAAGAGGCCAAAGCATCTCTTTCCTTGCTCCCTTCCTGTTTTTTTGCCACACGTCGGGGGGCTCATCCCCCTACAACTACAGCTCCTGCCCATAGCCCATCATCCATGGCTCCAGATCACCCAGGCTCTGACAACACTCTTTCATCATTTGTCATTAATGTATGAGGAGTGATAAGTTCCAACAGTAGCCAGACCTTGAGGATCTTGTTGACTCACTTAATTCCAATCACTCTTAAATAAATATGTTCTTCATTTGATGATATTCAGAATGTCATTTGGATCTGCCTTGTAGTTCCTTGCCAAAATCCTGACTAAAAACAGGTGGAATCACATATCAGTTGAAAAAAGAGGGGTTCCAGAGGAAAATTTGTTCCCTCTATGGGAAAAAAAAGCACACAAGTAAAAACTCAGGATAATGTCTTTGAGATATTGGGGTGCAAAATATTTCTTAATAGAACCCCAAAGTACAAACTGTATGGGAAAAACTAATTTGACAACCTTAAATATCTATGCTAAATTAGGACATTATGGACAAAGTTAGCAGATGTCTGACATGACAGTATGATATTTTCAAAGCCTAATAATATCAAGGGATCAATACCTAGATAGGAATGCCTGCAAATCACAGAGGAACAAGACAAAATCTGACAATTTGTTACACTGTGTAAATAAAGGCATATAAATACAAAAGGAGATACAATTTATTATCCATTAAGTAAGCAGAAGCAAAAAGTTGGATAACGTTGAGTACTGATAAGGATTAGGACACTGGGCATGTGAAAATAAACCCATCTATTCTGGAATCTTTTTAAGTGTTAGTTGCTTAGTCATGTCCAGCTTTTTGCGACCCCATGGACTGTAGCTTCCCAGCTCCTCTGCCCACGGAATTCTCCAGGCAAGAATACTGGAGTGGGTAGCCATTCCCTTCTCCAAGGGAATACCCTTCCTGACCCAGGGATCAAGCCCGGGTCTCCTGCATTACAGGTGAATTCTTTACAGTCTGAATCACCAAGAAAGCCACTGGAATCTCTTAACAGCATTGAATTAAGGATTTAAGTATTCATGACATACTAAGGACATATTATGGGCTTCCCTGATAGCTCAGCTGGTAAAGAATCCTCCTGCAATGCAGGAGATCCCAGTTCGATTCCTGGGTCAGGAAGATCCTCTGGAGAAGTGATAGGCTACCCACTCCAGTATTCTTGGGCTTCCCTGGTGGCCCAGCTGATAAACAATGCGGGAGACCTGGGTTCAATCCCTGGGTTAGGAAGATCCCCTGGAGAAGGGAAAGGCTACCCACTCCAGTATTCTGGCCTAGAGAATACTAATTTTTAAAAAGCCTCTAATGCTGGGAAAAATTGAAGGTGGGAGGAGAAGGAGATGACAGAGGATGGGATGGCTGGATGGCATCACTGACTCAATGGATATGAGTTTGGGTAAACTCCAGGAGTTGGTGATGGACGGGGAGGCCTGGCATGCTGCAGTCACAAAGAGTCGGACATGACTGAGTGACTGAACTGAACTGAAGGACATATTTGGATATATACCTCTGAGAAATTCTTCTGAAATTGTCAAGGTGACATGCAAGAGAATGTTTCTGACATAAGAAGAAGGCTAGAAGCAATCTCTGTAATAATCATTTCAACAATGGGGAAGAAAAAGCTATTTGACAACTCTGAAAGCAGGAGAAATACAAAGGAAAACACTCGAAGGCATATAATGACTAAATTCCTTAAAAGTAAAAGTAGCCAGAGAAATGAGACATGTTATATACAGTGGCCAAAAGATAAGAATCACTACTGACTTCTTAATAGAAGTGAAACAAGACATAAGAATATGGAAATGAGTAACAGGCTGCAAGAGGAAAAAAGTCAGCCTTAACCTCTGTATCAAGTTAAAATGTAAGTCAGAAATCTTCAGAAAAATTAAAGCAGAAAGAATTCTTTGCCTGCATTTCTAGGCTACCAGAAGTATGAAGTGAAGTTTTCAGGATGAAGGAATATTATTCCATATGTAAATTCCAATCTATCAGAGGAGAAAAGTTCTAGAAATAGTAAATGGGTGGGTAAATGTAAAGACATTTTCTTCTCTCTTAATTTTCTTTATTAAAATACTATTGGCTGATTACTGAAAAATAAAAATATAATACAGTTTATAGCATGTGGACATAAAAAAGAATAGCAATAGCACAAAAATGGGGTGAGAGGAGAACAGAAGTATACTCTTGGGTGTTTCTTATGTTATACATTAACTGACATGATATTATTTTATTTATTTGTTTTCTTTTCTTTCTTTATTTTTTAAAATTTATTTTAACTGGAGGCTAATTACTTTACAATATTGTTGTGATTTTTTTTTTTTTTTTTTACCACACATTCTCATGAATCAGCCATGGGTGTACATGTGTCCCCCATCCTGAAACTCCCTCCCACCTCCCTCCCCATCCCATCCCTCAGGGTCATCCCAGTGCACCAGCCCTGAGCACCTTGTCTCATGCATCGAACCTGGACTGGCAATCTATTTCACATATGATAGTATACATGTCTCAATGCTATTCTCTCAAATCATCCCATCACCTTCTCCCAGAGTCCAAAAGTCTGTTCTTTACATCTGTGTCTCTTTTGCTGTCTCGCATATAGGGTCATTGTTACTGTCTATCTAAATTCCATATATATGCATTAATATACTGTGTTGGTGTTTTTCTTTCTGACTTACTTCACTCTGTATGATAGGCTCCAGTTTCATCCACCTCATTAGAACTGATTCAAATGCATTCTTTTTAATAGCTGAATAATATTCCATTGTGTATATGTACCACAGCTTTCTTATCCATTTGTCTGCTGATGGACATCTAGGTTGCTTCCATGTCCTGGCTATTATAAACAGTGCTGCAATGAACATTGGGGTACATGTGTCTCTTTCAGTTCTGGTTTCCTTGGTGTGTATGCCCAGAAGTGGGATTGCTGGGTCATATGGCAGTTCTATTTCCAGTGTTTTAAAGGAATCTCCACACTGTTCTCCATAGTGGCTGTACTAGTTTACATCCCCACCAACAGTGTAAGAGGGTTCTTTTTTCTCCACACCCTCTCCAGAATTTATTGTTTGTAGACTTTTGGATAGCAACCATTCTGGCTGGCGTGAGATGGTACCTCACTGTGGTTTTGATCTGCATTTCTCTGATCATGAGTGATGTTGAGCATCTTCTCATGTGTTTGTTAGTCATCTGTATGTCTTCTTTGTAGAAATGTCTGTTTAGTTCTTTGGCCCGTTTTTTGATTGGGTTGCTTATTTTTCTGGAATTGAGCTGCAGGAGTTGCTTGAATATTTTTGAGATTAATTCTTTGTCAGTTGCTTCATTTGCTATTATTTTCTCCTATTCTGAAGGTTGTCTTTTCACCGTGCTTATAATTTCCTTTGTTGTGCAAAAGCTTTTAAGTTTAATTAGGTTCCATTTGTTTATTTTTTTCTTTTATTTCCATTACTCTGGGAGGTGGGTCACAGAGGATCCTGCTATGATTTACATGAGAGAGTGTTTTGCCTATGTTTTCCTCTAGGAGTTTTGTGGGGGGTTTTGTTTGTTTGTTTGTTTGTTTGTTTGTTTATGTGCAGTCTATCCAGATGGTAAGCTACAGAAAGCACTTTGTAAAGTACACAGATATATTTCCTATCCACTGAGAAGAATAATTTTGGCAGCAATTTTAATATGTGAACTATCCAAATATCATTTCTATTTATATATGTATAATTTATATTTGGGTGCCTTCCAACATATATTTAATAACTGAAGAGTTACATAACTGGAGGCAAAAGGAAAATCACCACAACCAAATTTATTTTCTGGTCTTACATTTAGATCTTTAATCCATTTTGAGTTTATTTTTGTGTATGGTGTTAGAAAGTGTCCTAATTTCAATCTTTTACAAGTGGTTGACCAGTTTTCCCAGCACCACTTGTTAAAAAGACTGTCTTTTCTCCAGTGTATATTTTGACCTCCTTTGTCAAAGATAAGGTGTCCATAGGTGTGTGGATTTATCTCTGGGCTTTCTATTTTGTTTCATTGATCCATGTTTCTGTCTTTGTGCCAGTATCACACTGTCTTGATGACTGTTGCTTTGTAGTAGAGCCTGAAGTCAGGCAGGTTGATTTCTCCAGTTCCATTCTTCTTTCTCAAAATTGCTTTAGCTATTCGAGGTTTTTTGTATTTCCATACAAATTGTGAAATTATTCGTTCTAATTCTCTGAAAAATACAGTTGGTAGCTTGATAGGGATTGCGCTGAATCTATAGATTGCTTTCGGTAGTATACTGATTTTCACTATATTGATTTTTCCGATCCATGTACATGGTATATTTCTCCATCTATTTGTGTCAACTTTGATTTCTTTCATCAGTGTTTTATGTTTTCTATATATAGGTCTTTTGTTTCTTTAGGTAGATTTATTCCTAAGTATTTTATTCTTTTCGTTGCAATGGTGAATGGAATTGTTTCCTTAATTTCTCTTTCTGTTTTCTCATTGTTAGGGTATAGGAATGCAAGGGATTTGTGTGTTAATTTTATATCCTGTAAATTTACTATAGTCATTAATTAGCTCTAGTGATTTTCTGGTGGAGTCTTTAGGGTTTTCTATGTAGAGGATCATGATATGACATTATTTCAAAGTGGACTTTGACAAGTTAAAGATGTATATTTTAAAACAAAGGCAACCATTAAAAAATCCATAATTAATAAGAAAGTAGTAGAATGCTAAATGATACTCACCCAACATAAAACAAGGTATAAAAGGAAAACACAAGAGACTTCAGACTGGATAAAAATGAGATATCATATCATTATATTATTATAATTTTAAGTTAAATATAAATACACAGTTTAAAAGTAAATGCTTGAAAAAATATATACTTTGTGAACACCAAGCATATTAATATCTTACTATATTATCTTACTATATTAATATCAGACAACATAGACTTCAGAACAAACAATATTAACAGAGATAAAGAGGAACAGTTCAAGGTGATGAAAATGCAATTCACCAAGAAAACATAGCAATCATAAATGTGTATACTTCTAGCTAAAGAAATTCAAAAGACATGAAGCAAAAACTGACCAAACTAAAAAGAGAAATAATCAAATCCACAACCATAGTTGCACATTTTAACCCTTCTCTTTCAGTATTTGATAGAAAAAGTAAACAGAAAATAAAGACTTTTAAATCCCATAAAAACTTAACACTATATTTACAAAAGATTATACACAGTCAGTATAAAACACTAATTTTCCTACATGGAAATTTAATTTGTACATGGAAATAGTCTACCAAAGACTGGGGACAGAGCATAAGAAGTGAGAGAGCTCTTCCCTAAGGTACACAGGACATTCTTCAACTGCAAAATAGTAGCTTCTGATGATTGAAAAAAACATGAGAGAAATTCTTTCAAGAAACTCCTTCCAAAGTTTATACATTATACACTTATTGATTATTGACTGTTTGAACACACTGTTTGAATGATGGGGTTATTGTAGTTGTATTTACCCTTCCTTTGTTTATGTAAGTCTCAAGGGAATTGGGGTGGTGGGTTTGGACACGTACACATGGGGTAGGTGGTGGGTTTGGACACGTACACATCGTACACATGGGGTATAAAAGATTTTCACAAATGCTGGTCGGGGTCCTTGGCTAAGAGGAGACTCTGCCTTGGGCCCGCCAGTGTAATAAACTGCACTCCACTAAAAAAACAAACAAACAAAAAAAAAAAAACAAAGTTTATACAGAAACCAAGCTTAATATCAAAAGCCAAGCAGGTTTTTGAGGAGTAAATTGACATAGTGCATATAAAATGATATGGGAAAGTTCAGGATATTGAATAGACAAACAATTTTTAAAAGAATAAAGTTGGAGACATCATTTAAATTCATGTATTATATTATTTAAATTCAAGATACATTATAAAACCATTATAGGTATATAATGGTCAGAGTTATTGATACATATGTTAGTAACTGATTTTTGACAAGGGTTCAAAGAACAAAAAATTTGGATACATTTTTAGATTGCATTCTATTTCACTGATCCATTCATGTGTCTTTACAGCAGTCAAACACTGTTTTAATTAGTGTAATTTTATATTGAGCTTTGAAATCCGATTGCCCAACTCAGTTCTTCTTTTTTGAGAATCATCATGTAAATATCTACAGATTTGGAGAAAAGGCACTCTACCTTCTCCAAATAACTATTCTCCTTTAGAGAATCAGCTTCTGGACTGTTCCTGAGCTCTAATAAACACCAGTAACTTGATAAGGAGACAGTGGATGACCATAAAAACCTACACTGGCTCATGAACACCAGCTGGTCAGAATCGTGGAATAAACCAAGTTGTAAGATTAGTGACGACTGAGAAGTTGCATGTGTGAATTCACCTCTTACAATGAGCACAAAGTATGAGCACATTTGCGAGTTATTTGCATGTCATTCAAAGTTGCCTGTTGTAGGGGAAGCCCTCAATTAGCCAGGTGAGCAAGGTGCCCATCCTGTGAACATCCAGCCGTCTCTTTTATGAGCAACCCTGGTACTTGTTTAATGGGCTCAAGTATTTGCAGTGGGATGTGGGGTAATGCATGAGCTCAACAAGACAGATTTTCCCTCCCCATGGTTTCTGCCTACTGGATTGATCTCCCAACTGTCAATACCTAGGATTAAACATTAAGCCCCATATTTTCAACTAATGTCCTGCATGACAAATCATTCTCCACTAATTGATTGTATAGGACCTCTGCCACCTTAAAGAAAATGAAAATTTTTTTCACTGGATGGCATAATTATCCCTATGTGTGTCTGCCTTCCTTGGCTACAGTGGTTCTGCCAGCATCACCAAGAACAGACGCAACAATGCCTTATTGTCACTGTGGTGTTCCTTACAAAGTATTAATATAGTTTCTAATTGAGAAACTTATTTCACCTTAAAAGAAGTGGAGTAATGAGCTCCTATATATGGGATCTGTGGAACTTACCATATACTCCTTCACACAGAAGCAGCTGATCTTATAGATCACTGGAATGGCCTATTGAAGACTCTTGTTATGGCGCTAGCTGGAAATAACTATGCACAAAGCTGCAACACTACTTCATAAATTGCCGTTCTTTTTCTGAATCGATGACTTGCAAGTGATGCTTTTTTATTCCATTACCAAAATATATAGGTTTAAGACTAGAAAGACAAAGATAGAAGAAATTTCTTTTACTATCAACACAATAACCCACATTCCTACTCTCGCTTTCTATTCTCACAATTCTGAACTATGTTAGGTTAAAGACCCTCTCAAGGAAGGAATAACATCATAAAAGTAAGCAGTGTTTGCCTGGTGATTTGTAAGTGGAGATTGCCACCTAACTGATTTGGGCTTTCTATGCCACTGAAAGTGAAAGTCCCTCAGTCATGTCCAACTCTTTGTGACCCCCATGGACTATACAGTCCATGGAATTCTCCAGGCCAGAATACTGGAATGGGTAGCTTTCCCTTCTCCAGGGGATCTTCCCAACCCAGGGATTGAACCCAGGTCTCCCGCACCGCAGGCGGATTCTTCATCAGCTGAGCCACCAATCAACAGGCAAATAAAAAGATATTGAAATCAGAGTATAAGGGACTTCCTTGGTGGTCCGGTGGCTAAGGCTCCACACTTCCAATGCAGGGGTCCCAAGTTCAATTCCTGATCAGGAAACTAGATCTCACATGCTGCAACTAAGAGTTTACATGCCACAACTAAAGATCCTGCATACTGCAAGGAAAATCAAAGATTCCTCATGCCACAACTAAGACATGACACAGACAAATATATAAATAAATAAGAGTGTTAGAGGGAAACAGATACCATCAAGGCGGAGAAAATCCAGGGGATTCTCTTGACTACATCTAATTACTTCAAGGTCAGTTCAGTTCAGTTCAGTCACTCAGTTGTGTCTGACTCTTTGTGACCCCATGAATCGCAGCACGCCAGGCCTCTCTGTCCATCACCAACTCCCGGAGTTTACCCAAAATCATGTCCACCGAGTCGGTGATACCATCCAGCCATCTCATCCTTTGTCATCCCCTTCTCCTCCTGCCCCCAATCCCTTCCAGAATCAGGGTCTTTTCCAATGAGTCAACTCTTCGCATCAGGTGGCCAGAGTATTGGAGTTTCAGCCAAAGCATCAGTCCTTCCAAAGAACACCCAGGACTGATATCCTTTAAGATGGACTGGTTGGATCTCCCTGCATTCCAAGGAACTCTCAAGAGTCTTCTCCAATACCACAGTTCAAAAGCATCAATTTTTCAGCGCTCAGCTTTCTTCACAGTCCAAATCTCACATCCATACATGACTACTGGAAAAACCATAGCCTTGACTAAATGGATCTTTGTTGACAAACTAATTTCTCTACTTTTTAATATGCTATCTAGGTTGGTCATAACTTTCCTTCCAAGGAGTAAGCATCTTTTAACTTCATGGCTGCAATCACCATCTGCAGTGATTTTGGAGCCCCCAAAAATAAAGTCTGACACTGTTTCCACTGTTTCTCCATCTATTTCCCATGAAGTGATGGGACCAGATGCCATGATCTTAGTTTTCTGAATGTTGAGCTTTAAGACAACTTTTTCACTCTCCTCCTTCACTTTCATCAAGAGGCTCTTTAGTTCCTTTTCACTTTCTGCCATAAGGGTGGTGTCATCTGCATATCTGAGGTTATTGACATTTCTCCTGGCAATCTTGATTCCAGCTTGTGCTTCCTCCAGCCAAGTAATTCTCTTGCTGTACTCTGCATATCAGTTAAATAAGCAGGGTGACAATAGACAGCCTTGATGTACTCCTTTTCCTATTTGGAACCAGTCTGTTGTTCCATGTCCAGTTCTAACTGTTGCTTCCTAACCTGCATAGGTTAGGTTTCTTAAGAGGCAGATCAGGTGGTCTGGTATTCCCATCTCTTTCAGAATTTTTCACAGTTTATTGTAACCCACACATACATGCTAATTAAAGACCACAGTAATAAATGCAAGACTGCTAAAGACTCGGATGCTTTAGGAATAAGATTAGGGTCTTCCCACTTTGGAAGGACTGATGTTGAAGCTGAAACTCCAATACTTTGGCCACCTGATGCAAGCAACTGACTCATTTGAAAAGACCCTGATGCTCGAAAAGATTGAAGGTGGAAGGAGAAGGGGACAACAGAGGATGAGATGGTTGGATGGCATCACTGACTCAACGGACATGAGTCTGAGTAAACTCCAGTAGTTGGTGAGGGACAGGGAGGCCTGGCGTGCTGCAGTCTATGGGGTCACAAAGAGTTGGACACAACTGAGCAACTGAACTGAACTAAAGAACCCCAATACTCCAAAGTGAGGGAAAGAGGAATATGGATTAGATAGAGGAAAAGTTATAAATATTATTTATAGCTTCATAATTAGTTTCTGACATGAGCAGTGTAGCAGCAGTACCGTCTTTCTCTCTTATTGGGGAGCTATTATAAGCATACTCCATATAACTTCTTCCTCAAGGACTAGGTAAAATTGTACTTGAAATACTGGAAATCAGAGTTGATTAGAAGGCTTGCTAGTCTAAGAACTATGTCAGATATGTCAGATATGAAATCATATGTATATTAAATATGTGTTATATATACATATATAAGCATATATATATATATACTTGCTGGAGAATCCCAAGGACAGAGGAGCCTGGCAGGCTATAGTCCATAGGGTCGCAGAGTCAGACACGATTGAAGCAACTTAGCACTCATGCACATATATATATTTATACGTATGTATTTTCTCCATTAATAGAATATGAACGTGTTCTGTCTGCAGTGACATGTGTCCATTACTCTGTGATGCACTGACACCTGGCCTTCTGTGTTTTTGAAGATGCTTGTGCTTGTGCTCAGTCGCTTCAGTCCAGCCCTCCAGGCTCCTCTGTTTTTGGGATTCTCCAGGCAAGAATACTGCAGTGGGTTGCCATGCCCTCCTGCAGGGGATCATCCTGACTCAGGGGTCGAACCCATGTCTCCTGCATCTCCTGCATTGCAGGTGGATTCTTTACCACTGAGCTACCAGGGAAGCCCATTTCTGAAGATGGCAGACACTTAAATCTAAGAAAGACCAGGTTAAATGACACCAACCATAAGGAAAAATCAGAATGAAACATTGTCTTAAAGAGGAACAAGTAATCCTTTTTCCTACCCTGAACCTGAATACACTTCTCCTGTACTTCCTATTGCTGTTAGTGTCCATAACCAAACTGACAAAAAGAAGGCCAACATGATTTCTGCATCTGCTTTTCCCAGCATCTCTTTGTCTCTGAACTCATTGTTTTTCTTTGTGAATTTTCCCAAAATGAACCAGTAGCAAACTTCCCTTCATGGAGTAGAGAGGAGACAATGGAGTAAGGAAAACTAGACCAGAGCTCCAGGTATGTTTCTAATGAGCAGCTGTGTTTAAAAACAACTGGATTATGAGGATCTTTTACTTTTATCTAGCTTGCCTCACTCTTTCTATTTCATATTCAGTATTCCATTTCATTTAGTTTATGTTATCCAGTTTCTCCATCTCTTCTTTTTTTTTTTTTAAATATTCTTACTCAAGCCTTTATCAGCATAGTAGAAAAGTTCTAGTATACATATTTACAAATAATATATAACATATATTTTAGAAAACTTCTGAATTTTTGCCTAACTAAAAAATTTATAACATTTTAACTCTACTTGTTTGACTTAGTATGAATAGAATGCTAGATTTCTAATTTTTTAAAAAAAGATATGTGACAAGCAACAAAGGTTTACTGTATAGCATGGGGAATTACAGTCAACATCTTATAATAAGCTATAATGGAAAATAATTTAAAAAATAATACATGTGTATATGCATAACAGAATCACAAAAAAATTCTACTTTTTGAAATTTAGTAATGTTTATTTTTTTACCAGTTTTTCTAAGTGTCCTATGGACATCTAATAATAATGTTTGAGATACAAAAATTTAAATATATTTGTGTAGGATATAAAATTAATATAAATAGAAATCTATTATATTTAAATTATTAATGACAAAATTTAAGATGCTCCTATTATTTTTCTGCACTTGATAAAATGTTCTCAGAGAAATTTTAATATACTTCACTATGATTATATTTTTTTTTTGTTTTTCCCTTATATTTCTTCTTATTTTTGCTTTACATATCTTTGTTTCTTTGTTGTTAGGTATATCATCGTTTATGATGTCTATCTTCTTTGTGAATTGTACTTTTTGTTATCAAAAATATTCATCTTTGTTTCATTTTTAAAAAATTTACAGAGTGGAACCTAGATTGGAAGAGGATTAGACTATCTACCTGCCTGTGACTTAATGCATCCAAAATTTTGGCAAATCTTTCCTCTCTCTATGTTCTCAGAAACACCAGCTTGGTAACTGCTGCTTGCTGTGCAGTGAGAACAGAATGAGGCAGGCCTGCACTAGCAACCAGCTTACTCTTGGTGAGTGATTCACACAGGCATCCTCTAGTGGAGCCAGGGCAAGTCGACAGTAGCACAGGTCTATGCAAGCATCAGCCAGACTCCTAAATGAAGGAAATCCCCTCTCTGGTATCACGTTACAGAACTTGATTTGGCCTTTTTTGTTTGTCTGGTATAACTCTCTTGCTTCTGTCACTGGAAATTTGTATCATCAATCATCACTGTCTTCTGAAATCCTAAAGAAAGTAAAATAACCCTCACATTTTGGGCAAAGAGAAGGAATTAATCAGAGAAGGGGTTTGACTTCGACCTGTTGTCAATTATGGTCAAGAGGTTAGGAAACATTAGGTATATCGAAAGTTGGAGTCCAGAGCCAGGATGTGACTTCTCATCACTTCTAATCACTGTGCTTGCCCAGCAGGGGCTCCAGTGGTTCATGCTTAAAGAATCGCAGGGCATAGCATGGTCACAACCAGACAGACATTTTTCCCATTTTGGAGCTTTCCCTTTTGTGTCTTGCTAGAGTCTGTCAGGGACTATCCAGTCTCTCAACGGTGAGCTTTTAGAGGTTTCTAACTCATAAAGCCCACTGGACTCTAGACAGCAGCTCCAATAGCCCCTTCCAGGTTATTATGACAAAGCACAGAGGCAGTTCAGGGCTAGGTCTTAATGAGATAAAAGAACAGTTATAATAAGAAAATACGTGAGAAAACCTGTGGGTGTAAAGGTACTGTCAGAAATTATTATTTTATACTGTAAGATTTCAAATAGATGGAGTAGTTTCTGGTGATGACAACTGAGGTCTAAGAAGGCTAGTAATTCCAGCTCCTTATCACCAACAAAATTGCTGGCTTAATGTAAGAACCAAGTGAGCTTGTTAGTGCTCCCTGCCCAACCATCCTCCCCCACCCGTATCAACGACCTGAAAGGAGATCAGTGTTTGAAGAACAAATGCACTGTCTAGAATTTTACTCTAGTCTGAGTTTAAGAAAGAGATTTAATCCCTGTGGTAATTGATTTTTGAGAAATTATCTCCATGCAAATTGAGAAAAATGTGAGCTAATGCTGCCATCAACCAATCGTAACACCTTGTCCCCTTCCGATGGGCAAAGGAAAGTCATGGGGCAAGAGGCCAGTAGTGTTTGGGGAAATTTCCTTCTCGTGGAAATCACAGGAATGGTTTTCTTAAATAGACATTTTCTTATGCTGAAATATATAAAAGAAGTTTGTGATAAGTGGATGGGGAGCTTTAAAGAACGTGCTCCAAAAAAAAAAAAAGAACGTGCTCTCTTAAACTAACAAAATAGAAGATATTGCTGGGGAGTGAGTGGACAAAGAGGAATTCAAGTCACAGATTTTGCAGTAAAGGTCAAAGAACTTTGAAACTAGGAGTGTTGGAAGTCTTCTTAGGGCTATTGAAGCCCCATAAAGCTGTACAAGGACCTGTACTGAACAGAAGCATAATAATTGCTAATAACACCTATCAAGTGCCTACTATGAGTCTCACAATGTTCCGTGTTTTAGACACACCTAACAACTATTCTTCAATAGCAATGTGACTATCTCAAAGCCTAGGCTGGAGCCAGACATTGTTATCTTGAATGAATGAGCAGAAGTAGTGTGAAGGTTGGTCAATGTCAAAAGTAAGAAACTTAAAAGTAGCACTACCTTGGTTGAAGAATATCAATAAAAAAGAAAAATGGGTTTTTACCTGAAAGGGAAAAAAGAATGTGACTTCTGAGAAAGCTTGCAGAATGCTGACTCTGCCTCTTGGCTCTGTGGTCCACTGTGGGAGAATTAAAGTGGTAGTAATTAGTGACACCCACCTGGTGGAAAGTGGTTTGCACAGGGCTGAGTCAAATTTTCTTCCAGGGAGTGGATTAGTCAAGGTTTCCCAAGAAACAACACCGATCGAATATGTATTCATATATAGAGAGATTTATTTTACTTACGTGATCATGTAGGCTGGCAAGTCTGAGATCTAGGGCAGGCCAGGAGTATGGACTCTCAGGGACCTTAGCCTTTTAAGGCTTTCAGCTAGCCGGATGAGGCCCAGCCATATCACTGAGGGGAATCTGCTTTACTCAAAGTTTACTGATTTAATTGTCAATTGGACCAAAAAATATCTTTACAGCAACATCCAAATTGGTGTTTCACCAAACACAGAACAGTGACCTACCCTAGTAGCCACATAAAGTTAGCCATCAAGGGAAGGCTCACTGACCCTTGCCTTGACCCAAGTCCAACTTTGTTCCAGTGAGCCCTTCAGGTAGCATCACAATGAAGTGTATTCTAAGCCCTGAGGGTATTGTTGACAATCGATTTAGATGTCGAGGTTCATCTAGCAAACAAAAGAGAACAGAACCCAGCAAAAACAACCTCCCTGCCCAATCTGTTCTTTGGGGCTATTCCAGCTGATTCTCTGATCTGCTGGATCCTGAACCCTGCCAGCCTGCTGAAATATAGTAACTATCTGCTCAACATCCTCATGTGAACTAGATCCTACCCTTTTCTCTTACTGACTTCCAGGATCCCTACTGGGGGAACTTCAAATTCTGTTGCCTTGTGGTCCATGTTGTAAAACCCACACACACCTGGAGAAGGTGAGCAGCATAATAGATTAAGTCACACTGGCCTACTGGCCTAGGTTATAATCTTGACATCTGTTTGCTGTGTGCTGCATGACCTGCAGCAAGGCTTTGTTAAAAAGTAATACTAATTCTGTTCTCAAAGTGTTATTGTATTAAATGGAACTAAGTCTACTGTTAATGTAACCAAACTACCACACTGCTGAACAAATGTCACTGCTGAGTTAGTTAAGTATGAATGTGAAGGAATATGAGTATGACTTTGACATCCCACCTGCATTTATGTGAGACAGAGAAACTTAGGGACTACAGTCCTGCTCACCACTCAGCCAGAAAAGCTTGATTATCATAGCTTTTAAACCAAATACAATAACTCTGAATAAACATGGAAGCATGGACCATTTATTTTATTAAATTAATTTTTATTGGAGTATAGTTGCTTTACAATGTCGTGTCAATTTCTACTGTATAGTTTGTGAAGTAACTAAACATATACATATATCTCCTCTTTTTTGGATTTCCTTCCCATTTAGGTCACCATAGAGCATTGAGTAGAGTTCCCTATGCTATACAGTAGGTTCTCATTAGTTATTTATTTTATACATAGTATCAATAGTATATATTCATCAGTCCCAATCTCCCAATTCATCCCACCCACCATTCCCCCTTGGTATCCATATATTTGCTCCCTATATCTGTGTCTCTATTTACTTTTTAAAGATTTCTTAAAATGGTAAGTTCTTCCTTTTGCAATTACATCTTATATGACAATAATTATTCATCTAAACAGTCGAATCTAGGGCATTTAAGAGAAATGGATTTTTTATTCTTGTTACTTCTTTTTGCCTGCACCATTATGCTACTGAGTTCTGGTTCCCCTGAGAGCTAGAAAAGGAAACACTTCTGAATGTTCAAGAAAAAGGGAGGGAAGCATGAAAGACACGTTACTTCTAACCCACTGTCCAACACATTTCCTTCCAAAGTAGAATCCGATGAGGAGGAAGATAATTGATAAAGTTCAAGGGCAGGAATTACAGTTTCCACAAGCTCTCTACAGACATAACATATGTGGAATGGTATGTTATCGTAAGTAAGACTTGCTCCAGCTGAAATATCATGTAAGATGGGATGGTAGGTGGGGAGTTTAAAGGAGGATAGAAGAAATTCCCTTGCCAGATAGAAAGTTGGGCTGATATAAACAGAGCTTAGAAGAGAATCCAGGCTGTTCCTGGATGAGACTATAGTGACTGAATGGTAAAAACAAAGGAATGATTGGTAATAGCATCTATTTTCCCTGGCACTACCCTTCCCTTATTTTTATATGCTGCTTGATTATTTCATTTCACATCCCTGCCCTAGATCTGCCTGGAATCCCATCTTCTCTGGACTGGACTACTAACTGGTTATGATAGAAAATAGACTATCTCAACTGATCATAGACTAGGTTTGATTTGCTAATATGTATTTAGAATATGTTGATCTATGTTGATCTATATAAAATTGTCATTTTTCTAGGTTAAAATGATTAAATATCAACAATTTCATGTTGTTCAAATTGTATAACTTAGATCATTATTAGCCTGTCACTCTTCTGTTTTATACTGATTTTATCAAGTTTGATATAAATATTACATTGGAGTGTTCACAGGTCTTAATTTTTTGATGTATTTATATAATGTTTGCATTTGTTGTTATTGTTCATTGTCTAATTGTGTCTAACTTTTTGTAACCCCATGGACTGCAGCACACCAACCTTCCCTCCCAGTCCTTCACTATCTCTTGGAGTTTGCTCAAACTCACATCCATTTCCTTCACTATCTCTTGGAGTTTGCTCAAACTCACGTCCATTGAGTTGTTGGTGCCATCTAACCATCTCATCCTCTGTCGCCCCCTTCTCTTTCTGCCCACAGTCTTACCCAGCATCAGGGTCTTTTCCAATGAGTCAGCTCTTTGCATCAGGTGGTCAAAGGATTAGTGCTTCAGTTTCAGCATCAGTCATCAGTCCTTCCAATGAATATTCTTGATTGATTTCCTTTAGGATTGACTGATGTGATTTCCTTGTTGTCCAAGGGACTCTCAAGAGTCTTCACCAGCACCTCTCCCTCTTTAAATATTTTGTAGAATGTAAAAAGTTCGACCCCAGGGTCAAGTAGAGCCCTGGAGAAAGAAATGGCAACCCACTCCAGTATTCTTGCCTAGAGAATCCTTAGAACAGAGAAGCCAGGCAGGCTATATATAGTCCATGGGTTTGAGCACACACACACACTAAAATTGCTTGCTTTTCAAATTTACTTTATGGGTTGGTGGAAAGGTTTATGATTTCTGGCATTCATCATTCATATTTTTTGCAACATTTTGTGTTGATTTGGCCAAATTTTTGTGTGTAGAAATTTGTCAATTTCATCTAAACTTTTAATTTTATTGATATGGTCCCTGGTCCCTGGAATCTTGTGCATGGTGACATCCAAGCGGCCTATGGAATTCAAGGTGGTGCTGCTGAGCCTGGCTTCCCCACAGTGGCGGCACCTCACTCTCTGCCCTTGCCCACTGCAGGCCTCCTGTCTCTGAATGCCAAACCACCACCCACTAGCTATGTATCTAGTTCCTCAACCAGGGATTGAACCTGTTACGCCTGCAGTGGAAGTGCAGTTTCTTAACCGCTGAACCTAGAGTTTGTCATACAGAATGAAGTAAGTTAGAAAGAGAAAAACAAATATTGTGTATTAACGCATATATATGGAATCTAGAAAAATAGTACTGATGAACCTATTTGCAGGGCAGACGTAGAAACGCAGACCTAGAGAGCGAACTTATGGATACAGCAGGGGACAGAGAGGGTGGGATGAATTGAGAGAGTAACACTGACATATATACACTACTGTGTGTAAAATAGCTAGCTGGTGGGAAGCTGCTCTATAGCACAGGAAGCTTAACCTGGTGCTCTGTGAGGACCTTAGAGGAATGGGACAGGGGTGGGGTGGAAGGGAGGCTGAAGAGGGAGGGGGTATGTGTATACATATGGCTGATTCATGTTGTTGTGCAGCAATTATACTCCAGCTAAAAAATAAAGAAGGAATATAGTTGTTATCGAACATGGAGACTTACAGAAGTTTTTCACAAAGAAGCCTATACTTTGGAAAGTCAGCCTCACTCCTCAGTGCTCACAGTACTCACAGTTCTCCAGCTTTCTCATGGATGAAGAAGGATGAGCTCACCTTTACCCTCTGGCAAATTGGAATAATATGAGTGTCTCTTAAAAGATGATGAAGATGAAATTCAGGAGGAGTATGAGCAAATCCTCAATACCAAACTAGCAGAACAAAATGAATCTTTTGTGAAATTCACACAAGATCAGATTATGCAACATATGAAACAAAGCCAATAAGCTACATGTCCTGAAGCTTTCTTGCATACCTGAGTACCAGGTTTGACCTCATGAGATGGTTGCTGTACACTTTTTACAACTGCTTTGATATCACATTTCAGCTCCAACTTTGCATCCTGAGAACACTCGAACATTTCTGCAGGTCCATTTTATACAACTGGAAAGATCTTGAAACTTTCTGGTTGCCACAAGCATATTTTTCTTTTCTGCTCGTCCAATATACAGCTGTGCCCTACTGTGAGAGATTTTGCAAACAAAAATCACTGGAGCAGCAGATTAGCAAAAATACGCCCTCAGAGGCACTCAACAAATGGAATTTCCCCAAGCACAATTCTGTAAGAAGTGTATGAAATTGTGTATATATATGTGTATGTATTTTAAGTTGCATGTGTGCTCAATCATGTGCAACTTTTTGCGATTCCCTAGACTGTAACCCACCAAGCTCCTCTGTCCATTTCCTACTCCAGGGGAATTTTCCCAACCCAGGGATTGAACCCACCTCTCTTGCATCTCCCCCGTGGGCACACAGGTTCTTTACCACTGTACCAGGGAAGCCCAGGTATTTTAAATTATTATTTGTATTGTGCAAATATTTTT
Organism: Muntiacus reevesi; assembly: GCF_963930625.1. Lineage (NCBI taxonomy): Eukaryota > Metazoa > Chordata > Mammalia > Artiodactyla > Cervidae > Muntiacus > Muntiacus reevesi. The sequence goes on from NC_089249.1 coordinate 156,805,606, forward strand.
GATTTGGGGGATTCTGGTTGTGAGTTTTATGCATGACAATTATGGTTAAAAAATATTTGCTTGGTCTACAGAATATCATTAATGTTTTGTGATGATATAAGTTGTAATAGTGAATTGTTTTGTGTGTAGGTATTATTAAATACTGGGACTATTTCCAGACACAGAATATGAATCATAAGTTAGAATGAACATTAGATGTGATTATGATGACATAGCAAAGATCTGTGCTCCTAGGTATACAAATGCATGGCGAGGAATTAGAACAAACCCAAGACAGGACATTTGACACCTTACTCTTCCTAGTCGTGTTAGAACATGATTTTTTGACTCCAAGCCTTGAAACACCCACGTGGAATCTGTGCTCACCTCACGCACACAGGAGCTCCCTGGACACTGAACCTCTCAAAAGAAAGTCTCCTCCGTGGCAGGAGCATCAGGGTTTGCTTGGGAGAACAACAAAGGTGGGCACAGCGCTGGGCCAGGCCCCGGACCCACTGCTCCTCGGAAGGTTGGCTCTCTGCAACACCACGGACTATAACCTGCCAGGTTCCTCTATCCATGGGATTTTCCAGGTAAGAATACTGGAGTAGGTTGCTATTTCCTTCTCCAGGGGATCTCCCTGACCCAGGGATTGAACCTTTGTCTCCTCACAGTTGTATCCTCAGTTGCCTCTACCAATTCTTATAACATAAGAGGTGCTCGGATACTCATTGAATAAAGGCATGATCATGAGACTCTGAGCAGGTGAGCAGAAGGAGAGATGCTTTGACTCAAGCACAAAATTCAACCAGCCCAAGCGAAGCTTTGTTCCCACAACTTCTCATCCACACTCAAATCTACTTGCTTCTCTCCATGCCTAGAGAATTAAATATGACAGGGTGTCTTTAACCAGCTCTTGTCTCACCTCCTGTTCCTGTATTCCTAAATTGTTGTTTGTTACATCTTTTGGTATATTTCAGAGTCTCTGCTTTTCATGATCTTTCCAAACACAATGTTCATGAATGTGATCTTGACTCAGCCTTACTTTCATCCTGTCTACTGATCTATGTCTCAAAAGTAGAATGAATAACAGTAAAGGGGAATAAACATGGAATTGAAGAAGATAGGTTTTCTCTGCTTGTCACTTGAGACAAAACAGTTATTTTACTCCAGGGAAGGGCTGTGCTGGGATCTTATCACCTCTCAGCCTCATAGTCCAAGGCTTGACCTTCTGCAAGGATCCAGAGAGGTGGTGGAGTCACCAGAAAGACTGTCTCAAAAGCATCTGTGTCATCTGATCAAATATGTATCATACAGGATGCCAGGCTGTTCACTCTCAAATGACAGGGGAGCCTGGTGTACTTCAGTCCACGGTTTCACAAAGAGTGGGACACAACTTGGCAACTGAACAACAAAACAAGCTGAGAGCAGGTATACATGGATGAAGTAAGAATAAACAAGATAAAAAATCATGTCCCCCCCCCCCCTGCATTTTATTAACCATCAGTGGACATCCTGACCTAGAGAAACATTGTCGGATGCAACTTTGGACAGACATTGGCTGGAGCCGCTGGTTGAGTTCCTTTGAAAGCCAAGCTGCAAAGGCTAAAAAAATACATGAGTGCCATCTAGAGGTAAAATTCATAGGGCAGGCTTTTAAAAGTCTGCTCTTAGAAAACGAGTAATACAGATGTGCTACCAGAGACCTCCTAATCTTGGCAGTCTGATGGATGTCATTAAGTAAGTTTTTTCACATCTTGGGTCAAAATCTGCCTCCATTTTCCCTGACCACTGCAGACCACAGCAACCTCCCTTTCTCTGACTTTTTCTAAAATATTTTCTTTATCATCAATTCAGTTCCAAGTCAGAGTACGTTTAATCTTCAACAAATATTTTTTAACATATTCTTTGAGCCAGACTGTGCTCAACAAAGAGACTGCCTGCTAACACATGACCAGTCAGCCCCTGGGCTAGAGGGGACATTGTGCAATATCCCGTCCCCTTGGTTGGAGCACATCGTACAACGTCTCTGAAAACTATCCCCTGCCCTTGTCAGGACAGGATCCTCTGAAATACATGTCCCACTATCTCCAGAGCAGGTGAACCTTTGCAGGCAGGTCATTATGCAGTGCAGATCATGGGTTTGAAACTCAGCAGCATATAATACTGAATCCTAGTTCTGCTGCTTACCCAAAGTGCAAACCACCTAATCTTGAGCAAATTATTAAGATTTGACTTTCTACTTTGTTAAATGGAAGGATAATAGTTACCTTGTGGTCTTATGGTGAGGATTAGAGACAGTATTTATTATTTATATAGGACCTAGCACAATTCCTGAAACACAGAAGGTGGTAAGAACTTATTAACTTTTTCTATCACTCTAATAATAATAAAAATTCAAGCTTTGAGATTAACTCACCTACCCTGCAAAATTGTTGAAAGGATTTAATTATGTACACATATATGATAGACTGCCAAGTGACACAGAACTAAAGATTTTTTTCATCAAGAGAAATTGCCAGTGACTTCTGTCTGACAAACACTGTTTTGATCACCTTGAAGTAGATCTTTGGTTTTGCTTTGAACACTTTGGACACACCTCTTATTTATCACAGACAAAAGGCCACTAAGTACACACTGAGATGTGGGGTGAGATGTAGGATGGGATATGACAGAACACTTCCAGGTTCACAAAGATCGTTCTTTGCAAGACCTCCCAAGATCTGACCACTTAAAAGAAGGAGATAAACTTGCCTGGAGCTGAGGAATTTCCAGCAAGATTACAATCTCCTTGACAGACTGACTGCACTTGGAAGCATCACTCAATCCTCTGTGCTTTGCGACATTCTTGAAAGTTCTTGATATTCTGGGACCTCAAGGGAGGTAGATATTCTAGGTGGGTAGGTTTGAATAATTAATTAAGAAGTAAAATGTCTTGTAAACCTCATTGATGCCTCAGACTGGTGAAGGGGGTCATTTAAACACTGCATCTGGATGATGGCAGTGCTCAGTCAGTGGTGGTTCTATAAAACTGATAGGATTGTTTCAGGTGATTTCTTGCTAATCCAAGCTAGAGCTCATTTCACTTAGGAGCAGGCTCATCCAGGTCCCCTTAGCTTCCTCTCCATGATACCCACTCCGTGGTTCGGCCAGAGCTCTCTCAGGATGGCGGGAGAGACTGCAGGGCAGAGGGGCAGGCCAGGCTGCAGACGCAGCTCGGAATTCTAAAATGTTCTTCACACGCTCCTCCCCTTCAGCGCATGAGGTTCTCTAGCAGGGAGGCATGTCTCAAAACAACACTTACCCTTTGGATATTTCTAATATGAACTAGCTGGAAGTGGTGAATCTGAATAGTAGCTGCCCATGTTGCAGACCATTTTTCCTTTCTCTTTTCCTTTTCCGCACCAGTGTTCTGTTTCTGGCATAGTTCACGGGATACATGGAGAACAAACGGGGGAGGGAATGAAGTAATAGTTGTTATGGATGTGACAAAGTCCAGAGGCCTCCAATGTCTCTTGAGTGTGTTGTACTTTCTCTCCCGGTGGACTTCCTGTGTTTGCTACATGAATAATGCACTTTTAAGCACTTGAAACAGCACAATGGTAACCTTAACAAAATGGCAATTTGAAGGTAAACTGCCATCACTAATTTGCATCTCAACAGTGCAGCCTTCTTTTAATGCACACTTAATTACATTAGAGGCATGGGGGATAAATCATATTCTCATGGCCCGTTGATGGGATTACCCCACGGACACAAACATCCAGAACTATCTCGAGGTTTATTGGTGACAAATATCAGCCCATTGTCCTAATGGTGAAATAACATCATCTACCACTACAGGATACAAATTAAATTTAGTGAAATACCTTAAGAGCAATGTCAGAATTATAGGCAATGGGAGTTTGAGGGGTTCGGAAAAATAACCCACGCCTTTCTCAGCCATGGCAACATACTGTAATCACCTGGGGAAATTTAAAAAAACAGCAATGCACAGGCCCCACCTCAGACCTATTAAGTCAGAATCTCTAGGGAAAGAGCCATGTTATCAGGATATTTTCAAACTTCCCAGGTGATTAATAAGTACAGCCTAAAATGAACAGCACCAACATAAATCAACTCGGTGATTTTGCAGGCGGAGGCTCCGAGGCTCTATGGTGGAGGGTAACTGATTTGTGTAGGGCTCCCAGGGGTGGCTGGAGAGCGGAGTCTGGAGCCTTGAGCTCTGCCCAGCTGGCACTCTTCCTGCATTGGTTCTCTCTACCCTGCATCTGCCTTATCAGTAAACAGAGGATGTGAAAGCTATCAAGCCACTACAGCTGCCCTGAGGGGGAACCTTGAGGGAACTCCAGTGTGTGTGTGTGTGTGTGTGTGTGTGTGTGTTCAGTCGTGGCAGACTTTTGGCAACCCTTAGTCTGCAGGCCCCTCTGTCCATGGGATTTTTCAGGCAAGAATACTGGAGTGGGTTGCCATTTCCTCCATCCAGGGTATCTTCTTCCTCCAAGGGGTCTTCCTGACGCAGGGATCAAACCCAGGTCTTCTGTGTCTCCCGCAGGTGAATTCTTTATCCTGCTGAACCATCAGGGAAGCCCTGGTAGAGACAAAAGGACTGCATGCAGCTAAGTCCTCAGCTACAGCAGCCCTGCCCCAACCCACCACTGGTGAACTCAGAGGGAACTCAGGATGGAAAAGGACAGGATGCTGGCCCTAGATAGCAAAGGTGCGTATCAAAGGAATGATTTCAATAAGACCAGAGTCTTGCACCTTCCCATACACAGAAAAGCACTAAACTCCTTAACTTGAGATATCTGGTTTTCTTTAATTAACAGTAATTGTTTGACGTTCAGACTACCTGGCCTTTGTTGCAAAAACTCCCATATATCCTGGCTCCTTCCTTAGCCTGCCAACTTGAAGTCCTCAGAATGTCTGCTGAAGGAAACATAGTTTTCAACATTTAGGTTGTGCTTTTTTTTTTCCCCCTGACCTCCTCAATGGCCCACCTTGGCCTCCAAGTCTTATTTCACTCAATGACTCTTCAGATTTGCATAGCACACCTACTGTGTGCCAGAGAACTCCACTGCTGGAATATGCTGTTAGCCAAATCTTTCCCAGGTGGCTCAGTGGTAAAGAACCTGCCTGCCAATGCAGGAGACACAGGTTTTATCCCTAGGTCGAGAAGACCCACTGGAGAAGAAAATGGCAACCCATTCCAGCATTCAGCGTTCTTGCCTGGGAAATCCCATGGTCAGAGGAAGCTGGCGGGCTACCATCCATAGGGGTGCAAGAGTCGGACACAACTGAGTGACTGAGCATGCACATACACATCTACTCAGAAACTGTTAATCTTGTACCCTTAGTGCCAGCCCAGAGAGAACACATCTGAATGAATGAATGGAGTTTACCTCTGGACCACAGGCAGCCACACTACTGATCCCAAGTTAACTCCAGGGCAACTAAACAACAATTACAGCAAACCTTTTTCACCACAGTGATTTTTTTCAGTGTTCCTGACAGGCATTGCTCCTCCAAACCATCTTCTAACTAATCCAACCACAAGAGGGAGCCAAGTGCCCCATTCTTTTTTTGTAGAGACCGGCAGGTTGGAGGAATCAAGGGGAGGGCAAGCAGATTACAAACTCAGTTGCTAAAGAATCCGCCTGCAATGCAGGAGGCCCTGGTTCGATTCCTGGGTCGGGAAGATCCCCTGGAGAAGGGAACTGCTACCCACTACAGTATTCTGGCCTAGAGAATTCCTTGGATTGTATAGTCCGTGAGATCACAAAGAGTTGGACACGACTGAGCGACTTTCAAGTCACTTCACTTCAAGCAGATTACAGGAGGCCGGGTTGGGGGGAGGGGTCAAGAAATGAACCTCTGGCGAAATTTCAGGTGAGAGGTGCTGTGCTACCCACCCTGAGGAAGGCAGTACGCTACCCAGAACTGAGCAGACTTTCCAGCCAGGCCTACCTGGAGCCTTCCTGGCTGAGAGTCCACCTCAGACCATCATCTGTGAAACACAGAAGCTTGTACAAGCAGTCGATGTGGCCAAGGTGTGAGTGTGCCTGAAATCTGGTAGGTGCCCATAAACACTGGATGCTACCTTCTGCTGTCCCTACCCCTGCCCGTTCTCCCACCACCCTCATTTTTATCCTGGTGTTTTTTTTTTTTTTTTTTTTTTTTTAATCTTTTGGCTGAGCAGCGCAGCATGCAGGACCTTAGTTCCCTGACCAGGGCTCGAACCTGCGCCTCCTGAATTACAAGTGCAGAGTCTTAACCATCAGTTCAGAAGGAAGTCCCTCTCCCCTCTTTCTTTTCCTCATCTGATGTAGACAATGTTTCTTCCCCCTCTCCCCAAATTCATTTGTTCAGATCCTAACCTCCAATGTGATGAGCATTTGGGAGGTGATTAGGTCATGAAGGAGGAGCTGTCTCTTATATAAGAGACCCCAGAGAGCTCTCTTTCCACCATATGAGGACACAGCAAGAAGACAGTTCATCTATGAACCAGGAAGCAAGCCCTCACCAGACACCAACCAGCTGGCACCTTGATCTTGAACTTCCAGCCTCCAGAACTGAGAAATTTCTGACATCTATATTGCTATCCTCTCTGTGGTATTGTTGCAGCAGCCCAAATGGACTAGGAAAGCATCATATTTTCTTGCCTTTCCCAAAAGGCCAAATCATGCAGGGAAATCCTGGGGCACAAAGTATCCACATCTCCAGGGAAGGTAGGAATTTGTCGGTTAGCTTCCCCTGTAGGCTTGTACTCTAAACTTTAAACTGTAAACTTTACATTCTCCAGTTATGAAATGAACAGTGTCTCAACTGGACCTGTTTATCACCAATCTCTCCATCAGATAATTCCTCCTCTGTCAGGGGGTCTGCAGCGTCACGGCTGTCCCTTCCCACCCTCCCTGCCTGCCCAGCCCCACTGAGGAGCAGTCCTTCGCCTCCAGGCTCCACTGAACATTGCCGGGTTTGGAACTCAGTGCCGCCCCAGGCAGCCCACAGTTAGGACAGCTGTCCTTCTACTCAGCTAAAGCTTGGCTCTCTACCACTGCTTCTGCCTCAGCCCTCAGGGGTTTGGAGTCAGAGACACAGCCCCCAGAGTCTTCTCTCCTTGAGATTTTAACCAACCAATCACTCCCATCCTGGTAAAATCTCCTCCCATGTGTGGTCTCCACATCTGAAGGTGACTGTTTCATTGTGCTTCAGTCAGCCTGTTACCTCCCGTTCACCTGGTGGTCGCATCCAGTTCTCAGATGGTTCTCACATGACTACTGCAAAAGACTGAGCTCCCTAAGACTAGATATTTATAACTGGGAGCTTGGACATAAAGTCAGACCAAATCCACCAGCCACCCCTTCCCCTGTGCCCTCTGCCTCTCCAACTCCCCCGTGACCTTTCCCAACCCACAGGTGGGTGTCTGTCTGTTAACCAATACCCATAGAGCTCAGCTCTCTTGATCTCAAAAACGTCTCTCTTTAAAGATTCTTTTAAAAAAAATGTATTTATTTGGCTGTGTTGGGTCTTAGCTGCAGCATATAGGATCTTTTGTATTGGCGTGCAGGCTCAGTGGTTGCTTGGACTTAGTTGCTCAGTGGCATTTGGGATCTTGGTTCCCCAAGTAGGGATTGAACCTGTGTCCTCTGCATTGGCAGGTGGATTCTTAACCACTGGACCACCAGGGAAGTCCTCAAAAACCTCTTACGAAAAGAGTTCATCTCCAAGAGTTTTCTCCAGTAGATATTAACAAGTTTCCAAATACAATATCACCTGCCCACTCTCACCAGGCATGATCTCAGTTAATGTTGACCAGTAGATGGAAGGACTAGTTCCTCCCAGGACTGTATGAGGACACAGTTCTCATGTTGTGCATGAGAACTCCCTTCCCCACCCTTCCAATACACACACACACATGCACACCCGATATACATGCACATACACACACAAGCATTGCCATGCCATACAGCTGCAGAGAGCTGAAAACTCTGAAGCACAGGGACTGTCCCAGTTTCATTCCTGTATCCCCAGGAAAACGCCTGGTGCCCAATACATTCTCCATAAGTGTTTGCTGGACTGAAGAGGGTCACAGGGGAAACAGTTCAAGCAGCTTCTTAGAACATCAGTGAGAAACATGTCTTGTCTGAATTTCCTGCTGGTCAAATCCTGCATATAAAGTTCTAAATGGAAGATTTTAAACGTAAAAACATTTCTGTGAGACCCATCTCCCATCCTTTCCTATGAAACTTAGACTTTATCTTTGGTTTCAGTGATGTAGCCCCTTGTCTCTTGGCTGCAGCCTTTTGGGGAGAGTGTAAGCAATTCTGATGAAGATTTCAAGCTCTTTCTTGACCTACTTCTGTGTCCCCAAGAAACCTGGGATCCTGAGGTAGCCCATCATCAGATAGTATCTGCCTCATATAGAGTCCTTCAGTCCCAGAACTTCCTGAACAATATTGTAACCAGTTTAGCCTGACTCCAGAGCCTGTGCTTGAGACCACTATGCCACACAGCATCCAACACTGTCGGCAGCGAGAGGGCCCCTGTGATGGAAGTGGCATCCACTAGGGTCGTGTGCTGTTGGGGGTGAATCACAGGAGGGGCCCAGCCTGGCTTCAAGAGGAGGCAATCACCATTGTCAGAAAAACCTCCGAGACTGGATGACTGCTTGGGCGGGAATTCATTCATTCACTCCTAGAAAAGAGGCATCATGGAACGTGGCCAAAGCAAGGTTCTAGAGTCAGACACAGCTGGGTTTAAACCTTGGCTCTGCCACTTAAAACCTATATACCTTGGGAAAGTCACTTGAACCCTCTCACTCAACTAGATTTAAAGATAATTACATTCCTATTTCAAAAGCTGTTGCGAAGATTAAGTGAGATAATGTGTACAATATAGTCATCTAATCCTCATAAGTCTGACAAGAGAGAGACTGATATCTCATTTTACAGATGAGGAAACCAAGGCACTTAGGAGGGGAGGAAGTGGTCCAAGTGTGCACAGCCTGTCGCTGGCAAAAAGGGACCCAGCATGTAATTCTTTCTAGCTGGTCAGCCTGCGTGACTTGTTCGGATGTGTAGGGTGCCCACCCTTGCAAGCCAGGCATCACCACAGCCCAGGAAAACATCCTCTGTGCCCTCAAAAATCTGTGACTGCTCTCTTCCGAGGGCTCCTTTGCAACACCAAAAATGGACTGGTCCCTACTCTGGTTCCCTGCCAGGTTTGGGGAGGCCAAAGCCCCACATCCTGCAGCGACATGCACATCACTAAAGCTTGCCTCGCTCCCCGTCTGCAGTGGGCAGAGCCTGAAGCTTTCTCCTGCTTCCCAAAACTACCTCTGCAGCTCTCTGCTGCTCTGGAATTAAGGAGGAGACCTAGTGCTCAGTGCACGTGTGATCCATCTCCAGGCCTCTGGCAGCCCCTCACCCCAGTGGGAGCTCACCAGGCCCCTCTCAAGAGGTCCCACCCACCCATCTTCTCTCTCTGACTCTCTCATCTCAGGACACCGGTCTCCTTGATTTTACAGTTCTCTTGTCCCCAAGTATAGAGGACAAGCACTTCTCTGAGGTTAGCCATGTCAACATCATGAAAAAAGTAGGTTTTTATGATTCTGACAGATGACAAGAACATAAAAATCACCATAGATAGTTGTTTAAAATGATCCCCCTGCAAGAGATTTTTATTTGGAAGAGGCTGATGCCAAAGAAGCTGCAGTTTTAATCGCGGAGACTTCTGACACCAGCCCTGGGGAGGACGCTGCTTTAATCCCCTGACTCAGGGTCTTGAAGCAGGACATCAGCCATTAAAACTCAGCCAGGACCTCCGACCGAGGTGAAACTGACAAAGCCCAGGCTTCCACGTCAGAGAAGTCGGCTTCACATCCCAGCTGCACCACTTTCCAGCCATGCAGTTTGGGTCCAATGACTTAACATCCGTGAGCCTGAATTAAGCTGTCCCTAGGTCACCCTCCAGTGTGTCTATTTTTAGAATTATCATAAGGGTTAAATGAGGTATTATATATTAACTGAATGGCTGTGAAATCAGATTCAGTTAGTCTCTGATTCTCTTCCACCATGATGATATCACTCCACATCTCTGGATTAGCATTTGCAGTAACAGACTGAGAATGTCTGGGTGTGTCTGTCTCTCCCCAGTGGGCTGTGAACTTCATAAGGTGGGTTTTAATTAGACCTTCTTTCTATTTCCAAGGCCTAACGCAAAGTCCAGCACACAGTATGGTCTCTGTGAGTTGCAGGGACTATTAAAATAGAGAGAGATTTTCCACATGTTCTTCCACCCCTGAATCCTCAGTTCATACAAGAATAACAGAATTTATCAGTGTTCATTGAACAACTTCTTAGTACTGGGCAACGGGGTAGTGGCTTGGCATACCTCGCTTCTAATCTTACCAAATCTCCAAGGGTATCAGTTACTAAACTTGATCTCTCCACAATCTTTTTTTTTTTAACTTTGGAGGTGACTGTCTTCAAAAAGATAAGATATCTTGCTTCAATTCACATAGCTAGAAGATATGTTAGGACTAGAACTCAAATTTGTCTAACCTCAAAGCTTATGCCCTTCTCACTGAAACAAGAGCCGCAGCTCCTTTCCCACCCTCAAAACTTGTGGAGGTCACTATGAAAGGCACAGCAGAAGTCCAGTAAATCTGGGGCCCGCAGCAGGCCTTCATGCCCATCTGATGCATACTCATCTAAAATTCTCAGCAGACTGAAACCATAAAGATCATAGCCTTATTTAGTGTTTCTCCAAATCGAGCTCTGAGGCAGCTCCATAACTCTTGGCCAGGAATATTATTTCAAATAACTCATGCAGACAGCTGAGTAACCAAGAGGAGAGATAGATGGGTCCTGGAATGCCCCATTGCTGTAGATCATAACCCCCCACTCCCGCGCCCTCCCCCAAGCTGCCCGGACAGAAAGGGTCAATGATTAATTATGCTAAGATAAACAGAGTTAATTTTCTTCCTGGATAAAACTAATTACAACTGTGTTTGTTTTGGTAGGACACGGAATTACTGTCCCCGGTGACAAATCTTCCTAATTGAAAAGAGTGTTTATTTTAAAGGGGTGGGGGTTGGGGTCACTAAACAATAGTTAGCTAGTGTTTTTCCCATTTTTCATTTGAAGAGGGACAGTGATTAGGTGTTGACCTCAAAGGAACAAGCAAAATCTCTTGCTCTGGGACCCCCTCCCTCAGGCCTGCTCAAGAGCCAGGCAACAGCATAGGGAGAAGAATTTGGCTGTTTGGGGGGAGGTTTCCTGGAAGTCATGGCCTGTAGCTGATTCGCTCTTGGCGAGTATTGTATGAAATGGGGGTAGCATCCTCTTTGGCAACCCAGTGAGGGCTGAGGAAGGAGTATCTCGAACCCCACTGCCCACCAACATTATAAACTGTGGGAGAACAATGACCCAACTCAGATTCTTGTCGCATCACGCTGGTCAGATTCAGTGCTAAGGTGCCACAGAGAAAGAAAAGAGAGAAACAGATTCTTCGCTCTCAAGGAGGCCATGACCCAGTAAGGGGCCTGGGAGTACTTGTAAGGCCCTCCAGAGCAGAGAGGTGAGGCCTGGAGGAGAGGTGGGGGTAGCGAGGGAGACGAGCCTTCATGCGAAGGGACCGGCGTGAGCAGAGACATGCGTGTGTCTGGTGTGTTTAGAGAGCTCTAAGCAATTGGATGTGGCTGAGATAATGGGGACAAGATTGCAGATGAAGCTGAAAGAGATTTGGCGGTTGGTAGTTGATATGTGGATTATGACAAGCAGTATTATGTTGCTAGGGCTGCAGTAACAAAGTACCACCACCTGGGTGGGTAAGACAACAGAAATTTGTTGTCTCACAGTCCTGGAGGCTGGAAGTCCAGAATCAAGATGTTGGCAGGGCCATACTCCCTCCACAGTGCCTAGGAGAATTTCTCTTCTTGACTTTTCCAGTTTCTGGTAGCAGCCCCAGGACCTCACAACGCCAATCTCCGCCTTCATCTCCACATGGCCTTCCTCCATCTGTGTCTGTGTCCAAATTCCTCCTTATTGGAAAAACACCAGTCATATTGAATTTAGGGCTCATCCTCCTTCTATATGACTTCATCTTAACACATTTGACTTAATCACATTTTAACCAGGTATCTCTGGTGTCTCAGATGGTAAAGAATCTCCCTGCAATTCAGGAGAGGCAGATTCAGTTCCTGGTTAGAAATGGCTAGAGAAGGAAATAGCTACCCACTCCAGTATTCTTGCCTGGGAAATCCCATGGACAGAGAGGCATGCATGTATTTTAACTACTCCATTCCCCAAGAAGGTTGCATTCTGCAGTACCAGGGCTTAGGATCACTACAGCTTTTGGTGGAGACACAACTCAGCTTATAGGGAGACACTGAAGGGCTGTCTGGAGAAGGAAATGGCTACCCACTCCAGTATTCTTGCCTGGGAAATTCCATGAACAGAGAAGCATGCATGTATTTTAACTACTCCATTCCCCAAGAAGGCTGCATTCTGCAGTACCAGGGCTTAGGATCACCACAGCTTTTGGTGGAGACACAACTCAACTTATAGGGAGACACTGAAGGGCTGTCAATGATGGAGTAGTTTTGTTTTCTTCTTTGTTTTTGAGAAGAGTTCTCTGGATCCAGTGTGGAGGACTGATGAGTGAACATGAGCAGTGAGGTAAGGGTTGTCATAATAGGCCAGGTGAGAAAAGAAGGGTTGGAGAGAAAAAAATTTTTGAGAAGGGTTGTTATAGCTCCAAGATTCTGTGATTCGAAGAACATCATGATTACCAGGATGCCAGAGGAGCAGAGGAGAGGGAGGCGTCAGAAATGACTTCCAGGTTTTCCAGAGCTCAAGGGGGTAAAGCCAGTTGGGAGAGAAGCAAGTTGTTTGGGACAAGTGCAAGTTGAGCTATCAGGTCAGAGGTGTGCTGGAGGCAGGTGGATACAAGGGTCAGGAACTCACAGAGCCTCTTCTCTCTGCAGATACAGATTCAGAAGCAGGAAGAAGTGGATGATCGTTGACTCAGGGAAACAGATGAAACCGCATAAAACCACACAGAGTGAGAAAAGATTCGAAGACAGAAACCTGAGGAACCTGGCAGACAGGGGTTAAAAGAGAAGGGGAGTCAGAGAGTAGGTTGAGGGGAGCACCATCACAGAGGTGGGGGGAGCACCATGAAGCGTAGGTTGAGGGGAGCACCATCACAGAGGTGGGGGGAGCATCATGAAGCAGCCTCCCAACCCCGAGCCAGATTACCTACCCTCCCACCATCGCCACCATTGAACACAGCAGTGCTGACATAGAGCCCCTACACCTTCTGCTTGACGCTTAGTGTCCTTGAGGGTGTTTGTATGTGTGTGTGTGTGTGTGTGTGTGTGTGTGTATCTGTGTCTGTGTTGTGTGTGCTCATGTGCGCGTGTGTGGACTTTCTCCCCTGAAACTCTGCCACATCCTTGAGGACAGAGGACATGGATCATGTCCTTCTCTGTTTCTCTTGGATCCCTCACAGCTTCCCTGAAAAGAATTTAACACAAAACAAGTGCTTAGTGCTAAATATGCGATTATGTGCATGTGTGTGCTCAGTCATGCCCAGCTCTTTGCCACCCCGTGGACTGTAGCCTACCAAGTTCCTCTGTCTGTGGAATTTTCCAAGCAAGAATGCTGGAGTGGGTAGCCATTTCCTTCTCCAGAATATGTGATTAACTGTAAATAAATAAACCACCATCAAACACTTACTTAGTATGTCTTATAGATGAGATTCTCCAACACCGACCTAATACACGACACTTACACAAGTGCTCCGTAAAGGCTAGTGGAAGAAAAGTGGGACGGGGAGTGAGGGGAGACAGCCAGCTAGCAGTCAGGAATCTGTGAAATAATAATAGTAAGAAGTTCCATGGAAGGGCTGCAGGGTCATGTGCCTGTGATATGGAGGGAAGGACAGGGGTATGGGGTGAGTTCACCTAGATTCGAACTCCCTCCCACAGTCATTCAGCTTTCTGGGCTCAGTTTCTAGAAACTTAGGGGTTTAGGATATGGATTTTTTCCAAGGTCCTAGGCCTCTAGGAAACCAGTATTGAAAGTCAGAGAGGATTTAGAGGCAGGATAAGCCCTAACTCTTTTCTACAATTGCACACAGCAGTGCCTACATTTTCTCATACAGTCATTATCCCTGTCTCACAGAGGAGGAAGCTGACACCCAGAGAAGTCTTGATTTGCCCAAGGACTGTGAGAAGATGGGGCAGGAGCAGAGTGGGGTACAGAGTGGGAGGCAGGGAGAGTTGCCCAGGTGCTGGAGGAGGGGCAGGGATGCATTGCAATTAAGAACATGGTCTGTGGGACCAGGCCACCAAGGGGTGAATCCCAGTTCAGGCAAAAACATGTTCTATAGAGTTTTGAATTACTGAGGAGTTGGGGTTGTTCCAATAGCAGCTAAAGACACTGGTTCAGGCAGGAGAGTCTTCCTGTATCTTTCAAAAGTACTCTTGGGTCCCTGGGCTAGCGGGAACATGTGACAGCATCGTCACACATCGTCATCTGACTGAAGGCAAGTCCTCCTGGCCTCAGTGTCCTGATCCTTACTTCGTGCTGCATCAGTGAGCTGTCAGGTCCCTGTCAACTCCATCAGGCTATAAAACCTCCCGCCCACTGAGGCCCAGGAGCCCAGTGTGGTGATCTGTGCTGCCCTTCGTGCCTGTGTGCAGCTGCCATTCTCTGGAACACTCTAAAGCAGTGGCTCCCAGATGCAGGTCTCTGCAACCAGCTGAACCATCATTCCCTGCGGAGCCTTTTAAAAAAATGCCTATGCCTGGGCCCCACACCAAACCTACAGCACCAGCGTCCTGGCCTAGGGCCTAGGCGTCTGTGTTGTTACAGATCTTGCAGGGGATTCTGGTGCCACCTGCAAAACTGGTTGTGTAGCAGCCCCACCCGCTTTGCAGATGCAGCACCTGCCGCCTAGCGCACATGGAAGGTACTGTAGGGACCCACGTGGCCACTCAGCCCCTTGCAGAGGGAATAGAACAAGACTCCAGACCTTCTCATCTGGGTAACCAGAGATGGGTTTAACTATTCACTCTGATACCCTCCAGCAGTGTAACCAGATGTATACTCAGGGAAGATGGGCAGAAATCCACTGTCAGATGTGGGTTCTTTCCAGGAAGAGCAAAAATTCTCCCCTTTCTTGCTCTTGTGAGTGGGGAGAGTGGTTCTGCTAAGTAAAGATATGTTTCTTGGGGTGATAATGAACATGAGAGAGGAGACAAGAAAATACAAAGAAAAAAGTTAATGCCTATGTTTGGGTTCATTCAGACATGTTCCTTCAGCAGGGGAAAGGAAGTTACCTAGTAATAGAGGACAGATAACAATAATGGTTAACCCTTGGATAGAGGAGGCCATGGGCCAGATATTGATCAAGGGCTTTGTCTATACTGACACCTTGTTCTTCACAACAGTGCTATGGGATATGTCCTATTACTGCTATGGTTCCCCCCAAATTCATATGTTGAAACCCCAACCCCCAAAAGTGATGATATGAGTATGTGGGAGCTTTGGGAAGTGACTCAGTCTTGAGGACAGAACCCTGGTAAATGGGGTTAGTGCTCTTATGAAAGAATCCAGAGAGGTCCCCAGTACCTTCTGCCAGGTGAGGCTCCCAAAAGGAGTCTGGATGTGGAAGAGGGCCCTCACTCCACCATGATGACACCCTGACCTGAGACTTCCAGCCTGCAAAACTGTGAGAAACAAATTCCTGTTGTTCATAAGGTTCCACTGTGTGGTATGTTGTTACAGTAGCCCAAAAGGACTAAAACAATTACTTTCCTCATGTGACAAGTCAGGAAGACAAAGCACAAAGAGATTAAGTGACTTGCTCAAGGCCACCCACCTATTTGATGTCTCTCACTCAGAGGGGAACCCTGGTCCAACATTTCGTCTTAAAATGAATGTTGTCCCATAATATCCCCTTCCCTCATCTGCCTTCATCCCAGTAGTTGAACTGACCGGCAGGTCTCACTAGGAAGTGGTTGATAGAATATAGCCTGGGGAAGTGGAACAAATTCTGAAACAGAGACAAAATGTTTAAGAAAGTATTGTAAGAGCAACGCAGTTGAGTAGAATGGGTTTTCCTTAGACTGGAGTGATGCACATAAAATCGTTCCCATCAGTATTTCAGATCTGAAATTTCTACACACTATATTTGGGCAAACCAGCGGTGTCTCAGTTTACCTCACCTGCAAAATGGAGGAAATAAAATGGTAACTATCTTGTAGGTTATGAAGAACAAATATCGCAAGTACATCACTCAGTATAGCGCCTGTCTCAATATTTGGGAGCTATTGCTAACAGATCAGATATAGCCAGTTTACTGAGAAGCCTCAGTTCACTGGAGGTATAAATAAAGATAAATTTATTTTCTCCATCCCCTGCAGTTAACTGGCTGCCTCCAGTCTCTCAGTCTCACTGCCCAAGGACCCTCCAAGCAGACTCCAACCATCACTTTCCTATTAATGTCAGTTCCGCAAAGTCCAGTCCAGTTTACAACTTCAACATTATACCCAAGTCTTTTCCCCTCTTCAGAGTTTGCCAGACTTGTAACTCAAGTTCCAAGAGTGGGACGGGGCCTTGATCTTGTCTTCTCATCTCCTTGCCTTTTACTCCTTCTCCTTTCTTTTCTGTCTAGTGCCTCTCATGTGAAGGGAAGAAGAGAGAATAAAAGGAATAGAGGAGCTCACTTTAAATAAGTGTCTTCTTATCTCTGGTGGAAAGAAGTCCTGGCTCTCACACTGGCTTGACCTGTTTCTCTCTGTTGTTGGTGGCTTCTGGCAATGTGTCAGTCTCCTATTAAATAGTATGGGGTGTGGAGTTGTGTTTTTATAGGGAGATGTTCATTTTTATGCCATATCTTCCACCACTGAGAACCAAGTTGGGGGTAACCTTGTCTCCCTTTGTCCTAGAAACAATCTTTGCCTCCAATTTTTCTCCATCTGGATGCCATCTTACTTGGTCCATGGCCACCTTCTCCTGTCACCTTCTCCTCTGATTTCTATTCTCTCATTGTAGTGGAGCCAGGTAAATTATTGGAATTGGATTTACCCTCTTGCCTTAAACAAAACATAAAATAGAAACAGACAAAATATTTTTAAAAGCACACAATTTTCATGACACTTAACAAAGGATAGTGATCCTTGAGAGATAAGAAACAAAGGAAGTAACCCAAAGATTGTCCCAGCTTGATGCCTTCAGAGTTTCCAGGCTGTGGTGCAGAGAACAAAACTCTGAGTGAAAGAGATGATGCTGAGAGTTGGATCACCAAGTGGGAATTCATAGGACAGAGTAACAGAGGAAGAGCCAGTAGAGGGAGCACCCCAAAGATCTGCAAAGGACCACCTCTCTGATATTCAGGAGTGTACTGATCAATACATTCAGGTGAAGAAACATAGTGGTCATGGGAAAAAATAATCTGAAAAGATTAGAAAAGAAAGTCCAACATTCACCCAGAGTTGGGAATACTGCATCTTCCCCAAGCCGGACTGAAAGGAATCATAACTCCTGAGCACTGGGTTTGAGTACTCAAGAAGATTTTGCTCAGTAGTGGAGAATAATTCACCCTAGATTGCTGCAGGTATACCAAATATATCATAAAAGTAAGACCCAAGAAAAGCAAATTATTCCCAAGTAGTATCCCAGAACAAACTCAAGAAGATTTATAAGGACAAAAATGATCCACCATCCAACAAGGTAAAAGTCACTGTTTCTGGCATCTAATTGAGGATTGCCAGGCATGCAATAAAGCAAGGAAACACAGTCCTTAGTAAGGAGAATAATCAATCTATCAAAATAGTCCAAGAACTGAGACAGATGTTAAAATTAGCAGTCAAAGATTTCAAAATAATTGTTTTAACTGTATTCTATCTATTCAAAAAGTTGAGACACGAACGATATAAAAAAAAACTCAAATAGAACTTCTAGATGTGAAAAATACATTTTTGATGAAAAATACTGTGGAATTTAGGATATATTAAACATGGCAGAAGAAAAGATTAGTTAACTTGAAGGCATAGCAGTTTTAAAAAAGAACAAATTAGCATAAAGAAAGAAGAAATAAAATAATAAAGTTCAGTGTGGAAATCAGTAAAATAAAAAACACAAGAACAATTTTAAAAATCAATGAAAGGAAAAGCTGTTTCTTTAAGTTCAATAAGGTTGATTAATCTCTTAGCTAGCTTGATAAGGAAAAGAAAAGAAAAACACAGATTATAAAATCAGGAATGAGAGAGGTAATATCACCACAGATTCCACAGATATTTTTTTTAAATAAGAGAATATTTTCAATAACTTTATACCTGTAATTTTAACAATTCAGCTGGAATGGACCAGTTCCCTAAAAGACGCAAACTACCAAAGCTTAGTCAAGAAAGAATAGATAACCTTAATAGCTCTGTATCTATTAAAGAAATAAAACTTGTAGTTTAAAAACTCTCCCACAAGGAAAACTCTAGGCCACATGGAGTCACTAGTGAATTCTACTAA
Organism: Muntiacus reevesi; assembly: GCF_963930625.1. Taxonomy (NCBI): domain Eukaryota; kingdom Metazoa; phylum Chordata; class Mammalia; order Artiodactyla; family Cervidae; genus Muntiacus; species Muntiacus reevesi. The sequence continues at coordinate 156,824,124 of NC_089249.1, forward strand.
ACCTTAGGGAAGAAGCAATACCAATTCTACATAAGCTCTTCCAGAAAATTGAAAAGAAAGATGTGCCTCCCAACTCGTTATTTGATGCCAGCATTGCTGTGACAATGAAACCAGAAAATGCTATCACCAGAAAAGAAAACTGTAAACAAATATTTTTCAAAAACACAGCTGAAAAAGCCTAAGCAAAATTTTAGCAAATCAAACCCAACAACATGTAAAAAAAGTAATATATTATGGCCAAGTGGAAGTTTTCCAAGGAATGTAGGGTGGATTTAACATTCAGAAATCATTGCAAATACTGGGGATCTGGTACACAGCAATGTGAATGTAATTAACACTTAAATATGGTTAAGACAGTAAATATTATGTCATGTGTTTTTTATTATAATTAAGCATTTTTAAAATTAATGCAATTTATCATATTAACAAGCAAAACGGGAAAAATACAAAATCATCTTAATAGATGCTGAAAAAGCATTTAACAAAACCCAACATGCTTGTAAAATCCAATCGTTCTGGATACAGACTCCACAAACTAGGTACAAAAGGGATCTTCCTCAATTCAAAACAAATTATCTACACACACAAATAAGATTTCTAACATTCTACTTAATGGTAAAAAGTTTAAAATATCAGAAACAAAAAAAAAGGATCATTACTTTTTTCAACATTGTATAATATAATAATTAAATAAAAAGAATAAAAGGAATCCAAATTGAATGGAATAAGTAAAATTATTCTCATTCCTAGGCAAAATAAGTGTCTATAGAAAATCTAGTGGAATGTGTTGAAAATCAACTATAACCAATAAGTATGTTTAACAAAATTGCAGGATGCAAGATCAATATAAAGAAATCAACTGTATTTCTAAGTGCTACCAATAAACTATCAGAAATAAAGATTTTAAAACATTTACAAAGTATTTAAAGTACTAAATAATTCAGGATAAATATGACAAAAGTTATGGAAAAAATGTACACTTAAAACTCCAAAACATTACTGAAAGTAAAGATGACCTAAATAAATGAAGATATATCTTGTTCAAGAGTCAGAAGACTAACCATAGTTAAAAATGTCAATTATTTCCAAATTTATCTATAGACTCATGAAATCCCAAATAAAATCCCAAAATCGTTTTGCAGAAATTGATAAATTGATTCTAACATATGCATGGAAATGCAGAGGACCTAGAAGAACTTAAACAAGTTTGAAAAGAATAGTGCTACTGGGATAATTATTCTTGATTTCAAGACTTACTAAAAAGTTACAGTAATCAAAAGTGTGGCATTGGAATCCAAACAGACATACAGGTCAATGGACAAGAACTAGGAGTCCAGAAACAGGTCTACACATATATAAATAACTGATTTTTGACAAAGATGTAAAGGTAATTTAGTGGAGAAGGAACAGTCTTTTAAATAAATATTGTTGGGACAATTGGATAAGCATAAGCAAAAAAAAAAAAAATAGTGAGTGTTCAGTCCATAACTCACACTATATACAAAAATTTAGCTCAAAATGCATCATAGACTTAAATGAGGTCATAAAGCTATAATATTTTTAGGAGAAAGTTTTTGTAACCTTAGGATAAGCAAAGGTTTTTAGATTCAACATCAAAGAACAACCCATAAAAGAAACTTTTGATAAGCTGCTGTTGTTCAGTCACTAAGTTGTGTCCGACTCTTTGTAGCCCCATGGATTGTAAAACACCAGGCTTCCCTGTCCTTCACTATCTCCCAGTTTGTTCAAACTCATGTCCACTGAATCCATTTTTTAAGTTGAACCTTTTCAAAATTTAAAACTTCTATACCTCAAAAAGCATGAAAAGACCAAATACAGGCTAAATGAAAATATATGCAGAGTGTATATCTGATAAAAGATTTTTATCCAAAATCTATCAAGAGCTCTCACAACTCAGTAAAAAGAAAATAACACACACACACACACACACACACACACACACACACACACACACACACACACACACACAAACGGACAAAATATTTGAAAAGACATTTTCCCAAAGATATGAAAATGATCACATGAAAAGGTGATCATTAGGAACTTTAAAACCGCAATATGATACCACTACATATGTATGAAAATGGCTATAATTTATAACTGATCATGCTGGGTGTTGGCAGGGACACAGAAGGACTGGAATTCTTACACACTGCTGATGGGAATGAAAAATGGTAGGACCACTACAGACAACAGTTCGGCAGTTTCTTAGAATGTACAGCTATCATATGATCTAACCATTCCACTGAAGACATAGGAAAGCATGTCTATACAAAGACTGGTACATGAATGGACATAGCAGCTTTATTTGCAACAGCCCCAAACTGGAAACTACTCAAAGTTCCATAGACTGGGGAATGGATAAGTCAATTGTTGTATATGTATACAATGGAATGCTGCTCAGCAAGAAAAGAGAAGGAGCCAGTGATACACACAGCAACACGGGTGAATCTCAAAATATTTACACTGAGTGAAAGAAGCCAGATAAAAAGAGTACATACTGTATGATTCCACTTATACAAAACCCTGCAAGTGCAAGTGAATTCTGTGCTAAAAGAAAGCAGTCTGATGGCTATTGGTATGGAGTGGCATGAGGGGAGTAAGTTTGGAGGGGTAAACTTTTACAAAGGAATACTGGGGATGTGACCCTACTCACTGTCTACTTTGTGGTGATGGTTTCATGAATACATACATGTCAACACTTACGAAATTGCACACTTTAAACATGTGCAGTAGGTCAACTGTACCTCAAAACTCTTTTTAAAAATAAGCAAGTAAAAAAAATCCACCTTAATCACTTTTAAAAAGAAGCAAGTATCAATCTCTAGTTTATGCGTACCATCAAATTTCGGTGGACAGAGGTCAAGCTCTTCCTAGAATGCTCTCTCGTTCTGTTGTGCTCTTGTGACAGGTCTGGGAGGTGCCTGCAGATTCAGCACCTCAGCAAGCATCTCACCAAGGAGTGAACTCCCAGTTCCCTCTTCCTACAGACACTCCCAATCTCTAAGGGTCTTTCTCTTGGAAACTCCTCCATCACTTAGATTAAACTAGAAGAGAGAGGAGGAGGGAATATCCTCTCCATGAAAACTGCACTTCCCATGATGATTATGACAAATTTCCCTTTCTCTCCTGACCTATCTTCCTGTGCAGCCTTGGGGGTTGAGAGCTGCAAAGCTGCAGTGAAGATTGGATTTGGCTGGGACGTTTACCTGGGAAGGGTGTATCTGATCCCAATTGTTAGCAGCTGCAGGGCAATCTCTTGCACGGATAAAAACAGGTCCAGAAGAGAAGCTGGATGGAGGGAGCCTTACTGTTTGTCCCAGGCTGCAGGAGAAGGAGGGGGCTTCTAAATGACGAGTGGGTAGGGGCAGCCGTGGGCCCAGAAAACTTCAGGCTGCATATTGAGCTAAGTCAACAAGTCTTTAATGACGGCTCTCTTGGGGGGATTAAGACTCAGGTCAGCCAGATCTTGAATCCAGCAGTTTCGTGTCTTCCCCCACATTCTTCCTCCCTCGGTCCTTCCTCCTTTCAGCGCTTGGCATCGCTGAGCAAGTAGAAGAGACAACTCTTTTATGTCTAATGTTTTTCCACTATGTGTTCTTTTTGGCACACAGTTGTTTAGCCTTGACTTAAAACAATTGAAATATCAAATCATGTACAGGTATACCTTGGGGGTATTGAGGTTTTGGTTCCAGACCCACAGCAATAAAGAGAGTCACACAAATTTTTTGGTTTCCTAGCTCATATAAAAGTTTTATCTACATTATATTATGGTCCATTAAGTCAGCAATAGCATTATGCTTGAAAAAAAAAGTATATATATTTTTAATTAAAAATACTTTATTGTTTAAAAATATTAACCATTATCTGAGCCTTCAACTAGTCATAGTAGTAACATCAGAAATCACTGATCACAGATCTCTGTAACAAATAGGACAATAATGAAAAAGCTTGAAATATTGCAAGAATTATCAATACGTGATGCAAAGACACGAAATGAGAAAATGTTATGGGAAAATGGTACTGATAAACTTGCTCGATGCAAGGTTGCCACAAACTTTCAAATTGTAATAAAGGTAACATCTGTGAAGCTCAATAAAGTGCAATAGTACAAGGTATGCCTATACATGTCATGTCAATCCAGCTGTATGCTGAGACTTGTTCTGGATGAGAGAGGATGAGAGAAAAATCCTGATAGGGATTCCATAGAAAACTCTAGGCAGTTTTCTCTCTGAGCCGTGTCTAGAATCTGTCTTTTACTCTCCATGCCCACAGGCTGACCTCTCACTTCTCTGAACAGAAATCCTCTGCCTCTTCTTTGAGGTTCTCGAAGAGACCATGTGAGGATGCCTGAGGCACTGGTTCCCAGGCAGGATGGGGTTAATGTAAGACTTAACACACAGATTTGCCAGGAAGCATGTCTCTGGGCTCCCAACTTTGCCCAAATGGACCGCATCAATCACTACTGAGACTTCCTTCTGAGGAAGTGAGGATAAGGGCCTGGTTATTTATGACAACCTCCTGAGGACTTCCTCTGCCAACTGGGTTCCCCAGGAGGGGAGATGGCCATTAAACTCCCCACCTCTGCTATGCCCTTCTTTATAAACAAGATCCTGTTCTTCAACAGGAGACCAATGCCAAGAAAAGGAGGCCAAGAGAGGCACAAAAAAGGGGCAGACAAGCTTACATTGAATCTGAGAGTTATTAGGGAAGTCACCTTGCCAACTGCCCAGCAAGAGCCCTAAGGTCCAGCTCAGGAGTGCCCGAGGCTGCACGGATAGAGAGGCAGGCCTGAAACCTGGGTCAAGTGTCTCCCCTACTCAGCCAAGGGTCTTTTTTTTTTTTTTTTGACTGCACTGGGTCTTCATTGCTGTGAATGGGTTTTTCTCTAGTTGTGGCAAGTAGGGGTTACCCTTCGTTGCAGTGCACAAGTTTCTTACTTCAGTGGCTTCTCTTGTTGCAGAGCAGGGGCTCTATAGAGTGTGTGAACTTCAGTAGTTGTGGCTCATGGGCTTAGCTGCTATGCAGCCTGTGGAATCTTCCCAGACTTGTGATTGAACCCATGCCCTCTGTATTGGCAAGTGAATTCTTTACCACTGGACCATGAGGGAAGTCCCAACTGAGGGTCATTTTTTGCAGGCATTTTCATTTTCAAATATTTTCATTTCAAAACAAATTTCTGAGTAACAGAGATTTCTCAGAATCCTGCTTTTAGAAACCTTGGATACTGAAATTTCTTCTTGCAAAGTTATTCCTTCTCCTAGAGCTGAGTTTTGTAATGAGGATGGAATTTCATTTTCTGGAATGGGGTATCTCAGAATTTTTTCTGAGTAGACAAAGGAATGATCACTTCTGAAAGTTTAGGCAAAGATAGAGCAGGAGAAACCCTCACAGTAACCCAAGGGAGGTAATAAAATTTATCTACAAAATCCATTTTGTAGATTAGCAGAGCACCAAAGAGTTAAAGCGGTTTGCCTTAGCAAACTGAAATTGTGGTTGATCCATCTGAATGACTTAAGAATTAAAAGAGCCAGACTCCTATGGTGGCCCAGTGGTTAAGAATCCTCCTGCCAATATAGGAGACATGGGTTTGATTCCTGGTCCAGGAAGATTCCACATGCTGTGGAGCAACTAAGTCCATGGACTATAACTACTGAGCCCACAGTCTAGAGCACACATGCTGCAACTACTGACGCCCATGCACCCTAGAACCAGCGCTCTGCAACAAAGGAAGCCCACACACCACAGCTGAAGAGTAGCCACCGCTTGCTGCAACTAGAGATAGTCTGCACACAGCAACAAAGACCCAGTGCAGTAAAAACAACTTTTAATAAATAAAAACTTAAGCAGTAAAAGAGCATATATTAATAGAGACCAAAGCAGTACCTTCATTGGCCAGAGCCAATGGGACACAGACGTGTCCCAAGACAGATCCTAGAGGGATGCTCAGCAGGTCTGCTCCCCTTCATCCTGGCCATCAGCCTTCTCCACATTCCAGTCTTGCTCTCTGTTGGGCGTGGCCATGTGACCTAGTTCTAGCCAGTGGACTGTGGGCAGAACTGCTGTGCACCACTTGCAGGCAAGACTCATTATCTCCCATGGGTAATTCTCTGTTCCCCCACTCTTCTTTATCTGCTGGTAGAATGTCCCAACAGGATTTTTTTTTTTTAACCTCAGCACTATTGGCATTTGTAGCCAGACAATTCTTTGCCATGGCACCTTTCCATGCATTATAGGATATTCAGAAGCATTTCTGATCTCTACCTATGAGATACCAATAGCATCCCCACTTGCCAATGTGGCAACCAAAATGTCTCCGGACACTTCCAAAGGTCCTCTGAAGGGCAGAATCAGCCCTGTTGAGAACTGCTGCTCTACAAGATGCCAAAGACACCCAGTGGAAGAAACTTGGATCCTGAATGACTGCATGGAGCAAAGCACCCATCTCACATTTGTCTGTAGCTTGAGGAAGAAATTTTTACTGCATAAAGCCACTTCAATTTAGGAGTGTTGATTCAAAAGTATCTTCCTCTGACTAATATATTACCACTAAAGTATCCCCATAAATAGACAGACTTATCCACCCAGATGGAGTACTCAGACCAGGGACCACCCCTGCCTACGTGGCTTGGGCCCAAGAGGAACAGTCACTTCCTGTGGGTAGACAGTGCACAAGATAAAGAAAATGACAGAGCTGAGTTCTACATGCTTAGAACTTCTTCCCTAAGTCACCAGTAAGTCACTTCTCATCCATAAAAGCAGAAAAATCTGAAATGTACTTGGAAGAAAAGCTTTCTTCTTGAAAACTCCCTACTCATGAAAGCAAGAGGCCCTGCACAGGGAAACTCCAGAGCCCACTTGTCTTTTTCTAACCCTAGAAGATCTGCTCAGTACAAAAGATAGCCTGTACTCTGCCCAGTACAAAGTATGGCCTGAGTTCTAATTTTCCCTCCAAATGCTTTATCTTACTTTGTTATTGAGGTCAAGGCTCAGGCTTTGGCCAAGGTCAGGGTTGGGCTCACAATGCAACCACGGTCCAGGTGTAGCCCAGCAAACACAGGACTTGTTCTGTGACAAAAACATAGAATGGACCAGAGAAGAGTAAAACCCACAGCCTTGACCTGAATTAGCTGGTGAATTTTGTCCAGAGCTCCCATCACACAATTCATTTCCTTTCTCCATTGTCCTTTATATTTCCATTTACTAAATAGCCTAGTGATATACTGCCTGCTTCCCATAAAGCTGTCAAAGGAATGCTGTGAGTGACCTTAGTCCAGGAGAGGCAGATCAGTGGAAGGGAAATAACTGGCTAGAAGTCAAAAAACACAGATTTGTGTCCAGATCTGATCTGTCACTAACTGATTGTTCCAAACTGGACCGCTTCTCAAGACCTCTGTTTCCTCAACATGAAGAAAGAACACTGGGTTGAGCATCTCATTATTTTACTGTTAACTGCACTGGGAAGCATTAGATTGAGATCCTGTTTATACCTCTGTTGTTAATAGTGACCATGCGCCTTTTCCTCCCCCATCTCCTGCATGCCCAGCTCAAGCCTTGGATGCTGTTGCACTCAACAAAAGTTGCAATAGTCTCTCACAGGTTTTCTTTTATCCAGACCCTTCCCAAACTCCAATCTATTTTACGGTGAAAGAGACTGAATTAGATACAGTCCTAGGCCCCTTTGAGCTATGCTATCCTTGAATTCTAGGGTCCTAAGGATCTAGTATAGTAAGTCCCCCATGTATGAATGAGTTCCATTCTGAAAGTCTGTTTGTAAGTCCAATCAAGTTAACCTAGGTATCCAACTAACACAGTCGGCTATATAGTGCTATGCTGTAATAGGTTTATAATACTTTTCACACAAATAATACATAAAAAACAAACCCCCAAAATAAAGAAAACATTTTTAATCTTACAGTGCGGTGCCTTGAAAAGTACAGTAGAACTCTACAACAGCTGCTTACAGGGCCTGGCATCAAGTGAACAGGCAAGAAGAGTGACTCAGTGGAGGATGGAGAGAAGGTGGGAGATGGTAGAGATGAAAGATTGTCAGCAATTGGAGGTAGAGGGCAAGCTGCAATTTCACTCATGCCTGACACAGGTGGCCGAGGTTCTGGTTCCTTGCTGCACTGAATTCTACTTACCCTCTTGAAAAAACGATCCAGTGATGTCTGAGTGCCTGCATGCTAAGTTGCTTCAGTCATGTCCAACTCTGCGACCATATTTCTCAGGCAAGAATACTGGAGTGGGTTGCCATGCCCTCCTCCAGGGGATCTTCCCGACCCAGGGATCGAACCCAGGTCTTTTATGCCTCCTGCATTGGCAGGCGGGTTGGGCGCCACCTGGGAAGCCCAATGTTTAGGCGGTAGCTCTTTTTCTCTTGTCATAGATGACATGGTAGCACTGGACTACACTCTGAATGACTGCTGTGACCTCCAAGTACCATTCTACATTTGAGTCCTTTGCCTCAAAAATGAATCGTGCCTCCTCAGATAAAGAAAATCCCCTAGCATCTCCAGAATCTCTTCAATTCTTCAGTTACTTCTTCCTCTTGCCTCTTTGTCCCATCTCTGGGCCTCCAGTTGCATCAGGTCTTCATTAGTCATCTTCTTGTGGTGCACAGCATGGAGTTCAGTGAAGCCATCCTCTCGCAGATCTAGCTTGAAATAAAGATACTGTCCCAGTGTACTCTGTATAGTACTGTATGGTAAATTATACAAAACCGCTCGTGGAGGGTGCACACACACGACAACGCACGCAAGACATGTGAAATAACTTGTGACTGGACACGCAAACACACCTTCGCATCTTTGAAAGTTCACAACTTAAGTTTTGTATGTAGGGGACTTGTTGTGATTTATATCTTTAATATTCCAGATCATAGTCTAAATATCTGGGAGCCTAGAATTCCAAAGGGCTAGGAGTCTTAAATTCTAAAGTATTAAGAGTCTAGAGTTCTAAGTACAACTTGAATTTCTCCAGGAAATAAATCACAAAAGTGGAAGATGCTAGTATTGCAGACCCATTACGTGGTATCACCAACTCGGTGGGCATGAGTTTGAAACAAGCTCCAGGAGTTGGTGATGGACAAGGAAACCTGGCATGCTGCAGTCCATGGGGTCGCAAAGAGTCAGACATAACTGAGGGACTGAACTGAACTGAATAACACAAATATTCATGGCTTCTGCCCCTATAGGCATATTTCTCATAGGTACCTCATGTGGCCTCCTCATGACTCATTTGATCAGCTAGAAGGCAGCACCTTCTGAGCCTTTCACTGGATCATTTAGCAAATGGAAATACAAAGGACAATGAAGGAAGGAAATGGATTGCCCTTTTCCACCCTCCTGCCAAGTCGACATACACCAATTAGTGATACATGTTCAGCCTCATCTAAACCTCAGAGGTAGGTGGAGGCCTGGATGCAGTATACTTATCATTAATATTGAAGTCCTCCATATTCCAAGTTCCTCAGAATTTACAGTCTGAAGATTCTTGGATGTTAATAGTGTAGGCAGAAAAAAAATTTTTTTTTAGATTCTGAAATACTATGATTCTAGGACAGTGGAAGATGCTAGGGTATCTCCCACTTCCTCTGGAAGGCTCTGGGATGAAGGATAGGCAAGGAGGCCTGAGACAGTTCAGAGTAAGGTTTTGGGAGGCAGTAACGGGCCTCAGGGGTGAATACGATTGTCTGAATAGAGTGTTATAGACACAGGGCAGAAGGAAGGACAATCAAATGTCCATGGTAGTCACACCCTAGTGGGCTTCCCAGAACCCTAGCAAGCCATGAGAACCAATTTAACAGCTTCCAACCAAATGTGTTATTTATTTTGTGAAAGTGAAAGTGGCTCATTCAAGTCCGACTCTTTGTGACCCCATGGACTGTAGTCCATAGAATTCTCCAGACCAGAATACTGGAGTGGGTAGCCTTTACCTTCTGCAAGGGATCTTCCCAAATCAGGGATTCCCAGGTCTCCCGCAATGCAGGTGGATTCTCTACCAGCTGAGCCACAAGAAAACACTATTTATTTTATAGAGAAGTAACTGTAAATAACAAAATAAAGCCAAGAATTTGCATCCATGAGCAGACCCAGAGTTATTCAAGCTGCTTGCGGCTGTACATTGAGGGGTTCTCCTCCCATGGATGAGGGTAGACCCCCAGCCTCCTACAGATCTGGTCTCCCAGGGTTTGGAGTTTTGGAGGTTTGACCCTTGGCTGCTGAAGCTGAAGCTCCAATACTTTGGCTACCTGATAAGAGGAGCCAACTCATTAAAGAAGACTGCTTTTCAGGGCTGGACCTGAGAAAGATTGATGGCAGGAGGAGAAGTGGGCAACACAGGATGAGATGGTTGTATGACATCACTGACTCAATGCACATGAGTTTGAGCAAACTCAGGAGATAGTGAAGGACAGGGGAGCCTGCATGACGCAGTCTGTGGGGTGGCAAGGAGTCCAAAACAACTGAGCAACTGAACAACAACTTGGCTGCACACTCCTCTGACTCTGGAAAGGGAAAGTGAAAGTCGTTCAATCGTGTCCAACTCTTTGAGATCCCATGGACTATACAGCTGAGCCACAAGGAATTTAAAATTTTTAAACTCCATATTTCAGGTTTTAAAATTTCAAGTTTGTCACAATTTACAGTCTGAATATTCTTGGATGTTAATAGTGTGGACCTAACAGAAGCAGAAGATATTAAGAAGAAGTGGCAAGAATACACAGAACTGTACAAAAAAGATCTTCATGACCCAGATAATCATGATGGTGTGACCACTCACCTAGAACCAGACCTCCTGGAATGTGAAGTCAAGTGAGCATTAGGAAGCATCACAACGAACAAAGCTAGTGGAGGTGATGGAATTCCAGTTGAGCTATTTCAACTCCTAAAATATGATGCTGTGAAAGTGCTGCACTCAATATGTCAGCAAATTTGGAAAACTCAGCAGTGGCCACAGGACTGGAAAAGGTTAGTTTTCATTCCAATCCCCAAAAAAAGCAATCCCAAAGAATGCTCAAACTACTGCACAATTGCACTCATCTCACACACTAGTAAAATAATGCTCAAAATTCTCCAAGCCAGGCTTCAACAGTACATAAACTGTGAACTTCCAGATGTTCAAGCTGGTTTTAGAAAAGTCAGAGAAACCAGAGATCAAATTGCCAACATCTGCTGGATCATCGAAAAAACAAGAGAGTTCCAGAAAAACATTTCTGCTTTCTTGACTATGCCAAAGCCTTTGACTGTGTAGATCACAATAAACTTGGAAAATTCTGAAAGAGATGGGAATACCAGATCAACTGACTTGCCTCTTGAGAAACCTATATGCAGGTCAGGAAGCAACAGTTAGAACTGGACTTGGAATAACAGATGGGTTCCAAATAGGAAAAGGAGTACGTCAAGGCTGTATATTATCACCCTGCTTATTTAACTTTTATGCAGAGTACATCATGAGAAATTCTGGACTGGAAGAAGCACAAGCTGGAATCAAGATTGCCGGGAGAAATATCAATAACCTCAGATATGCAGATGACACCACCCTTACGGCAGAAAGTGAAGAGGAACTAAAAAGTCTCTTGATGAATGTGAAAGAGGAGAGTGAAAAAGTTGGCTTAAAGCTCAACATTCAGAAAACTAAGATCCTGGCATCTGGTCCTGTCACTTCATGGAAAATAGATGGGGGAACAGTGGAAACAGTGGCTGACTTTATTTTGGGGGGCTCCAAAATCACTGCAGATGGTGATTGCAGCCATGAAATTAAAAGACATTTACTCCTTGGATGGAAATTATGACCAACCTAGACAGCATATTAAAAAGCAGAGACATTACTTTGTCAACAAAGGTCAGTCTAGTCAAGGCTATGGTTTTTCCAGTGGTCATGTATGGATGTGAGAGTTGGACTGTGAAGAAAGCTGAACGCCAAAGAATTGATGCTTTTGAACTGTGGTGCTGGAGACTTGAGAGTCCCTTGGACTGCAAGAAAATCCAACCAGGCCATCTTAAAGCAGATCAGTCCTGGGTGTTCATTGGAAGGACTGATGTTGAAGCTGAAATGCCAATACTTTGGCCACCTGATGCGAATTGCTGACTCATTTTAAAAGACTGATGCTGGGAAAGATTGAAGGCAGGAGGAGAAGGGGACGACAGAGGATGAGATGGCTGGATGGCATCACCGACTCAATGGACATGAGTTTGGGTAGACTCTGGGAGTTGGTGATGGACAGGGAGGCCTGGTGTGCTGCAGTTCATGGGGTTGCAAAGAGTCAGACACGACTGAGCGACTGAACTGAACTGAATAGTGTAGGCAGAAAAGTTTCTTTTTAGATTCTGAAATACTATGATTCCAAGAGAGTGGAAGATCTCCCAAATTCCCAAACCAGAGTTCAAACCCATGTTTCCCACATTGCAGGTGAATTCTTTACCAGCTGAGCCACAAGGGAAGCCCAAGAATACTGGAGTGGGTAGCCTATCCCTTCTCCAGGGGATCTTCCCGACCCCGGAATCAAATCAGGGTCTCCTGCATTGCAGGTGGATTCTCTATGAACTGAGCTATCAGGGAAGGGGAGGAAAGGCTTGGAAGGCTTCAGAGTAGCAGAAGTGGTTTAGACTTGTGTCAGAAAACTGAAGCCTGACCTGAATCTCAGGTTTCCTAAGAAGCCCAGGGGGCTGGCAGACATTCCTGGCCCAACACATCTCAGAGCCAGGAGCACCCCCTGCAGCCAGAAGCAGTGAAGTCCCAGCTTGGAGGAAGTTAACGGCAGAAAGAGAATTTTCTCTGCTCAGCAAGGCTGGGCTTGCAACAGAGATAACCTCAGTATACGGTCTGGTGCTATGGAGAAGTTTTGGCAAATGCCTTTATCAACCAATCAGTTGGACTTACTAAGTACCTACTATATGCCAGCCACCATGGGGACAGGAGGGTCTTTTATTCTTTTTCTTTTTTTTTTAACAATGGCTCATTTGAAGAACACTTTTTTTTTTGGCCATGCCATGCGTCATGTGGGATCTTAACTCCCCAACCAGGATCAAAACTGTACACCCTGCAGAGGAAGTGTGGCGTTTTAAGCACGGGACTGCCAAGGAAGTCCCAGGTCTTTCACTCCTGAAGGCCTCACACAGGCTAGAGCCTCAAGACAAAGCCCCAGACCATAGACTGGTCTTCACGTCTTTTACACACCAACTCCATGTTCCTTTCCAATCTCACGTCTGGCCCTCTCCATTGTAAACCCTGCTGATTCCCCCATAGCGCACATCACACCAGCACACCTGTCTGCACTCCCCATTCCTCCAGCTGGAATATCCTCACCCCCTTCTGATGCTCACTTCCTCAAACTCAGGACTAGCTCAAATGTCTCCTCCTCCTCCTCTGTGAATCCAGCTCTAATGCCCCACATGCTCAGGACACCCTTCTTTGAGTTCCCATCATGTTCATTTAAGTGTCATTCTCCCCAGTAGACTTCAGTATTTCTCTTATCTGTCACCCCAGTTCCTAGCACAGGGCCTGGAACAATATATTATTTAGGATATGTGCAGTCATGGGGAAGTGGAAAGTGTTCAAAACATGTCTGGATAAAGTGGGAGAATCTGTGCAGATTTGGTGAAAGCAGAGTGACATCTAACTGGACAGCAAGAACGAGGTGAGTGAGACAAGAAGAGAGATGGTATGGGCCTTTCAATCCCAGAGAGATGCCCAGGCTTTAATGGCTGGTTCCACCCTTTACTAACTGGATGAACATAAACAGATTATATTATTAACTGCATTGTCTTCTCTGTAAAATGGGGGTAGTTGTGAGGATTAAATGAGTTAATACAGATATACTACTTAGAACGGTATCTGGTACTTCATAAGAATTCAGAAAATATTAACTTTGGTAGTAGTAATAGTAACAGGAGAAAGAGTACTGGGAGTTGTAGCCTCATTGTCTAGGGTATGAGGAAAACAGGTCCTACTGTGTGTGTGCTCAGTCGCTCAGTTGTGTCTGACTCTTTGCAACCCTGTGGATTGTAGCCCACTAGACTTCTCTGTCCATGGGATCCTTCAGGCAAGAATATTGCAGTAAGTTGCCATTTCCTCCTCCAGGGGAACTTCCCAAGCCAGGGGTCGAACCTGAGTCCCCTGCATTGCCAGCTGGATTTATCACTGAGCCGCCTGGGAAACTTTCTGGCCAGGGTGGAATAGGGTAGACTTCTAGTGGAAAATGGAGCTTCCTCACCCCTTCCAAAGTGCCCTGAGTGGACAAACCTCAAGTGCATTCCTGGGTCACACAGTAGGGGTAGAGCTTGCACTTGCTCACAAGTGCTCAAGCTGTCATGTGACATGGTCTGTTTGGGATTTAAATCCTTATCAGTTCCAGTCCTGAGCCCCTGAGCTTCTCTCTCTCTTTCTCTTTTTCTCTCTGTTTCCCTCGATTAGTCCTTCAGTCACGTTCAATTCTTTGAGACTCCATGGGCTGTAGTCCACCAGGCTCCTCTGTGCATGGAATTCTCCAGGCAAGAATACTCTTGTGGAGCCATTCCCTTCTACAGGGGATTTTCCCAATCCAGGGATCGAACCCAGATGTCCTGCCTAGAAGGCAGATTCTTTACCATCTGAGTCACCAGGGAAGCCTTTCTTTCCATTAACTCTCCTTTTCGTTACGTTTTTCCTTCACTTGGTTCTCTACCTCTCTCTTCTATCTGAGAAAGATGACCAACAGCATAGTGAACTTCAAAGAACCCCGAATGTGAAATCAGAAGGCCTGTGTTCCAGTCCCAACCCTGCCTGTAATTTCTGATGGCTTCTGGGCAAGTCCCTTCTCTTCCCTGAACCTAAAGTCTGCTTCTCAACCACGAAAACACGGAGCTGTATGTCTCCCTAAAGTCCTTTCATTCTGAACGTCTGAGCATCTCTGCCGCAGTGTCCCCTGTAGGAAACTCCTCGGCGCCCATGAGAATCACACAAGAGAACTTGGTTTCATTCATCATTCAGCCAGTGTTTATTGAGCACAGATAATACCTCAGGCTTTATGTCAGGGCCTGGGGATCATGGGGTGACCAAACCAAAGTCCCTGCACTTAAGGAGTTCACATTTGAGAGAGTTTAGAGGAAGATCAGATGATAAACTCATTACTTTGCAATAAATCATGAACCACTTAAGAGGGGAGAAAATTGATATGTGCTAAATGCCTCCTGTAGGCCAGGCCATGTGCCAGACACCTCGGTCTAGGTTACTGCAATTGATCCTCCCAATAACTTTATGAAGTAAGTATGAATGTGTTAGTCACTCAGTTGTGTCCAACTCTTTGCAACCCTATGGACTGTAGTCTGCCAGGATCCTCTGTCCATGGGATTCTCCAGGCAAGAATACTGAAGTGGGTCACTGTTCCCTTCTCCAGAGGATTTTCCTGACCCAGGGATGGAACCCAGGTCTCCTGCATTGAGGCAAATTCTTTACCATCTGAGCCACCGGAGAAGAAGTTATGGTCCTTCCTATTTTAAAGGAAAGGGACCTGAGACCACGACCATCAGTCCCTTGGTCAATATCACCCCGCTAGATTTGGTGGAGATGTGTCTGGTACACACCCGGCCCTCTCCACAGGAGAGGCTCCTGAACTCTGAGGCCAGAGCACACCCATCAGGAGAGAGGACCCCAGGCCCCCTTCCTACGGAGGCACCCAGGGCAACCCCTGAGGCTGGCTGAGGTTTCCTGGGGCATTATCCTTCAGAAGGCTATAGCTTACTCTCTCCATCCCACCATCTCGGCGGGCAGAGCTGTGAGATTTGTAGCTGAAGTCTACCCTCCTGGCCCATAACCCCATAAAACAGCAAGCAGCCTCTAAGATAGTGGGGGATAAGGGGGGCAAGGCTGAAAAATAAACACTGATGAAGATTAAAAATGACTGGTGGGTCTCGGGGATTTATGTCTCATAAAGTGAGATGGTCGAGGAGGCCAGACAGGGAGCAGACAGCCCTGACGCCTCTGCCTGGTGGATAATTTATCCCAGAAAGTGGAAGCCTCTATTTTTGACTCACACAGGCCAGGGTGGTTCTTGCCATCCCCCCCGCCCCCCGCCCCGCCAACACACACGTACACACAAACACACACACACACACACACACAAAACCCACTGATGAGGAGAGCCAGGCTGAGTCAGAAGTTTTGTTTTCCCCGACCAAACCCACATGTTTGATACTTTTTCAACCCTTTTCACTTCTCTGATCTCGTCAGAGTATTGTCTTACACTCTCAGTGAGGCTGGCAGGATGGGGATGGGGACCCTCACCCACGCTAGTCAGATGAGAAAACCCAAGCTGGCAGAGGATGATTCATCCAGGATCTCCCAGGGAGTCAGGACTCTGAGCCAAGCCATCGTTGGTTGATGTGACAACCCCCATTAGGTACACAGTTTCCATCCTTCTCTTTTCCTTTCTTCTAATCCTTGCCCATTCGCAAATGAACTGTGTTCAGCCAGTGAAATGGCTAACCCTCTACTGAGTAGCAGTATTTATTAAGAACTAGATCCCCTGGAGAAGGAAATGGCAACCCACTCCAGTATTCTTGCTTGGAGAATCCCATGGACAGAGGAGCCTGGTGGACTACAGTCCACAGGGTCGCAAAGACTCGGACACGACTGAGTGACTACACTTACTTTCTATAGTAAACACAGAGATGAGTAAGATTAAAACAGATGCTAATAACAAATTAACACTTTTAAAATATGTGGTGTTGGTGATGATGTTAATGGAAGTCCTCTCCACTATAATAGAGGAACTGAAAGAGCAGGAAAAAAATTTAGAAAGGAGTTGGGAAGAGGGAATGAATGTTGGGGTCAAGGGCAGGAGAGCCTTCCAAAGCAATTCCCTGGATGTCAGGAAGGATTTTTGTCCTGGATGATTTCCCATCAAATGAGTTCACGGGTTGGAATATGTTTCAAGATGAATAAGTAGCTAACAGTCACAGAGGATTCTGATGCTGATGTCAGAGCTCCCACTCGCTCTGTCCACAAGATGCACAGTCAAACATTATGTCTGTCACCCCTAACTGCTGCAGAGGTAAAGTCTCAGTCTTCATAGCAGAGTAGAAAGAACTAAGGTTTTATGTTTTGTTTGTTTGTTTGTCTGTACCACACAGCTTGCGGGATCTTAGTTCCCAGACCAGAGATTGAACACAGGCCACCATAGTGAAAGCCCAGAATCCTAACCGCTGTACCACCAGGGAACACTTAAGGAAAGAATTTGGATTTTATTTATTTTTTAAAATTATTTATCGATTTATTTATTGGCTATGCTGTCTTCACTGCTCCTCACAGGCTGTCTCTAGTTGCAAGCAAGTGGGGGCTACTCTCTAGCTGAAACGTGCAGGCTTCTCATAGCAGTGTCATCTCTGGTGGAGCAGAGCCTCTAGGCACTCGGGCTTCAGTAGTTGTGGCATGCAGGTTTAATTGCCCCATGGCATGTGAAATCTTTACGGACCAAAGATCAAACATGTGTTGGCAGGTGGATTCTGAACCATGGACCACCAGGGAAGTCCTAGAACTCAGGTTTTAGAATCCTAGTTTTCAATTCCAACTAGTTGTGTACATGAGAGTTAGTTTCTTGGCCTCTCTGAACCTGTTTTATCATCCATTAACTGGAGATAGCAACACTATCTCAGTTTTGCCTTGGAAAAAAAAAATGGAAAGAGGATCTTCAAACTTAACTACATTAGTTCAGACTTCACAGGAGGCCCCCAGATAATGGATAACACATCCTCAAGTGAAGTGGAAGACCACCAAGCAAGGGCTGCAAAAGGTGGTGTTGAAAACTGTCTTTGTGGTCCTTTGTTGACCACCCAGCTCTGGCACATAAAAGAGGAGGGAGGGGCCAAGAGCAGGGCAGGCATTAGATAGGGGAATTCTGGAATGAGCTGTGAGTACATCGTGCATCTTCCTGTACTCCCTCCTAGAGCTCAAGCCTGACAAGAGTGGATTTTAATGGGATACTTGGAGAGCTTAATATTTTCCTTTCTTTGGGGGACACAGTGGACTGGAATCTGACCCCCACACCTAAATCTAAAGGGCAGAGGCTGACTGGCCAGGTCTTCTAACAACAGAGTAAAGAGAGGTGACTGTACAGAGGGCAACTTGCATTCTCAGAATTTACCAGGCAGAAAACACCGAAGTGTTTTCTCTGAACCACATCTGGACTAAATGAGAGGAAGATGGCATAAATCAGCTGGACCCTGTCAGAGGACCATGTAGAGGGAGGCAAGACCTCATCAGGAAGAGGTTGATGGTACTGGCAGCTACCTAGAGCCTGTGAAGGAGTGGGAAGTAGCCAGCTGGAATAGAAATGCATATACCCACAGCAAAGAGGAACTTGTATGGGGAGGGGGTGGATTTTCTCCAAAGAACCCGCAAACCTTGAGAGAACAAGCAAGGTTAAATGTCTGCCAAGCCCGGAGAACATTGACCCTGGGTCTTCAAGTCTGTACTAACTAGTCAGGTAAGTACTCTGTTGTCCCCCTTTCCTTCTCTTTCCCTCTATCCCCAACAATGGAGAGATCAAAAATCCACGATGGTTAGCAAGATGAAGAAGGAGATGCAATGCTCTAGGCAGAAAAAGAAAGAAGAAACTGAGTCTTGTTCTCACTGCAGGAGACTTAACCAGCAGTAGCTCCAGGTCCAAGTGGAAAAGTGAAGTTTGAGGTTTATTACTGCTCATATTGCTAAATAGTAGTAATAGCAGTTCATTATTGAGCAGAAATAATATTTTGTGACTTAAAATAAACAGGGAACTCTGTATTGTCAAAGAAAAAAACAGAATGGTCATGTTTTCATCCAATGGGGTGGAAGAGATCTTACCTGCAGAATGACTAGTAAAAGTTGTTCCTTGATTATTCCATGAGTGAGATGCCATGAGTCTCACTTGTTCAATGTGACAGTTACATGACATGGCATTTGTCATCCCTCACATGTAGCTCGACTTGAGTACACCTGAGTTTGCTTCTGCAATTTCTCCTGGCCTGGGTTATCAGCAGTGGACAAGGTCTATCATCTAAGGTATCACTGAGTGGCTACTGTGTATCTGATCTATACTCCACTCCAGGGTAGAGATAGGAGGAAAAGATCCAGTCTGAGCTCCCGGTGAAGACGCAGTTCACAGGACTGGGGAGCCTTACCGTGTCCAGATAGGGAGACAAAGACCCGGAGGGGAGCTAGAGCTTCTTAAATCTGTTGTAGAACCAGATATGGAACCTGGCCCTCTTGTGTTCGTCTTCTACACATGTCCATGGCTCCATACACCTTCCTCTTAGAATATCTAAGACAGAGTGGAATCAAGTGCCTGGTTGGCTAATCTGATCTATCACTTATTGGGCTCCTACTATGTGTCAGGCTCCTTATGTATGCTAGTTCTGCCAAAATAGAAATATCACTAGCATTTGCACAGATGAGAAAAACTGAGACCCATAAGGTTAAATGACTTGCCTAGAGTTAGATGGCCATTCAAAGGTAGAGTTGGGATTTAAACAGGTCCATCTGGCTTCAAAGCTAAAGGTCCTGTCACCCAACCATGCTGCCTCTCCCAAGGACTGCTGAAGTCAGGAAAGAGAGATTTCAGCCAGGCTGCTGTCCAGTCTGCATCATCAGAGCCCCATATGGAGCCACCAGCTGTCCCACGGTGCCATCTTTGAGGGAAGGAACCAGTCCAGACTCACCCACACACACACTAGTCATCCCAAAGCCAAGACAACTGCAGTAGACTAGCACTTTCCCAATTCCTTTCAAGGAATAAAAAGTGATGCAAATTTTTTAAATTCATAAAACAGTGTGAATAACTTTTTAATTAGTTGGCAAATTATATGGCCGGGGGCCTTAGTCTGTTCTCTGAAGCAGGCATTAGCTTTATTAACTTGTTTATTTCTTATGCAGGTTAACTTGGTTCTTTGCGAAGGTTCGGGGCATAGGTGTGTGGTAAGTTCTGATTACATTTGGCAAGAATCTTGGCTGGGGTAGACAAGGAAAGTTCCTTGTAGATTTTTTACTTCTGATGGTGAACTTGGCCTCTATCACTCCCTCCTGAAACCCAACTATTTGCAGGCGGAAACAAGGGATTTTAAAAAAAGATAAGGAAAGAAATAAATTAGAGGGGGAAACAACTGGAGGATAAATAATCCTCTTAAAACAGTCACTGGGAGAGGCAATGGAGAGAGTCCTGGATAGGGGGTGGCGTGGTTTCTCGTTGGGCTCCCTTACTCAGTGACTTCTGGGCCTTAGGCAGACAGCCATCCTGTTTAGGTCTCTGTGTCCCTGCCTGTAACATGGGGGGATAATCCATATTCCGAGGTCCTACATCCCGCCTGCCAAGAGGATGGAGTGGGACATGATCTGATAAAGTGACTGGACTTTTACAAAACACTGTCCACACAGAAAGCTATGGAATATCCTTGATGCCTGGGCCAAGGTCCTTGGGTGTCACCAGAGCCAAACTTGGTGCCAGCAAGGGAGCCTTCAGGGTGATGTGTGAGAAAAGGATATCCCTTAGTGAACTCCTGGAAGGGACCTGCAGGGGATCTACAGTGCGGGGACATGGTGGTAGTGAGTAGGCTGGGCCTGTCTTATGCACGTCAGCATGAGTCTGGGCCCCTGGAGTGTGCACATGATGGCTTGTACGTGTGGGTGTTGTGTGTGTGAATATCTGTGTTTCAGTAGCAAGGAAGGGAAATTCAGGATTTCATTCATTCCACTGGCATGGTCGGAGGATTTATCAGTCCTCTACTCTAAGCACTGGGGATTCAGTGATGTGCAAGACAGACTAGTTCCCGTGAGTGTGTGCATGTGCATAGGTGAGTGCATGAGAGGATTTATGTATACTGGTGAGGATATGTCTTTGTGAAAACATACATCCACGTCCGTGCACATGAGGGAATGTGTGCTTGTGGGAGTCTGCATGTGAGCATTTGGGAATCTGAGTGTTTGTGTGTTTATGCAAAAGAGAGGAACAATTCTATGAGAAACAATTTCCCACCATCCTAGAGGGTATAAAATCTTGATAAAATGCCTTAAAGTCTTGAAGGGCCCTGAGATATCATCTTGCCCAGTCCTGACTTCCAAGATAGAGATAGAGGCCCAGAGAAAAACAGCTGTGCATAGAAGTCAGCCAGGAGCGAAACAGAAGGTCCAGAATTTATACCTGCTGACACTGAGCCCAAGAGGCATTTTCTACTGAAGATGCAAAAATGCAAATTAACTGAGACTCAGAGGTTTTAGGGAAAAGGCCAGAGTACACAGCTGGTTCAACCTGTACCTGAACGCAAGCCACTGAATTCTAGTGGCCAGAGTCTTTCAACAACCCTGCATTTCCTTTAAAAATCAGGACAAATGCAACATAGCTGAGGATGAAGTGAATTTAAGAATGGCCGCCTCCAAAGAGTGTACCATAGGCCAGTTGAAAAGACTTTTGTCAAATGCCTGGTGACAGGCTCATGCTGGGGACTAAAGGGCCCCCCTTGTCCCATGGACAGAGGAGCCTAAAGAGCTAGAGTCCGTGGGATCACTAAGAGTTGGACACAACTGAATGACTAGCACACACACTCCTCATCTTCAGGAGCCACATGGCGGAAGTCAGATTGGGCCTACAGAGTCCCATTCCCTGCCTCCTCCAGAGACAGAGCAACTGTGATCTCCAGGGGCTCCAAGGACAGCCCCGTGTGGCTGAGGGCTGCAAGTCAGGAAACATGGGACATGTGGCCCCAGTAATCTCATTGTGATGCTCAGATGAGATTTTTTTCTGTATGGGCCCTTCCAACCACTGGGGATTCTGTGCCCTCACACCCATCAGAGATGCAGCACATTTTCCCTTCAGTGACGAAGACATGGACTTTTGCATCAGTGCCAGCCTGGCTTCCTCCACCCTGAACTAGTTCAGGTACCCAGAGCCTCCACACTGCACACTCAGACCTGCCCCATCACTAAACCCAGAGGGGATAGTGACCCCTCCCATCAAAGGCTGAAATCTAGACTTTGTCTGGTTTTCCTAAATCTGCTGTCAGGTTTATCTGCCCAAGACTCTCTGGTCCTGCCACTCTTTCTAGATATTTCCTGCCCTCACCTGCATTCCTATTTCCTCAAATTTCTGACAGCTCCCACTATTACAAAGGCAGAACACCCAACATCTGACTTCGAGGACAACCAAACCCTTCCTGAACAACCAAATTCTTTCTGGACATTCCCACTGCCGGCCCTAGTCAGAGGCCCTAGAACAGAAGGGGCCTGGACACCCCACCCCCGGCTGAACTTTGAACTCCAAGACTGGTCACTCTGCTGGCCTGAGGCCATGTCAGCCCTAACATTTTCCTTGCCTTAGCCACCAAGCCTTCCACATGCCTTTGGTCAAGCTTACCCAATTTACCACACTGAGCTGATTTCATCTGACTTTTTGGCCCCAGAGCCTCTAACCTCACTCCACCCTAAACCCTGAAACCAACTCCTGGCCCCACTTGAAAGCCTTTCATACTGAGTGAAAGTTATCTTCTACCCCAAGTATGTTGTCATCAAGACCCCATGGGTACTTCCTTCCTGACCAGAAATGCCATCAGAGAGTCCAGTAAGCGCTTGGCTCATCGCCCTCATCAAGGTCTCCCTAGCGTTTGCTCCCAAAAACAAAGTTGTCAGAAAACACACCCAAGAAAATTGTCAGGAAGCCACCAGTCATCCAAATTATTTACTGTCCCCTGGCACTTAGCCAGCTAGATGCTGGCCATGCAGACGCTGGGAAAATATTTATGTGGGTCCTGATGGATGCTTGGCCAGGAAAGACTGCCTGCTGTCATCTTTTCTTCCTGCTGATAAGGCAAAGCAACACATGTCAGACAGCTCTTAGAAGGGCCTGGCGGCGGGGACCTGGCATTTGATCAGAGTGAGGTTAATGGCTGCAACCCTCTGTTCCAGTTCCATCTCTGCCACCACCAGCTCTACTCTTCCCAGGGCTGTAGTTCCTCCATCTGTAACATCATGGAGCAGACTGGATGACCTCGGTGTCTCAGATCCTATGAGATTGTGACTCAGACAGAATCTGATCTCATTTCCAGATCTGCCATTTTGATGGCATTGGCTCATCACAGAGCTATTTTTCTTGGCACCCTGGAAACGTTCCTGAAATTCCAGCATCCTAGAATTTCTCT
This sequence comes from Muntiacus reevesi, assembly GCF_963930625.1. Classification (NCBI taxonomy): domain Eukaryota; kingdom Metazoa; phylum Chordata; class Mammalia; order Artiodactyla; family Cervidae; genus Muntiacus; species Muntiacus reevesi. Next base: position 156,847,286 of record NC_089249.1, read on the forward strand.
TTCCACTGATCCAGTTTCAGTAACCAGATGGGAGAACTCCATCTGGAGGGGGAAGATCTGAGCCTAAAATAAGAGTAAACTGGAAGAGGGGAAATTGAGGTCAAGCAGTGTTTGTCATGCACCCAGTGTTGGCAAAGCTCAGTGCTGAGCCCACTGGGACAGCAAAGGGTCCCCACACTGAGCTCGAGTTCTGTCCTCCAAGAGCTCCCAGTAGGCAGTGTGGAATGGACCCCGAGGCTCATCTTATTCCCAAATTGATCCTTATGCATGCTTCTTCCTGCCCATGAACGCAGGGCCTCCACCCACTGCCCTCAGCTCTGCAGTTCTCTCCTTGTCCAAGATCATCTTAGGTGCCTCACTGGGAGGAGTTTCAGCCTCCCCAGCTCCTACCTCTTGTAGATGACCTGACTCACAGGTCCTTCCCATTTCAGAGTTCACACCTGCTCCCTCTGAAGATGCCTGCGAAGTAACAAAGTCACAGATACAGATACAGACGCAGAACAGAGGTTCAGGTGCCCCCAGAGTTCCTCCACTGTCTCCTGATGGCTTCTCCGAGATGTTCCATGACATCTCAGCACCTTCTGCCTACCTCAGTTTCCCTGAGCGGGGAGTTCCCTCAGCCTTCCTCTCTCCCCAGACCCAAACTTCTCCGAGAAGTCTCCACGTGCCAGTCTAAAGGGGCAACGCTGTAGCTGTGCTGGCCACTGAGAAATTGGAATGTAGGAGCCTTACAGGAAGGGTGACCTTGATGAGGGCGACTGAACTGAACAGAAATGTAAAAAAAGACTAGCCTCCACCTGGAAGACGAGGCCCAGTATGGTACAGCCACTTGACCAAGTCTGAAAACCTCCGATAGTAGAATCGCTTGTTACAGACAAGGAAACAGAGAGCCAGAGAGAGGCAGGGCTGGGACCCAGGTAATGACTGCTAGTTCCAAGCCTCAGGGCAGGAAGTTCTACACTTCAGTGAAGACATCTCTTACAGTCCTCACAAGAAGCCTAAGAGGTAGGCCTTGTCAACATCCTCACTGTTCAAACAAGGAAACAAACTGAGAAAGTCAAAATAACAGGCAAGGTGACACCTTTTGAAGTGGCTGAGTATAGATTCATACTCAAGTCTGTTTGATTCTATAGCTGTCTTGTCTAGAACCCAGGTACACAGCTGTGAGAAAAAGCAGGCAGAGGAACCAATGACCGGGACTGTTTTTGCTGTAATTAGTTAAAATAAGAAAGTTGGCCCTCCCAGGGAAGATGCATTTTAATATGCCTCACTCATTCAAGAAGAAAAGCAGCTAAAACCCAAATATGATGGTACTATAGCAGTGAGAGCTCCAATATGCTACAGAAACCAGGCGGAAGCCAGAGCTAAGTTCATCAGAAGTGTGTAACGGGGAATCAGGAAGGCGTCTCTGGAAAGGAAACTGCTAAACATGGCCTTGAAAGATGGGTGGAAATTCACCAAGGGAAAAGGGTTTAGGATCTTGGACGTGCCAAACTATATGGGTATCAATCAGTTTTCTGCATCTGGGTGGAAATTGATGTGTGGGGAGAAGTAACATATGCAGCTGAGGAGGAATCAGCTGACTGTAAGCTGAAGGGCCTTGGACAAAAGGCAAGACGGTCCTGACTTTATATTTAAGGTGCCAGTATATATAAGCTTTCAAGCGGAGAATCAACCCTTTGTCAGTTAAAAAGACTGGGGAAAAAGAGTGAACACAACCCAGGGATAGGGGCTCATATGTTAACAATGATAACGACAGCTCACATGTGAGTATCGCTCTAATAAATCTCAAAATAAAACTTTCACTTGAACTCATTTATTCTTCACATCAGTCCTGTGAGGTAGGTATCCCTCTCCCACTTTTACAGAAGGGAGAAAAAGGTCCAGGGTCATGCAGATCCATCCCCTTAGTCTAGGCTGTTCATCAAGGAGTTCCCCTCTGCAGCCTGGGGCAAGTGTGCAGACTGAGCCTGGATTTCTGCCTGTGGACTGACTAGCTGTTCTCTGCACCTCATCTAACTTTGAGGTTGTAAAATTCTGAGACTTGGTGGCAGGCTGGCTGCCTTGTAGGGCTGCTGGTCTGAACCGTGGGTGGTCAGGAATGTTTCAGGACTTCCTGGGCCCCGTGTTCCAGGCTGGAGTGCCTGGATTAATGATCCATCTGCAGGCAGAGTCAGCCGAGGCCCTGACGCCCGGCGCAGGGCATCGATTAGACTTTACACTCTGAGCTTGCTTTCATCTGAGGCTCTCCGGGTGGGCTGGGGCCTAATAATTAACATTCCCTGAGCCCCACAACATGAGTGAGCTGAAGAAGGAGAGAAAGAATCTTTTAGCAGGTCCCCTTCTGTGGTAGGAGTTGCCCCCCCAGATCCGAGAAAACCTGGGCATGGATGCCAGGCAGACGACCACATCGCCCCAGTTGACACCTCAGTCCAGCCTGGAGTTGCATAGTGAGTGGTTTTGGTCTCATCTTTGAGATTCACAACATTTTTATGGGGAAGTAACACTAGGATTATTATCCTCACTGTACTTATTGGGAAACTGAGGCCCAGAGAAGGGCAAGGAATTGCCCAAGGGCAGAGGAAACAGGATTAGAGCTCAGGTCTCTGGCTTCCCTGCCTGGCAGCCTTCCAATGTGGGAAGCTGTCTCCTGCAGGGATGTCTGGATCCCCTGGCACCTCGAGGTGAGAGAAGATAGGAGTGTGCTTTGATTTTCTATTTCACAAGAGAAATCATTACAGTGTCATGTTACTCATTCATGCGTTGGTTCACCAAATACCTACTGAATCCCTAGTCTGGTCCAGCCTCCATGCCAGGTGCTAAGAACAGTGGAAAATAGTCTTTGACACTGAGGAGCTAATAGCTGGGGAAAGGAAGGGAGTGGAGAGTGTGGTAGGGGAGGGGCAGATACACAAATATAAGTTCATGAGGCGCCACAGTGCTTTACTAGTAAATCCAGTTGATAGTACAGAGTGTTTGGAGTACAAGATCCCATAAAAGGCAATAAGTTCTCCCAGAGGAGTGAACACAGGTAGTGATGGGGATGTGATCAGAACAGGCTTCAGAGGAAAGATAACCTGAAAGTGGAACCTTAAAGGAGGGCTTGGTGTTCATTCGGCAAAATGGGAGATAGAGGGAGGATATACAGGTAGGATCATCCCCAAGGGGAAGGCAATGAGAGTGAGGCATGAAGTTGTTCAGTTAACTGAGAACAATGGTGTAGGTTGAAGAGGAGGGTTTGAGTAAGAGATGTTGGGAAATGAAGTTGAACAAATAAGCAAGAATCAGATCAAAAGCACCTCCTAAACCAAGGTAAGGAACTGAAATTTATCCTGAAGGGTTCAAGGAAGGAGGCGACATGGTCAGAACTGCATTTCAGGAGGCTCCTTCCTGCTGTAGGGTTAAAGATATAATGAAGGAGTGATAGATTGAAGTAGACACCTCTGGAAGGCAAAAGTGATGGTTTGTGGCCACAAAGGACACCCAAAACTCTTTTCTGGTCTGGAGAGTCCTCTGTCCTGAGAATTTTCTTATACAGAAAGTGCTCCCCATGGTTGCCGACTTAGGCCAAAGTCCGTGGATCTGGCCCCATTCCACACTCCCTGGTCTGCAAGGAAATGACAGCATCCTTTTCTCTCTTTCTTATAGGATTCCTCATACCTAGACTTCCCACTTCTGCAAGGACACACTTTGCCACAGGGAACTCCCTACTGCCAATCCCTGCCACCAACGCGGGGCAGCGAAGCACACACCTTCATGACCCTCTGCTTCAAACCACTGTTGTCAGTTGCTCAGTCACATCTGACCCTTTGTGACCCCGTGGACTGTAGCCCACCAGGCTCCTCTTCCCTAGGCAGGAATACTGGGGTGGGTTGCCATGTCCTTCTCCAGGGCATCTTCCCGACCCAGGGACCGAACCCACATCTCCTGTTTGACAGGCGGACTCTTTACCACGGAGTCACCTGGGAAGCCCTGCTTCAAACTGTAGATGACTCCATGTTATCCAGTTGTACCCATTAATCCCCCATCAGGTATGAGTTAACTGAGCTTACTATGTGCCAGGCACTGCTAGGCTCTGCGAATGTGGCCTCTGTTCTCACCGCCATGGGCCCCTATAGTTAAAATCTAAACTCCTTAACCAGCATTTCAGGACCTTCTTAGACTGACCCCAGCCCACCTCCACGGACTCATGTACTCTCTCCCTCCAACACTCTGCACTCATCACACTGAGTCGTTTGATATCCCCTAAATATCCTCTATTATGCTTTCTAAATAGAAATATCTTTTTCATTACAATGTTAATACACCCACACTCTAATTCTAATACCAATAGTGGAAAGTCGAAAGTAAAAAATGTGTCCTTTATCCTCTCCTACCCACTAACCTCCAAATCCCATTCGCTAGAGATAAAAACTGTTAACACTGGGTAAATATCCTTCCAGATTCTTTTAAAAACTTTTGTGTCCTAGGACATCACCTTTTGGAAACTCTTTCCTGTCCTTCAAGACTCATTGCAACGTCTATTCCTCTTCTGCTGAGAAGTTCCCTATGACCCCAAGGGTGGAATTAGGCACCCATGTGTTGTTTTTGCCTGCAACAAACATAGCATTTCTTGCCCATTATTGAAATCATCATATGGTATGCCTCCAACAGGTTGAGTGTGGGACTGTAGTCAGTGATTACAAAGACAGGGCTGTGACAGCCTTCGTCTCCACTATATTCATGGTGCTTTGCACATGGTAGGTACTCAGTGAGTGTCTATCACAGAGTACATGGTGGGTGAATGGATGGATGGAAGAGCGGGTGGACAGATGGACTGATGGCCTGTGGAAACTCCTACGGGCATGCTCCACAAGATACACAGGAGGGGATAAGATTGGCATCGAGGAGTGGAAAGGACCCCAGCTGGGGGTTAAGGACCTGGATTCCCGTGCTGGCCCTGCCTTCTCCCTGTTATGTAGCTTTACAGAAGTTCCTCACCTTAAGCTTCAGTTTTCCCACCTGAAACTAAATGGGGAGGGGCGGGTATTTCCCTGGAAGCCTCCCAGTGGATGCTCCAGAACGCTCAGCTGGCCCTGGCCCAGCACGGCTATTTCACACCTCTGTAATTACCCACCTGCACGCCTTTTATTACAGAGATTGAGGTGGGGGCGGGGCTCATTAAATAAAGGGAAAAAGGAAATTGCTGGCTTGCCGAAATGACATTGTTGGCATTAACTAGATTAACTTCTGAAATGAAAAGCCCACAAAAGCAAAACCAAAACAGAGAAGGAGCCGTGGCTTCCGCTGGGGGCTTCATGGTTCCCTGCTTCGGCCTGCCTGACCCCCAACCCAGGGCTCCCCACCATCCTCCCTGGAGAGGCTGGAGAAGCGGCAGGGGCCCCTTCCCTGTCTTCACACAGAACTCCACCTCATGGATCTCAGGAAAATAGTACTGGGCACTGAGCCCCAGACCGGGACTGGGGAACCCTTCCAGAAGGTTCTAGTCCAGAGAGGAGAGAGGCAGGCATGTCAACGCCATGCAGAGTGGTGAGAAATGAGTTCAGAAAATGAAGAACTGATGGACCCAGAGTCCAGGGATTGGAGAAGCAACACCCCAGCTGAATGACAAGCAGGTCCCCAGCCAGAGCTTCTTGGAAAGGCAGGCCAGGAAGGGGTTAAGAAGAAGGCATAGAGACGTGAGGAGAAGCCAAGGGCAGTCCTGTATGGCTGGAGCAGAGAGGGAAGGGATGACACTGTTACATTTAATGGTCCCATCAGGTAAGTTTCTCAGGATGACACGATGACTCAATGACTCAGGGAACGAGCCTACAGCAGCCTGGGCTGGCGGCTGAAACACAGCATCTCTGCACCAAGTCAAGGATGCCGGATGCAAGAGCACCTGTTAGGCAGCAGTGGGAAGGAGCTGCTGCTGAGCTGACAGTTGGTGTCAGCTGATGCTCAAATACAAAACCGAGGCAAGGGACAGTAATGGACTCAGACCGAGGCACTGTCTCATCTCACCAGGCTTACAACCATCAGAAGAGGTGGGCGGATACTGAGGGAGATGGATCCAGCTCTGCTCTCTGGTTCCAGTTCCAACAAGGGCAGGGCTGGATGGAGTCTTGATGCCTAGCTAACTGTCCACTCTCACAGAGAGAGAACCAGTCCTTGTAAGCATCTCAGAACACACGAAGAAAACCCTCCTCCCCGAATAAACCTGGATTCTTCTACTGCAGAGGGTCAGCCAAGGTGAGCCAGAGAAGGGAGGAAACAGGAGAAGAAACACGATGCAGTTCATGCTTCCTCTTGATAAGACGCTTTACACAGCCTTTCTCTTTCCTCCTGAAAAAAGTCTGGATGGAAGTATTCTTTTCTCCACTTGAGAGGCCACAAAACATGCTGTGCAAGGTTTACCCACTTCTCATAGTCAGTGACAATCAGAGCTAGACTCAGCCCTGAGGTCTTTGCAGTTACAAATCTGGGAATTCTCTTCCCACACATCTTTGCTTCCAGACCCTGCCCTTGGCCATAAAAAACTTCCAGTCTGCTAGTGCTGTGGATCCAATGATGTCACACTAGCTTGCTAATCTTGGACTAAAACTCAGAAATCCTGTAATTCCTCTGAGCGTCTAAACACCAGGACCGTCAAATCAAATCAACAGTCCAATGAGGACTTTATTTTTCTCTTTTTTAGACATGTCACACAGCATGTGGGATCTTAGTTCCCCAACCAGGGATCAAACTCATGCCCCCTGCTGTCGAAAAACACTGAGCCACCAGAACTTTAAACATGACTTCTATTCCCAGCTCCCCTGACCAGGGACATTTGTGATGTCCTCATTCTGAGAAGTGACATCTAATGATAAATGTCTCAGCACAGGACAGAAGAGATTCTTTTAGATAGAAGGAGGCTGTTGCAGCACCCCTCAGCTTCATCCAGCTGCACCCAAACCCATACCTGGGCCTGCAGGCCACCAGCACCCTCACGGGTCAGTCCTGTTCAGGATCACCAGATGCCAGGCTAGTCACTGGGTATTAATCATTGCCAAGGGGGAAGTTAAACTGAAAACCGGTTCATTAACGATTAAACTTCCTCTCTGCAGCCCTCAGGGAAGGGGAGCTCCGGTGGAGGGCAGGGTCTTGCGTCAGGAGATCTCCTCCTGTGGAAGTCTTGCCAGAGAGTCTGTAGTGAGTAGCAGGGGTCCTGGGTTGGAGTCCTGGCTCTGCTCTCAACCTGCCAGGGAACCTTGGACGGGACACTCCCCTTTCTGAGCTTCCAAGTCCTCCTCTGACACATGGAGAAAATTCCATTGGGTTCCTTGTGACACATTAGCATACATTGTCCTAAGAATAGTTTATATGTATTTGCTCTTCTCCATCTATAATAGTTCTGTACCCTCAGGGTTCCCAGTGCAAGTACACTTAACTGTTCACATCTTCATGGCCATGGAAACTCAGTACAGTTCAGCCGCTCAGTCATGTCTGACTCTTTGCAACCCCATGGGCTGCAGCATGCCAGGCTTCCCTGTCCATCACCAACTTCCAGAGTTTACTCAAACTCATACCCATTGAGTCCGGTGATGCCATCCAAGCATCTCATCCTCTGTCATCCCCTTATCCTCCTGCCTTCGATCTTGCCCAGCATCAGGGTCTTTAACTGTTCTCATTTTCATGGCCATGGAAAGTTGGCGGCAAATCACAACTCCACCATGAGACCTGGGGTGCAGGGTCTCACACTGTCCTCTTTGCTCCCCACACCAGCCAGGCAGATCTCTGACCCCAGAATATGCCCTCTCTGCCCTCCGGGCACTGGCCAAGTTATATCTGGAGGGAGTTCTTTGGAGACCAGTGATGCTCAAGAACCAAAATTCCCCATTTGGCCAATTCCAGGTATCTCCTTTTGGATCATCCCATCCCTTTCAGTTCAGCTCAGTCGCTCAGTCATGTCCGACTCTGGGACCCCATGAATCGCAGCACGCCAGGCCTCCCTGTCCATCACCAACTCCCGAAGTTTACTCAAACTCATGTCCATCGAGTCGGTGATGCCATCCAGCCATCTCATCCTCTGTCGTCCCCTTCTCCTCCTGCCCCCAATCCCTCCTAGCATCAGGGTCTTTTCCAATGAGTCATCTCTTTGCATGAGGTGGCCAAAGTATTGGAGTTTCAGCTTCAGCATCAGTCCTTCCAATGAACACCCAGGACTGATCTCCTTTAGGATGAACTGGTTGGATCTCGTTGCAGTCCAAGGGACTCTCAAGAGTCTTCTCCAACACCACAGTTCAAAAGCTATAATTCTTCAGCGCTCAGCTTTCTTCACAGTCCAACTCTTACATCCATACATGACCACTGGAAAAACCATAGCCTGGACTAGATGGATCTTTGTTGACAAAGTAATGTCTCTGCTTTTTAATATGTTGTTTAGGTTGGTCATAACTTTCCTTCCAAGGAGTAAGCATCTTTTAATTTCATGGCTGCACTTACCATCTGCAGTGATTTTGGAGCCCCCAAAAATAAAGTCGGACACTGTTTCCACTCTCTCCCCATCTATTTCCCATGAGGTGATGGGACCAGATGCCATGATCTTAGTTTTCTGAATGTTGAGCTTTAAGCCAACTTTTTCACTCTCCTCTTTCACATTCATCAAGAGGCTTTTTAGTTCCTCTTCACTTTCTGCCATAAGGGTGGTGTCATCTGCATATCTGAGGTTATTGATATTTCTCCCGGCAATCTTGATTCCAGCTTGTGCTTCTTCCAGCCCAGCATTTCTGATGATGTACTCTGCATAGAAGTTAAATAAGCAGGGTGACAATATACAGCCTTGACGTACTCCTTTTCCTATTTGGAACCAGTCTGTTGTTCCATGTCCAGTTCTTACTGTTGCTTCCTGACCTGCATACAGGTTTCTCAAGAGGCAGGTCAGGTGGTCTGGTATTCCCATCTTGTTCAGAATTTTACACAGTTTATTTATTTATTTATTATCCCATCGCTTTGGGACCTGCTAAACCGAAGTTTTGCAGAGGACCTTCACAAATGTTGATCCACTACCAAAGCAATGACACGATATATAATCAAGCAGACTCCTAAACACTTTGTATTCTACACAAGGCACCAGGATGGTGCCAGGGCTCCAAATGGAAGTGACACCATATGTGCCCTGGTTTGCAACCAGAAATGTCCATTAAAATGAGACATCTGACAACTACAGTGGTGAACAATGACAGATTTTAAAACATTAGGATAATAAGATGAGAGAGGCAGTGGGTTAGGGTTAGGCAACTAATTTCTTTCCTCTTTTTTCAGTTGCTCTTAACCAGGCTTTCCAAGAAGTGAGTCTAATCACTCTTCTGTCTGTAGATGGCAGCACTGGCCCCTTTCACACCCCAAGGGGGACCATGATTTTCACTTGAGAACATGTGCTCCCAAGAACAGGGTAGAATAAGGCTAAAATAAGAGGAACTACCTTCACAGCAATTAGCCTCGCCCACTTAAGATGTGAGCATATCTGACAGAGTCACAAAATTCCTGAAGCCTCACTCAGGATTCTAGCAAGACACCCCAGGTCACCAATAACTGTCTAAATAACCACTGCAAGGGGTCCATGAACCTCAAGGGCTTTCCCCGAAAGTGCATCAGGAGCCTTCTCTGGAGAACCAGCTGGAGCAGCCTTGAGCAGGAGAGTAGCAGACAGACAGCAAGCTGCCCCTCAGTCCGTTCCCAGTCAGCCTGGAGCGTCTCGCCCCCAGGCATTATCCCAATCTCCTGTTTGCTGAGTGCTCTCTATGTGCCTGGCAGGTTGCTGAGTGCGTTGCCAGCACTATGCCATCTACCCCTCAGGATGGGCAAAGAGGAGACTAGAGGAGAGAGTGGATCCAAGAGGGTAACCATCACTTGCACAAATGGGGAAACCGAGTGAGTGGAAGACTTCTATTCAATATCATGTGTTAAGGTCACCAACCGAGCAGGGCACGCCCTGGAGTGAAAGTTTACCAAGCATCCTGGCAGTACAGGAGACCGGAGCCATTGAAACGAGGAGGGAGGGAGAGAAACAAGGCTATGGTCTCAGGACACACCTGACACCTCCTCTGAATGCTGTCGCCCCCAACTTAGGAAGTCCTGGGAAGGGAGTCGGGAACACCCCTCAGATCCAGTTCTGCCCCGAATGAGCTGTGTGGCCTCAGGCAAGTCCCTTCACCTTTCTGAGCAACCAAAACCTTCCCCAAGCAGGTGGTAAGTATCTAATGAGATAATGGCAAGAAAAAAAAAAAAGCTTTTAAAAGTATAAAAGCTCTCCTGGAGGTATTATTATTAATTATTATTATCATCATCATCATCATCTTTCTCAGTTATTAATGACCTGTTACCTGCAAGAGATCTGTCATCCAGGAATCTCTCTCTAAGCCCTTCCTGAATCTGTTTATATTTCTAGTCGGCAGCACCTTCCTTGCTTTTGATCCTCAGCCCCCAACCTGGGGAACCACAGGCAAAGTCCTCTGCCTAGAGGCCCGGGTTTGAATGCTTTTTCTCAGTGTCTTGGGGGTTCTGTCACCACCAACTGAATTTAGTGCAATACAGCCTCACTTCCTCCCCCAAACCCCATTTGTAAGCCCAGATCTGTGTTAGGATCTTAGGAAGACAGAGAGGAAGAAAGAGGCCTTGCCTCCTCAAATCATCCCCCATAAGACCACATGTCCCCCATAGGGTGGGAACATAGGACTCCCTCTTAAGCACCTATACTTGAGCTGAGAACAAGGTCCAGACTCCACAGGTCTAGAGCCCATTCAAGAACCAGGGCCCCGCCTGCTCTCGAAGCCCTTTTTCCTCTTCACACCAGAGGCAAAGGACTACACAGGCCAGAAATATAAATCATGCTCAGTTAACTTTGATACCTACCTGAGATGAGCTGCACAGATTTCAGGTCACGTCAAACATGGTGTGGTCCTAGCCTCAAGAAGTTCATGGCCTGGTAGGTGAGATCAAGTCACAAAATAATGATCTTGCAAGTCAAGGTTAGCTGAAGGTTTGTCTAGAGGATTCAAGAAAAACAGTTTAGGGCAGGGACTAACTAGCTGCGCCTGTGACAATCAGGAAAGTTTTGATGAAGAAGGCACACTTGAATTCAGTGCTAAAGAATAAACAGGAGTTTGGCAAGTAGAGAAGGTGGTGAGTCAAAGAGGAGAAGGTCTGGAACAGGGAGAACACGAACACTGTGTTCAGCGGTCAGAGTATAGAGTGATCTACCTGGGTGAGAGCCACTGGATGTACAGAGCTGATTGTCACTGAAATTGACAAATATCCTCCCTGATCTTCAGAAAAAAACCCTATAAACAATTGATGTCTGGCCCCCTAAGAGAACTTCCTGATTTCCCTTAGGCAAGGTCTTTGCATGTCTTGGGTTTTGCAGATTGCAGAAGCTGGGCATCAATGTATTCTCAACCCCAGGCCCGTGTTGTGTCTTTACTAAGGCTGTGGGTCTCAGAACATCCCTAGCGAAAAAGGCTTCTCAAATGTACCCCTTTATACCCCTTAACTGCAGGTGAGGAAACTGGAGAAGAAGCCCTTCCTCACAAGTCAGGGACAGGGGTGGGAATGGAACCCAGCCCTCCTGCCCCTCCTCTCCCCTCTGCTCCCATGATGAGGTAAAGCACACCCAACCCGACTGGAGGAAAGCTCCAGACACGTTCAAGGTGATTGTAACAGTAGCATTTGTAGGCAAATTATATTCCATGAGCTAATTAGGCAGGGATTGGGGCCCTTGGCCATAATTAATATCTTGTCCCTAACAACTTAATCCTGGGTGAGATCATAGCAAGGATCTCCTCTGAATGCCGAAATTCTTTCCTCCAACAAATCACCTATATAAATACATATATTTTAATAGCAGCAATTATAAAGTTCTCTGCCAACTTATGGGGCTGTTTAACATTCCTGGACTGAGGCCACAGTTTTTTCCCCATCTCCTCCCCACAACCAAAGCCTAATGAATAGTGACTCTTTTGTGGCTCTGCGTTCCATTTAACCAATATCTCCTACCCAATGGGTCTTCGCAGGGAGTTAATAAGCAGTCTGGGAGGACTGCCTGAGGAGGTCCACGAACCTGATCGTTAACTGCAAGGCCTAATCAGCATGTGCTTCCCACCCAGAGTCCCCTACAGCTACACAGCCCCAGTCCTCCAGTAATGGATGGAAAATCGGCGATTTCCTGACAGTTAGCAACCAATTTTCCACCAATTAGAAGAGAGACGGTGGTCCCTGGAGGAGTCTGGATGAGTCCACCGCACAGAGCTGGGACCGGAAGACAGATGATCCTAGGAGCATCAGGGAACCAAAGCCCGGGGGGCAGGGGACCCCTCCCTCCGCATCTCTTTCTGGGTCAGCTTTGGTTTGTACCAGGGGAAGGCAACTTCAGGGACAGGGGCTGCCTGCCTGGGCACTTTCCTCTAAGCTCGTCTCACTCAGAGACCCTGCTATGATAAACCACCCCCCTCTCTTCTCCTGGGTCACCAGACTTGGGCTTCTGCTGGGTGTCTTTCCTCAGAGCCCAGGACAACTGAGAAATTCCTCCAAGGCAGTTGATGTGGAGGCTTAAGAAAGCATAAGCTCTGGAGTTGAATAGTTATGCCTTGAAATCTTGAATTTGTTTCTTTTCTATTGTGTGTGACCTTGGTCCAAATACCTAAATTCTCTGGGCCTCAGTTTCCTCATCTGTAAAATGGGGCTAGCCATATCACCTACCAGATAGGACGGTTATGAGGATTAAATGAAATAATGTGGGTAAAGTCCTTTACATCACAGTAAATATAGAGGGGCTATTACTATTCTTCCTATTACTATGTTGATAATGTACAGTACTATTACTAATTGATATCCACAAGTGTGCGTCAAGCATTGTGCTAAGCACCATGAGATCACTACCCCAGACATCCTTAGACATTTCTCCAGTTTGTTGGCTCTGCCCCCATCATCTTCCATCTGCTCTTGCACCCCTCCAGCTCATCCCCCACAAAAGTGCCAGTTATTTTTCTAAAATGCAAGCTTGACTCTGTCCTCACTGCTAGCCAGATTAAGATCCCACAGTGGCTTTTGCAGCACAAGCGCCTTTCCTGGGGCTCACAAGCCCTGAGCCGTTTGTTCCCTGCTTAATCCTCAGTTTTAGCTCTCCCTCCTCCCTGCCCTGTTTCTTATCATTCTTTAATGCCCACAGTCCTGGAACATCAGACCCACCTTTGCAATGGATGTGAGGATGCAATGACGTCACAAAGAAAGTGCACCGAACAGGTGTGTAGGAAGCTGGATTCTCCTCTGCTCCAGGCTGCAAGCATGGTGCCCAAAGGAGCTGAGTGATGGTATTGCCAACAGGCTTTCAAGTTGTGAGAGAGAGACAAGGCCACCCTCAGCATCACTTCGGCATTTATTGGACTTGATTGTGCTCTAAATTCTCAGGTAATTGGCCATTCTCACTTGGTAATTGTAACTGAATCAGACCCAGCCTTTGCCTCAAAGAGTTGTCTGTGGGGAACAAAATACCAAAAGGGAACTTAACAAGTACTTACTCTATGCCAGGCACTCTGCTCAGAAACTATACATGGATTATCTCATGGAATTATCTGATTTGATCTTCATAAGAGCTTCAGGAGCAGGGTTAACATATAATTTACCACACAAACTAAGACACTTCTGGGAGTGAGGGGGGCCCTATTAATAACTACATGGGACAATAGACATAAACTTGGGGGCATCCCAGACACGTCTGGATAGATGGATGCCCTGTCTCCAAGGTATATATCCTTTTTTTTAAAAAAAAAAGATTCATTTTGGTCACTCTGCACAGCTTGCAGGATCTCAGTTCCCCGACCAGGGATTGAACCCAGGCCACCGCAATGAAAGCCCAGAATCTAAGCACTAGGCCACCAGGGAATTCCCAGTATATCTTTATTTTAGAGGCTTTAGGAGAATAGGGACTTTGCCCACGTTTACATCCTTCTCAGAGACAGGGGCTCAAACCAGGCCCTCTGATTGCAATCGCTGGGCACAAATAAGATGCAAAGTGAAACCAAATGTTTCCTAAGAGAAGAAGGGAGAGAGGTGGCTCCAGGCTTGAAGGTGAAGTGGGAAGGTTGGGCAGCAAAGGGGAAGGGCTGGGGGGGCACATGTGAGCTGAGGGCTAGAGGGCCTTTGGGTTTTTGGAAAGCAGATGGGAAAGTTAAGAAAGTTGTGCAAGAGGGAATGGTGCAGGGAGTGGAGGGGTGAGCAAACAGGCAAGGAAGGAGGGAGGCAAGAAGGGCAGGAGCTGGAGTCTGGGTTAGAGACATGGCCACGGACCCAGGCGAGGGCTGCTCAGAGCAGTCGGGAATGCTAGCTGCGTGGCCCCCACCCTGCCTCCATCACACACTCAATACCCACTGCTCTTTCTTGGGACACAGTCACCCCACAGCCCTCAGCGAGCTTCTGATGCTCTCCTTTTCCAAATGCACCTTCTGTCCCCCTGCCTCTCCCATAGCAGCTAGAAAGCCCTTGGCCTCATGTCCCCACCAGGGAGTGAAGGGCCACCGAGCTCCCTGCCCCTATGAGTTCTCCAGATTTGGGCAGGGCGGGACAAGTTCGCTTCGCAGAGCTGAGACTCCAACAGCTTCCTCTTTTCTCAGACTTTGCTTGTTTCTCAGACCCCCAGTGCCCATCCCCGCTTCCCACCACTGCCTGGCTTGCCCATTTGAGCCTGTTCTAGGTGCTAGTATTGCCTCCAGTTCCTCATCCATGGGATCCAGCACCTTGACATTGCTTCCCCAGAGGAAGTTCCTAAGGGTCCAGAGCTGCTGGCTTGACAACTCAGGCAGTCTCTGGATTCCAGGCTCTGGAACTGGCAGGGAGGCTGTCCCGTGTCTGTCCTGACTCCATGTGCAGCTTCTGACTGACCTGCAGGCTCAGGCAGGAATGCTTCTGCTGGTGAGAAAGGAGCCCCTCACCCATGAGGGCCAGGCTTGAGGAGCACCCACTGGGGTCTCCACCTCCCGCGCTTCCTCCCGCTGCACAGCGAGCTCAGCCGTGCACCTAGCTCTGCCTGCCTCAGCCTGCAGAGGTCAGAACCTGCACCAGCTCTGCCCAGGCCCACTCACCCAGCTCCCAGCTCAGAGCAGAGTGGTGACAACACGTGGCTGATGGTGACCCTGCTCCAATCTCACCCCTCTGGGCCACCTCCACGCCTTTGCCAGCAGGATTGTTCTAGCAGATTGAATCGCTCACTCAGTGGCTTCCCATCACCAACAAGAGAAGCACTCGAGCATCTTCACATATAGCTGTGGGGGGCAGGTCCAAGTACTGCCCAGCCCTCCAATTTTACCTCCATCTAGTCTCCTCACTATCACCCATGCACTTCTTCATTCATCCAGTATGTGCTGAAGACCTTCTTCATGCTAAACCCTATGCAGGGTGCTGAGACTCAATCCTGACACGATTCTAACACCCAATTCCAACAAGGCAGGGGCGGGGCAGGTGGTATCCCACAGCACCAAGCAATTCTCCAACACCATCAGCTGGGTGTCTTACAATCAAACTCCATTCTGACAACACCTGCCTGGAGGCAGCAGCAGATTCCACAGGGCAAGGGCTCAGTCCCACAAGACTGCCCCCCACTTCAGAGGCCAGTCGCAAGTGCAGGTTTCTCTGTGCTTCCAACCATCTGCCTGCAAATCAGAGGTTTCCATGACTCCCTCCTTGGGTTCAGTTACTTTGCTAGATGCCTCACATAACTCTGGGATCCTGTTTACTCACTGGATTACCCATTATTACAAAGGATATTAAAGAATAGGAACCAACAGCCAGATGAGGAGATCCATAGTGTAAGATCTGGAACAAAGGAGCTTCTCTGCCTCCGTGAAGTTGGGACCTAGCACAGTGAAACATGGAAGTGCACTGGTTCACCAACCTGGAAGCTCTAGGAACCCAACTCTTTGGGGGTATTTATGGAGGCTTCATTAGGCAGGATCGATTCAGTCATTGGCCACCAGAGATGAATTCAATCTCCAGCCCTCTCCTCTCCCCAGAAATCAGGGGGTTCGACTGAAAATTCCAACCATGCAATCCTGTAATTGCACGATTGGTTCCCCTGGCAACCAGCCCCTATCCTGAGGTTCTTTCCAAAATCCGTCATATTAACATAGACATTAACATAAAAAGTTATCATGGAACAAGGCATCTTAAATAACAGGACACCCATTTCACCTTGATGGCTCTGAAATGTTTGGTTTCAGGACAAGAAACCATATATTATGATAAAAGATGCTCCCATTGCTCTTATCCTCCAGGAAATCCCAAGGGTTTGGGGAGCTGCAAGCCAAAAGCAGTGGATGAAGACCTAAATTATATGGGAATTATACTTTGGTCATCTGAATGTCCAAATAGCTATTTCTTGTAAATCACAACAGCATGTTGCCCATTCTCCAATATCCCCATGCTGCCTAGGCTGCCCCTCCCAACCTCTCCTACCTGCATTGTCTTGATTATTCTCTAGGACCTAGAGCAGGAGCCTCCATCCACACCCTCCTCCAGGCTCCCACAGGCTCTCATCATGGTCTGTTTGGATGTTTCCTGATTAGATTGGAGCTCAACATGGAAGGGGCTTCCTTGGTGCTCAGACAGAAAAGAATCCTCCTGTAATGCAGGAGACATGGGTTCAATCCCTGGGTTGGGAAGACCCACTGGAGAAGCCCCACTCCAGTACTCTTGCCTGGAGAGTTCAATGAACAGAGGAACTTGGTGGGCTACAGTCCATGGGGTTGTAAAGAGTTCGCCACAACTGAGAGTGACTAACACTTTCACTTTTTCATATTTCAATAAGGAGTTGAATTTGAACCAATCCTATGCCTCTCACAACAAAATACATGTGTCATCCTTCTCAGTTTCTTTATCCCAGGGTTTACATTTTCATTATTTCATCACCCTCTCCACCACCCCTTTGCTTGCTACTAGAACTTAGAACACTTGTGTGTGTGTTAGAAAAAGGTGCTCTTTCCTCTGGTTGGAGGCAACTCCTCGCTAAAGTGTATGTCTTGTGAGCAGAGCCCTGGCTGCATCTAGGCCCCAGTTGATGCTGGTTCTGGCATCTTCATGCAGGACATGTCCAGACAGTCAGATGCATCATTCCCCACCCCAGCAAGACGCCCATCCAGTTATATTTGGGGGACCACTCTCAATTCAAAGTCACATCGACAACAGAGGCCTAATGACCTCCCACCTGCAAACTACCTCTTCTAAAAAGAAATGGTTGTGGGGAAATTTTGAAGCAATCATGGGAATTGTAGATGTTCTGCACACTGGTTGGAAGGTGTGTCAGACAGGCGCCTGTCCAACCAACAGCACATACCACTGCTTGAGTGGATGCTGCTCCTGGGAAGGGCTGGACCAGTGTCTCATTGGAAGGATTTTCAGTCATGTCACTTCCTTTCTTTCCCCTCTTTAGTCTTAGTGTTCTTGGTTTTTGAGATCCAACGTCAAAGCTCCCTTTCCAGCTTCTATACATTTGCACCCACAAAGGCACACACGTGTGCGCGTGCACACACACACACACACACACACACACACACACATGCTCACTCCTGCAATCATTCACTGAAATGGGCTCTGAGAGTCATGCTCCGGAGAAGCTCACTTGCCGGAAAGAACATGATCTTAGACCAAGTCAAAAAATGATGGAGGGCCATTTGGAAATGTGTAGAAATATCAAATCACCATTTTGTACCAGAAACTAACACAATGTTGTAGGTCTTTATACCTCAAAAACATACTAACTCATAGAAAAAGAGATCAGATTTGTGGCTACCAGAAGTGGGAATTGGAGGAGAGAGGGAAATCAGATGAAGGCAGTCAGAAGATACAAACTTTCAGTTATAAGCACTAGAGATATAATGTACAACATGATAATTTAGCACTGCTCTATGTTATATATAAAAGTTGTTAGAGTAAATCTAAGAGTTCTCAACACAAGGAAAAAATATTTTTGTCTATTTCTTTGATGCTCTATCTCCATGAGATAATGGATAGTAAGCCTATTTTGGTAATCATCTCATGATGTATGTAAGTCAAGTCATTATGCTGTATGCCTGAAGCTAATACAGTGCTATATGTCAGTTGTATCTCATTGAGTACCATCTATAACTAATATTGAATCATTGTGCTGTACATCTGAAACTAATATAATATTGTAAATCAACCATACTTCCACTTTTTTAAAAAAGACATGAAAAAACAGAATGTTGAAAGCAGATTTTTAAAATAACTTGAAAGAGTACGTATCATTAAAAAACTTTAGACACATGATACACAGTAAGCTGTCTTAATAGATGGACAGAGGAATGGATGGGTGGACAGATGTCTGATAGAGCAAATCTAGCAAAATGTTAATTAAGATTTGTGCTTCTAGGAGGTAATGTATAGAATCACTATATAGTTCTTTCATCTTTTAAGTTTGGAATTTTTAATGCAGTGTTGGAGGAAATATATAAATGTACTAAATGAAATAATGTTTAATATTTAGAACTTGGAAAAACTATGTCTCAATAAAACTAGAAAAAATATATATATATCCCTCAAAAAAAAAGATAGTGAAGGATGACAGAGGGCCCTCTGAGTCCTGCCATAGTCAAGTTCACCTGGTGTTCACTCTGGCACATTAGGTGGCAAGGCTTAGTCAGGCCAAGGCAGCTTATCACTGACATGATGGAGACCTTTGTTCTAAGAGAAAGCAGCCCAGAGAAGATCAGGTGTTGGGTAAACCTGATGTCTCTGTCTCTCCCAACCTCTCAGGGCTCTCTTGGGAAGAGGAAACAGAGACACTCTGGTGGCCCAGAGAGAAATGGGACCATCGGGGGCTGACAATTTGGGCAGATCTTTACTCAGTATTAACTTCCTGGGAGGCAAATTTTGAAGGTAGAAAACTCATGGTCATGAGGATGTGGGAGCAGCCACTGGATGGCCAGTGTCGGGCTGACCTCGAAGACCTTAAGATGTGAATATCACTTTGTTTCATAGTCTAGGATTCTGTGAATCTAAGACTCCACATTGCTCATTATTATCAGATTCCATTACTAATGATCTTAAGAGTTTGAAAACTCAGTGCCTCAAAAATGCTAAAGTTTTATTATTCCCTAATTCCAAAACCTGAGAAATTTAGAATTATAAAGCTATCTATGAGATGCAGTCATTTGTGTGGATCTCTTTGAAAGATGTGTTGAGTACATGCTTTTCACCAGGTACTCTTTGGGGGCACTTTACATATATTATCTCATTTAATCCTCACAATGTACCTGTAAGTTAGGAAAATTTATTATCCCTGTTTTTCAGATGAGGAAACTGAAGCACGGAGCTTAAGTGACTCACCCAGGACCACAGAAGTAGTATATAGTGGTCCTATAATGAAACCCTAGGACCTATATTCAGGGCCACTGCCTTAGGCTGCCTTCCTGTATTATAAAAAGAATACACCCAGAAGGATGGAGGGGCTCTGGCACAGCCCAGGGCTGAGTTATTGGTTCCCTGCTCAGCTGGACTCTACTGGTCCCTCTGAGTCCCAGCCCTGGGGGCTTCCCTTCCTTTCCCACCCTTCCAGGGAGTGTCCCCTCCACAATCTCAGGTCCTGAATTCCCCAGGCAAAGCCAGCCACATTCTTTGGGCTGGGGTCCAAGTTTATTTAAGAAGAGGAAAATGTTATTATGGAAATTACTAGAGCTTTACGAAACAGAGCGTCGCTGTATCAATCCAGGACCACAAGAATGCTCATCAACTTAATAGCTTCCTGTTGGGAGCCTTTCAAGCTACGACTGAAACTGGCAGGCATCGGGGCATGGGAGTGGGGCCAAACAACTGGGTGACACCATATTCCACCCCCTGCCCTCGGGTTGAGTGGCAGAGTCCCAGCAGGAGACCACAGCGGACCCCTCCCTGCCTGCTCCTGCCTGCATCCCTGAAGGAGACTGCAGCTTGGGCTTCCCATTCTCAAAGATGGAGCCACAGTGGTGATGGTGGTGGTGGTGATGTATGTGTCTCCAGGTAGCAAGCAGGGAGGAGAAACCTGGGGCTCCTCCTACCACCCACCCCATTCCACACCCACAGCCTGACTCAAGTACAAACACAGTTGTGATCCTTAGACCTTCTTCCAGAGCCAATGTGGAGGGTCTGTGGCTAGGTCCCTGATAAGGACAGGCTTTAAGAAAGGCACTGCTTTCTTTAACTCCTAAGCCCAAGGAGAGAGAAAGCCAGGACTTAACTCTTTTTATCTTTTTAAAAAAAAAAAGAAGAAGAAGAAAAGAAAACCATTAAAGTGAAATTCTTGGGGCTGAGAGCAGCCAGGAGTCTGGCACGTGTCTCCTCCTGGGTAATTATCTGGCATTTAGCACCTCTCTTCCCAGCACTTGTAATTAGCAGGGAAATTAAGATGCTGTCATCCTACCTCCCAGCTTCCTTCTTCTCTCTACCCAGAGGCCCAGGGAGAGGCCCAGAGAGGGGAGGGCATCACTACACCAAGAACTGAGACTAAAACTCAGGGAGGACTGAGGGGACATTTGACAGGAGAGCAGTGGTGGGTCCTCGAGGGAGCACTTCCTGCCGCCTCCAGCCACAGCCATCCCTTTTGTCTGAATTCCTGGAGTGTATGCAAGGGGACTACACTTTCTCCCATGGGATGCTGTTATGGCTCTGATGAAACGACTAGGTTCTAGTGGGGTCTCATTGCCTTCACCAAGATTTTCACAGAGGCTCTTTGGTGCCCACCTTGGTGCTGGACCCTGAGATCAGGGATGAATCAGATCCACCCGGGGTTGCAGATTGTCCCCAGGGGAAAGATATGGCATTTGGTTGGGGAGGGGATACAACCATAATACAAGGCTGAAAGTGACAAGAGTTGAGGGAGGCAGGATCAGTTATAGACTTTGGAGGGACTTACTGAAGACGTGAATTACTGAAATTCTAAATAATTTCAGACAGCAACAGCAGAAGATTAAAC
The DNA here is from genome assembly GCF_963930625.1 of Muntiacus reevesi. Taxonomy (NCBI): domain Eukaryota; kingdom Metazoa; phylum Chordata; class Mammalia; order Artiodactyla; family Cervidae; genus Muntiacus; species Muntiacus reevesi. Next base: position 156,868,257 of record NC_089249.1, read on the forward strand.
CAAGCATATGGGCTCCTCTAAGGGACTCCGTGAGCTGCATACTCATGAGGCCAGCCCTGGATTGAGGGCAGTATAGGTATTGCCAATTAAGAAAGATTTCTTATTTTTTTTTCAAACTCTAAACTTTTTATTTTGTATTGGGGTATTGGATTAACAATGTTGTGATAGTTTCAGCTGAACAGTGAAGGGGCTCAGCTATATGTCCTCCAGACCACCTTCCCGTCCAGGCTGGCACATAGTACCGAGTAGAGTTCCATATGGTGTACAGCAGGTCCTTGTCAGTTATCTGTTTTGAATATAGCAGTGTGTATATGACTTGCCCAAACTCCCTAACTATCCCTTTCCCTCTGGTGACCAGAAGTTCATTTTCTAAGTCTGTGAGTCTCTTCTGTTTTGTAAGTTCATTTGTATCATTTATTTTTAGATTCCACATATAAGGAATACATATGGT